>NC_137627.1:35072627-35491246 GCF_963383615.2 Lipophrys pholis | reverse complement strand
TTTTATGTGACCCTCAACACAAGTTTTTAAAATCCCAGACTTCAATTATTACTACAACCACCTTGACTGCTATTACTCATAATAATAATGATGATGATGATAACAACAACAATAATAGTAATAATGGTCACAGTAGCTAACATTTTACTTTAACTTTTACTGACATCGTGCAAAACACCCACAACGGTTCCGGCCCTTTGTCTGGTATGCTGCTCTGATTTTGGCCCTCGGGGGGGAAATAACTGAGGACCCCTGCTATATAGTGTCATCGGGGGTTTAGCCAATCCCAACCAAACGTAAGCCCTCCCTTTGACTCCTCCCACAATTAGGCAGCTCTGCTCTGGCACATGGCACCACCACAGGAAGTACTTCCTCATCTTCTCAAGAAGGGCATGTGTGGGCGGAGCCAGTCCAGCTCACAGACACAGCAGATTCTGAATGCAGCTCATATGATCCAATATTCAAATGGAGGAAAATACAGGAAAAACTGGATTTGAGGCAATAAACTTGTATCCAAAACAATATAAACTTTGTTACTTTTTCTTTTTACTATTTGTGCATTTTTCTTTTTTCAGATGATTTCACATTCTTTGTTAAAATATCCATTGAAACAGTGATGTGGGAGTTCAGACAGGAAAGTGACATCTACAGCAGGTGTACAGTCAGAACACAGATTGCCCCGGGGTCTCAACTGACATGACCTCCCCACCCCTCCATCACCATAAAACTAGAACCGCTGTGCGAGACCGACAGGCGCTTCCTCTCCCTGAATGCAACATAAATTTCTTCTTTAAAGGTTCCAATGTCTCAATTCAATGAATCAAACACACAGCCATGCTGTGAAAGTACAAACTTGTGTGATATTGAGTGTGTATAATTGTCACTGTGTTTCCTTGTGATCGACTGGTGAGCTGTTCAAGTGTACTATTGTTCTTGCTGGTGTCGGCTTCAGCACTCCTCAAACCTGATTTGGATGAAGTGATATAGAAGAAGGATGAAGACACCACAGAAGAAGCCTCATCGTTCACCTTTGAAGCCTGTTGAGAATCCCCCCCCCCGATACAAACAGTCCTGAGGTTAGATACAGCGCCTGAACTCTGGATTGACTTACAGCTTTGGTACACTTGATGTGATTATCTAATAGTGTGGGAACACACAGGTTCGAAGATGAAACACATGTGCCAAGTGAAGCCATTCATCATGTTGTTACAGGAGACAGAACTGAGTGTTAGAGTGAGGCTCCACCAACACTGGTAATGCTCGCACACACAGATGCTATTAATGGACGGCACTTCTCTCCAAAGCAAAGCAAGCACAACCCTCCTGACACACTGGAGTTGCAGCTGGCTGTGTTCCCCCCGCCCTCCCAATCAAAGCCCACCTCTCGCTGCTGTAATCAAGGATGGAGGGGATCTTAGGACAAAGAGACCCCCCCTCCATTCCCCTCAGTTCTCAGCCCGCCTCTCACATCTCTCTGCTCCCTCCTGGATCCGTCCTCTCTCTGCACAGCTGCTGCCGCCTCTGCATGCCTCATTGAACAGTGAGAAAGCCTGTCTGGTCAGCGGGCCAGGGCCCGGCTGATGAGCTCTGGATGAGGCTGCTGTCCTCGGGCTCGATTCAACTGTTGAACTTGGGTGGTCTGCAGGCTGAAACACAGCCGGGGCAATGACAATGATAGAGGCTGCACCGCAAGCTCAAGACCCTCCAACGTCCATGTCCTTCTCATCTCTCGGGATTCTTCATCTGTACAGCAACTCACAGGACATTTACACAGCTATCTGCAGTGTTGCCACAGTTACCTTGAAAAAAGTAATCTGATTAATAGTTACTCTTACAAAAGTAACTTAGTTACTTCACTGCATACTTACTTTTAAAAGTAACTAAGTTATATTACAAGTTACTGCTTTCTGCCCCAAAATCTTTTTTTTAAGATTACAAAAATAGTATAACATCCCTGCAGCTGTGTTCATGTTGCAGTTATTCAATGATGATGTTCTGTTGGTTCCTATTATTCTATGGTACTTGAACGCACCGTGAGAACAAGGTGGCCTGTGATTGGCTGAGAGTGGAGAATGGGGTGGGTCAGGTGCTCCAGTGTGAAGAGACTGTCTGTGTGTGTGTGTGTGTGTGTGTGTGTGTGTGTGTGTGTGTGTGTGTGTGTGTGTGTGTGTGTGTGTGTGTGTGTGTGTGTGTGTGTGTGTGTGTGTGTGTGTGTGTGTGTGTGTGTGTGTGTGTGTGTGTGTGTGTGTGTGTGTGTGTGTGTGTGTGTGTGTGTGTGTGTGTGTGTCCGATTGGAAGAGCAGCCCGGGTAGTCTATGTCTGTTCTGTTTGGAAATGTAGCGGCTTTACAGAGAAGAAACTCATCCTGGCGGATGCTACCATAGTATCGCTACAATATACTTCATTGTTTTTCAGCTTCAGATTGCCAGATTTTATAAAAGGCCAGTAGGGAACCGTTCAGGGAGAATCTGATTTTCTCGAGTCTAACGGATTGCAAAATCTCCTGAATCCATCTATTATGTGTAGGTGGGGTTAAGTGCGTCCATTTAAGGAGAATGAGCCTCCTCGCAATCAAGGTGGTGAAAGCGATAATATGTTGTGAAGTTTTGGACCAACTGAGTGATGGGGGCATTTCAAAAAGAGCGACAAGGGGGTCAAGGTTCACTGTGGGACAGAGGACTGTTCCCAACGTATTGAAGATGGCACGCTAAAATTCAAAAAGTTTGGGGCACGACCAAAACATGTGCATGTGATCAGCTGGTCCGCGTTTCCATCTGCTACAGGAGTCAGCTCTATCTGGGTCAATCTGAGCTAACCTTGAATTAGTGAAGTGGCTCCTATGCAAGGTCTTGTACTGTAGGAGATGGTGCCTAGCACATATTGAGGATGTGTGAACAAGATTAAGAATACGGCCCCATTGTTCATTAGATCTAGTTATCTGGAGGTCTCGATCCCAGACGGCTCTTAGGGAATTCAGGGAGGTCGGGTTCACCCTAAAAATCGAATCGTATGAGATTGAAGTCAGGGATTTTTGTGTTGTTTTTAGCAAGAGAAGGGAATCCATCAAGGTGTCGGGGCCGATTAGGAAAGTGAGGGAATTGATTTTTCACAAAATACCGGATCTGGAAGAAACGTAATAAATGAGATTGAGGGAGAGTGAATATTTTTGACAAGTCTGCGAATGAAGGGTAAATACCATCAATATAGAGGTCGTCAAAGGTCTGCAGACCTTTGTTTGACCAGGATTCAAGTGTGAGGTCGGAACAAGATGGAAGTAATAAAGAGTTTCGAAACACGGGGGCCAATTTCGATGAGGAGTGTAGACCAAGTTGCTTCCTAAATTGACTCCAAATTTCCAAGGTCTCAGAAATAATGAAGTTCTGTGCTGCACACTTGGTTGGTAGAGGAAACTGAACAAACCACTGACCATAACACAACAGGTGAGGAGGCTTGTCCCATGCTGGCCCATAAAGGACGATCATCGAGCGCGATCTTAAAGTTCCAGAAAAGGATTTTCTTGACATTACCAGCCCAATAGTATCAGCTAGGTATAGGATCAGGTCTGGAAGCACTGCTGTTTGTGCTGCGTTGCTAAAGAATTTCCCCAGGAATTAATAAAGTGATTCTGAGGTTTTAAAGATAGAAGTAGTTTCTTATGAGATGATGTCATGCAGACCCCCACATTCTCCAAATGGAACAAAAAAAACTTTGTACTGCTTCCTTTTCTGACCTTATACTAACCTCAAGTTGTCTTTTGAGAGAATACCTGCATACATTAGTACATTTCATACATTACTGTAAAGAGGAGTTTATTACAGCCTCATATAAAGTCAACAATAATAATAATAATAATATTAAAGCAAACAGAGCTCTGCTATCAGAAACGTATCAGCAGATATACAAATTTAAGTATCGGGATCGGAAGTGAAAAAACGTGGATCGGTGCTTCCCTACTGACATGTCGATGAGCAAACCGCTCAAAATCCTTAATGTCCAGCCCTGCATTAGTATAGTGACCAAGCCTGAGTTTAGGGCTTTGATAAGCACAATGGAAAAGTGGTTGGCTTGTTATGGTGAACGCTCACAAGATTGCAAGTCACAGTATTTAGTAAGTTTACTACTGTAATTGAAGTAGAAGATAAATAAACTGTCTTTCATATTAATACATGCTTCATTTGACTTAATCTTAACATAAGCCTCGCCTATAAGAAAGAACAATTCATGTATAATAAATATGATATTGTTTATTATAATACACATTGATTTATTGCTTGTGTTTGTTGAAAAATACAAGAGAAGAGAACCTTGAAAAAATAATACCATATTAATTCGCAATCAGAATTCATTCATTCATTCATTCATTTTCTTCCGCTTATCCGTTTCCGGGTCACGGGGGTGACAGTCTGAGCACCGTCACCCAGATCACAATGCACCGTTTAAGAACTTTCCTGCAGGTGGTGAGCCCACGGGAAGGTGACGCCCGGCGTGGGACACGAACCCACTACCCCTGAGATTGTGAGTCTCATGCTCTACCAACTGAGCTAGCCGGGGGATAAGCAATCAGAATATTGAAGAAAAAAATTGCAATTAGATTATTTTCCAAAATGATTCAGCCCTAATTAGGATCGCATATAGTAACAGACGGTTCAAAAGCGATGCCCCTGTGTATAACAATCGCAGAACCCCTTACCCTCTCAGGGAACCCAGAGTAGAACAAGTGATCATCCAAGGCAGAGAAGGTACAAGAGAGACACACACACACACACACACACACACACACACACACACACACACACACACACACACACACACACACACACACACACACACACACACACACACACACACACACACACACACACACACACACACACACACACACACACACACACACACACGAGACAAGTAAATCCCTTGGGAAAACGACACCCCTGTAACATACAACATACAAACTTTCTATTCCTCGTCCTCACGTTACTCCAGCTCCCATTCTGAAGAAGGCAACGTGAAGGGAATTAACCCCTAGAATAAGGTATAGCAACTGCTCAGCAGCTTATGTGAAATTGAGCAACACCCAAGGTAACAAGGTTACCAAGATGTAAGAAGTTAACGAAATATGTCTTAGTCAAAAAACAGTAATAGAAATTTAAAAAATATGTAAATTGAAGAGATAATCATGTCAACATGAGTATAAAATAGCTGCTTAAAGAGTTTGGAAGACAAAATGTAGAACTATGAATGTGCAGGTAATAACAATATACATCAATGGAATAACAGGTTATCTGTAAAATGAGATGTTCGACCAGTATTCATATATTTATGCACCATTTAATATGTAAAATAGTGCAGCTATACATAATGTTCCTCCCAGAACTGAGAGGCAAAAGAATACTGAGTCTGCTAAAAAAACAACAACAACAACACAACATTAAATGTGTCCGTAAAAAACATTTAAATATTGTGAACAGCCTATGGATGATAAGGCAGATTTAGAAAAGTACAACACTCGTTCAATGAAAAAATAGTGTACACACACACACACACACACACACACACACACACACACACACACACACACACACACACACACACACACACACACACACACACACACACACACACACACACACACACACACACACACACACACACACACACACACACACACACACACACACACACACAAAATAAAATCACAATTCTGTGGATGAATAAGAAAATATTGAACGCCTGAACAGATAATTATAATATGGCACATAATTATTAATTTGAGTCTGACCATATAGATGTAGCTGTGAACAAAAAATAAAAAATTAATTAAATGAATAAGAATACAAAGCTGGTCCAGATTAGCAGTAGGACTATTTTGAATGTCTATGAACAGCTCGAAATATTAAGTGTCCTGCATCAGGCTCATTTGAAAGATGATGCAGTCCAAAATGGAGAAAGACTTTAATAAACTGGGCCTCAGTACCGATCCCCGCCACCGAGTGGGAAGGCTCAACAGGTCAAAACCACATTAGCATTCAGCAAAAGTACCTGATGAGCCGACATTACCATGTCCAGTGCAGATCTCGCTAAGCGTGCTTGGTAGCCAGGTATTCCTTAGCATCCTTCACGGATGGCAGCCGCATTTCCGGGCCTCTCGAATCACTTTCTCCTTGGTCTGAAAGTTGTGAGACCTGATTATAACTGGCCTCGGTCTCTCGCCCTGCTTTGGTTTCAGGGCCAGGGACCGATGAGCATGATCCAAAACGGGGGGGTTGGCAGGGTCTCCTCGCCCATGAGCTCGTGCAGAAAGGAGGCAAAAAAGGCCTTTGGTTGAGGACCCTCGATTGACTCTGGCAGCCCCATAATGCGGATATTATTCCGACGGCTACGCGACTTCAAATCCACGACTTTGGCCTTTAGCTTAGCATTGCTAGCAGTTAGCTCTGCACACGTAGCCTCCAACGAATCCAAAACGATCACTCACCGAGTCCCCATCAGCTTCCAGTGAGGAGATGCGCTGCCCGTGGGCGTTAAGAGTGGTTTGCACGATATCAAGCTTTGACTCTAGTGCTGAGATAGTGGTCTTAAACTAATAAGTAAGTAAGTAAATTTAATCTGATTACTGGTTTTGAAATAGTAACGCGTTAAGATTACATTTACTTTGGCTTAACTTTGCTTTAGGGAGTTAATGGCCTAGCCTCAATTCACCTTCTGAAACTTGGAAGGTTTTCTGAGTTTTTATCATTTTACACAAGTCATTTAATGCTTATTTACAAGTTTTATTCAGTTAACCCAAAAAAATACACCAACACCAGGTGGGCCATACCTGGTCACCAGGATGCTCAGCGGACAAATGAACCCTGACCCAACTCTGTAAGTGGCGCTACCGAGTCCTAAAACCTGGCAACGCACATGTTCAGTGTCCTCTACTAAACAACTCGGAGAACTAAACTAAACTAAACTAAACAGTTAACTAATATTAAAGTTACTCAACCAGAATTCCCATTTAAAATATACTTCCCATAAAAGGAATCACTTCTGCAGAGAATAAACCAAAAGACCAAAATACGACCACCGTCACTCATTTCCAAACTGCAGCTTTCTAAATTGATCACACCAAAGTCGAGATGTTACAATCAAACCAGAATATGTAGTCATTGTTTCACTAACCGACGTCATCCTGGGAAACCTGGCTCAAGGGTTTTTGGGATATCAAAGATGGCGTCTCCAGCAAGTCAAGACAAAATATCAACATTTGATCGATTGAGGGTGAAAACCAGCCAGACTTTCTCACAGAAAGAGTCTGAGAATAGTCTGAAATGTTTTGAAACTGACTGTTGATTTTTATTTGCAGTTGCAAATCAAGATCTCACGAGATCGAGTGAACAAACGGGATCTTGTGGCAAAACGCCTCTGGAACGTTCAAGAGTTTCCATGATGCTAAAGCCCCGTTTCCACCGCACAAAAAGTGCAGGAATGGAGTGGGATAGTCCGTTACATTTCGGGTATCAAGAGATTGACGCTTTTCAGTTGCCCTTCCGTTGGGGTACTCAGGACCATAGAAAGGGTCTGGTTTTGAGGAGCTGTTTGCTGATTTGTCAGTGAGTTACTACACGCCCTCAATATTTTAACATGTTGGCTGTATAAATCCTCGGTTGTTAACATATTCAGCTTTGCACTATTCATTCATTCATTCATTTTTTTCCGCTTATCCGTTTCCGGGTCGCGGGGGTGACAGTCTGAGCACCATCACCCAGATCACAATGCACCGATTAAGAACCTTCCTGCAGGTGGTGAGCCCACGGGAAGGTGACGCCCGGCGTGGGACACGAACCCACTACCCCTGAGATTGTGAGTCTCATGCTCTACCAACTGAGCTAGCCGGGGGACTAGTTGGTTTTTTTCTCTTCTTCTTTGATGGTAACTTTCACGTTGGTCCAGAAAGAGCTGACGCGAGGCAGGGACGGAGACCAGGACTCAGAAGCAGGCGCTACGGTCGTAACCGATGCGCTACTGAGTTTGCTCGTCACGTCACGTCACATCGCTAGTGCTCCGTTGTGCAACGCGACGATCAGACTTGGACTTGAATCGGGCTTGAATTTAAATGCTCCAATCTGTTAAATCACAAAACGAGTCCTGTCTCTTTGGTAGCATAAAAGCTAAAGCTCGCATTTGTTTTGGATTTAACAGGAAACAAAGTTTAATGTAAACATGTTAGGCGTTTTAGAAATGTGATGAGCACACAGCTCATTGGGGTCTCAAGCTCTCCTGTCGATGAATAAATACATTTTCATTACTCAGTAGCTGGAAAGCAAAACAAAGGACTTGATGAGGAGTCAATGATTTGTAGTGTTGCCACATTTACTGAATCATAACTTGATATAAACGGTACATTTACTACTGCTGTTACTGGTGTCGTCTTTAATACACACCGATAACTCTTCTCTGTTCCTGATATCTGTAGCATAGCTGTGAACATTCACATCTCTGAGCTTCTTCCCTTCTGACTGAAAATCAGCGTTTTGATGTCCACACAAGAAAAAGCACTTCATGTGTTTATGATGTATGTTTTAGTACGAGACAAGACAACTACAGCAAATTATAGCATAAAAAAAAGAGCAATATCACATGACTATTTCAATGATTATCATTACTGCACAGAGTACAGTCTGAATTCAACAATAAACCTTCTGCTCACAGACTCAAAGTGATCAATCAGGATGATTACCATCAGGAAGCTGTATAGTCGTCATTAGCTGTAACATATTTTACCTTGTAAAGAGTTATGTGAGAGTTGAAAGACACGTTTATTGGAAACACCTCCTCAGCCTGTGTTGCTCTAACGGTTTTCTGTCATTCTGAGGCTTCATGGATGCATACCTCACATACTGGGGCTGTCAGAGTATTACCGCACCAAGAACACTGCGGTATTGAAAGGACCAAAGTCAAGACACTTCAAAAAGTCTAAATAACTCTTTATGGTGGCCCGGATAATACGTTTCACAACCCCCATAAGACAAGTTCTGAATACTGTATATATAAGTCACATGCATGCATCAAAAGACAAAACTTAATTTGCAAAGATGACGATCCAGTTTATCTCATGGTGAGAAGAAGCCTTTCAGTCTACAGGTACATACTCACAAGTAAATAAGAGACAGACAATGTTTTGTCCTAATTGGTTAAAGAAGAATTTTAGATTTCCCTCAAACGCACAGGACTGCTGCTCATCCCACAAATGATGCTGCTTTACAGAGCTCAACTAAATATGAGATTTGAAAGTTTTCCACCTGCGCAAGAATAAACCAACTGCAACAAATGGCTTAGCAGATGTAGATTTGTCTCGTTGTTGGGCTGTGTTCACTTCTGACAAAAAGGCTGTTCAGACTCTTCTGAACAATATACAGGTCATTTTAAAGGGGACATATCATGCTAAATCCACTTTTTTAGCCCTTAAATGCATTTTGTTGTATATTTAGAGTGTTTAGAAGTACAGAAAAGTTCAAAGTAGTCTCTTCAGGTGCTCCGTTGATATCTTTATATTCTGTTTTGGTCATATTTTGCGATCGGTTTCGATTTTTCTATTCTCTATTACGTTTTTTGAACAATGACGTCACAGTATTCTCAGCGGAACTGCCAAATTAGGACATCGACGTTTCGAGCAATCCGCCATTTTTGTTTCTCGCTGCGATTTTGTAGTCCAACCGAAGTTACGAGAGGATAAGTCGAAATGTTCGGTTGTTGGATGTAGTAACCCACAAGCTTCGTTACACCGTCTCCCAGCATCAGAACCTTTTCGAAGTGCCTGGTTGAGTTTTATTTTTCACAGAAATGTACCCACATCTGTGGGTAAGGTCATTTTTGTGTGCGCGAATCACTTTAAGGACGACTGCTTCAGCAACCTCCGCCAGTATAAAGAAGGATTTGCCGAAAGACTTGGTCTGATTGAGCGGTCAGTTCCTTCTATCTATGGAGACGACGAACAGAGCACTTCGGTAAGCTGTATATAACGCTAAAAAGTGTGATGATAAGACGTCCCTGTCATTGTTTTGTTAGCATTAGCAGTTGCACCGTCTTCATATGTTAGCGCTGTGTGCTCGTTTTAGATTATAATGTAACTTCTGTGTTAAATAGTCGTTGTAATACAGGCAGTATTGTAGTAGTGGGCATGGATGGAGAAGTTAGTGTAAATATAGTAACACACCATTGCGTTACATCCATATGAAGACGTTGTTCTGAAGGTGCATCATCGTCATTTTCATCTCGCTCCGCCGGGTCCGACTCTGGCTCCAACATGTATGGCTGGATGGACAAATCTTCCGTTGTTGACATTTTGTAAATAATGTGTGAATATAAAGTTTCTGCGCCGCTAGATAATTGTATCTGTTCTATCAAACTACAAAGATGGCCGAACAGGGTGACGTTGAACCGAGTGTGACCTCTGCAACCTGGAGAGGAGGCGGGGTATGAAGTGTCTCATTTGCATTTGAAGAGACCGCCCCAAAACGAGTTGCTCTCAGAAGCGCATCAGAAAAGGGGTAGAAAAGGGGCCTGTGGAGCTCTAATAATGAGGAATTCAGACCCAAGCATTGCAGTTTCGCGTTGTATAGACCACAACTGTATGATTTATATGTAAAAAGGAAGGATTTAAAAGCATGATATGTCTCCTTTAAAGTAGTTGAACTTGAGTTTTTTTTTTTTTTTTTTAAGTGAAAACCCTCCTGTATGTATATGCAGCGGTCTGCATGTGTTTAAATGCAGGTGTAAATAAGGATTATGTCAGCATGTGTGTTTATGTTAATGCATGTCAAGCTGTTTGTTGCACTTATTATTTTAGGATATTTCACTATATTTGGAACTGTAAACAGCATGATGCTGAACTTGTACATCTATTTCTTTTTTAAATCAACCTGTTCAGATTTTGTAAGAAAGAAAACATAATATATCATCTAATCAGCAGCCCCGCCTAGCTCAGTTAGTAGAGCATGAGACTTGCAAATCTCAAGGTAGAGGGTTCATGTCAAACGCCGGGCGCCACCTTCCCGTGGGCTCACCAGCTGCAGGAAAGGTTCTTAATCGGTGCGACGTGATCTGGGTGACGGTGCTCAGACTGCCACCCGGAAACGGATAAGCGGAAGAAAATGGATGGATAGATGGATCATCTAATCAAAGTAAGCTGACAATGTGTGTGTGTGTGTGTGTGTGTGTGTGTAATATATATATAGATATATAATGCAGTTGTAACACTTTGATTTAAAGGAACATTTTTAAAGTTATCCAATGTGTCCGACCTCAAACCAGTGTGACGCCGCTTCATTCAGCATCAGACACTGATGTTTCCACGCAGGCTACAATAACCCGGAAATATTAACAAGGAGCACAATTCCAGAAAAAGTCAGTAGGTGTCAGCTGGCGAGCCGCAATGCAGCCAGTGAAGAAGACTAAGTTAGAGCTGAAACAAAAGTTTTGGAGCAGAAGGTCAGAGAGGAACACGCAGCTAGAAGCTCTTCACTGAGGCCGACGACAGAGACGAAGGTGATCCAACAGAGAACAGACGGCAGGATTCAGTTATCTGCTGCCGTTGTTGTGCTACTCTTACATCAGCTTCGTGCTGCTGATTCAAGGCTGATAATTAATAGGCTGTTCTCCAGCTACTGCAAACACACGGCGAGGACAGCAGCCCTCTCTCCCAGAGTTTCCCACATTTCTACAGTGCTGTGCAAACAGCCACATGGTGCGGCCTTGGAGCCGTCACCCGTCTGCTCACAGCACAAGTTTCTGTATGACACCAAGAGAGCGCCACCTTCTGGTCAGTGAGCTTGTAATGGTCTGCCAAACTCCAGGTGTGACTCAAACCTTGGTTTTGATGAGGGTGAAGCCAAAATGATATAATGAAAGAAAGAGTGAATCACAATCGGAGCAACAGGTCTGATAACTGAAGCCTTGTAAATAAAAATCTCCCTCCCTCACTCCCAAGAGAGAAACTTTCTTCTTCATACACGTTCTGTTGTAACAAACATGTTTTTCACCATCATTACATTTCAATTCTCATCTAAAACCACATTTCTTCCTCAACAACTGGAAAACAATACAAACAGAGGGAGGGGAATTTTTTTTTTAATTACCCAATTTAAGTCCATATTTAGATAACATTTCATTTCATTATTTCATTAGCCTTTATTTAACCAGGAAAGTAAAATAAAAACCCATTGAGATCGAGATCTCCTTTTCAAGGGTGACCTTAACAAAAGGACCGCAGCCCACAACACGTCAATAAGTTTACGACAAATAAAACTGAATTTACATAATACGATAGTTAAAGTGTGATAGTGCAGAGATTGGTTAAAAAAAAGGTGTAATTTTGGTCTTTTTGATATTTTCCAACAAATATTATCATTTATAAGAGATAATCTGACATAAGCATATATTCAAACTATTCTGGCTCTATGGGTTTGAAACTTTTAATTTCCAAGTGTTTTTTATGAGTGAGCTGTAAAGAGTTAATCATTTTCACATTTTTAGATTCTTTGTTTTAAATTTTAAGTAAAAATATGTTTTAATTTAAGACAATCATGAGTTTGATAAAAACGGACAGAAAATCACATAATTTCCTGATTTATAGCTTTAAAATTAATATTAAATGGAGATATTTCTCATTATAGATTTTATATTTCTAATATTTTATTTAAATCTCATTCAGTTGTACTGTCCTATATGTATTATTTGGAATGGAGGCTGCTAAAGATGCCCTCATTGCTTCTGCTGTCGAGTGATTATGAATGTTAGTATATTCATATGTAATTGTTTGGGGTGTGAACATGTATATTGGGAAGGGGTGCACTGTCTGTAGGAATGTATATATATAGTCTTCGATATATACATTTCAAGTCAGCATTATTTATAGAGCACTTTAAAACAACCTAGGCTGTGCTTTATGTAGACTAATAATGATAACAATAAAAAAGTAAGCTAGAAAAGTTTTACTTCCTCGTTTTCCCGCATGTCAAAGTGGACATGAAAGTGAAAAAGTAATTTCCTCTTTAGGTTTTCTTTTGTGTTCTGCTACAAAATGTGCAACCTGAATAAGAAAATGGAAATGCAGTTTGGATGATAAATTAATAATTTTATTTTTGAGTCAAACGATGCAGCCAGAACCTTGAAATGAAAAAGTATTTCTGCTAATGCATTTTAATTTTCAAATTTGACATTTCAAAATGAATTTTGGTCACTATTTGCTGGGGCATCTTTTGAAAATTAAAACTTAAACATCATTTTCTTTTTCATTTTAGTGAAAGCACAGAATAAGCAGTCGGTGGTTATAAAGCCTCCACTTAATCAATGCCAGGTGTGCAGGACAGGGGAGCAGACACCGTTTTGAACCGTTCCAGGGAGAGTGGCAGTAGGTAGGAAAGATTAAATGTGGACCATAGGAACTCAGTATTGGGCTGAGTGATTGATGACAGGCATCAACTTTTGGACTGTGGAAACCTCATTTAAATAAATGGATTGACATATCCCAAGGAAATCTTCGCATTGGACCTGATCATTGTTTCCTCGGAACGCGTTCGAAACAGTTCCCCGTCCTCACCAGAGCGGCACCTGAATAGGTTAAGGTGCCGCTCTACCATTATTGGTGTACTGTAGGAAATGAGAACATCATCAAATATGCCAACTTGCTTGGTAATAAGTTAAAGAACAAGCAACCAATAAGCCATAGATTGAAAAAAATAAGTGGTAAATGCAGTGTAGCATGAAATAATATAACCGGAAACCACGTTAGTGTTAAAGTGTGAGCAGAAAGACTCCATGTGTCAGTAACACTTGTGCTTGTGGAGACAGATGAGTGTGAGTCCAGCAGCTGCCCTGACAGCCACTAATATGAGAAACAGTGAAGGTCTGAATGGCAGACAGTCAGAGAGGAGGAGGAGGGGGAGGGGGAGCCTTCATCCCCTCCACCCTCCTCCTCCTCTCACACACCACAAACAATAAACTTATTATGTTTCCTCCCTGACTCAGTTAATCCACGCTGCGAGATTTTTTTTATTTTTTTTAAACAACAGAGTTTTGTTGGGGCCCCGCTTAACTCTGGCTGGGTCCCGGCAGCGCAGTGCGTCCATAACTCCGCACCAAACTCCCAAGTTTACACAACAAAACTGCGACAAAAGCGCAAAAAAATATAGAAACCAAAAAACCAGCAGACATTCGGAGAGTTCCGGGCGGTTACACTCACTTTCCTCCCGAGGTCCTGCAAACAGAAGCGCACTTTATTCCACCTGATTCCGCGACGGAAGAGGGAACAAAACCGGCCGCTCGCACCATCAAAAGTACTTTCCGAGGAGAAGTTAAAGTCGGAGGAGCCGCCCGAAGAGATGCAGCATGTTTATCCCGCAGAAGAACACCAGACGCCGGCAGAAAGTAGCGGAGTGCGGCGCAGGGAGCGCAGCGCAGCGCCGTAAACACCGAGTGTGACGCATTCCTATGGTTTCAGCAGCACGCGGCCCAATATCGTGACGTCAGAGGGAGGGAAAGAGAGGCGCGAGGCAGGCAGAGGAAGAGAGAGAGGGGGAGAGAGAGAGAGAGAGAGGGTCCGAGCACGAGGCCATTGACACACTGTCTATGACGTCATATGTGTGTTGATACCTGCAGTCACGTGACACAGCAGGCTCGACCTTCTTTTCCCATAAACATTTCAAATCTGATCAATAACTTGATAATAATAACAATACTAACACTACTACTACTACTTGTTATTCTCAGAGGTTAATTAAAGTGTAAATAAACCTATTTGTGACATTTATAGAAAATATAAATAATTAAACTGACAAAAAAATCACTGAGCCTTCAAAATCTATATACACAATTCTTTAGGTTGGACAAATCCCTTGCTGATTTTCTGTGAAGCACTGCCTATATGCATTAAGATGAATTATTTGCCCTGAACAGATACGACTTATTAGAAACATGTATATTGATTACGATTGTGGAACAATGTGGTACATTCACACAGTTGTTACTCCTGAATCTTAACAAGAACATTATGGGCCCAGGGGCCTCGTTTATCATCGGTGTGTACACACCGATGAGTGTGGAGAAAAGTTTCCATGCAAAGTCTGGAAATTATCAACGTGTACTTATATTTACACATATAGCTATGTATAAGTACAACTCTGAGTGTCACAGCAGGTGCTCAAGCTCCTTTTTCTTACCACAGTCCAAAAACGTGCACGCAAGGTTAACTGGTGACCCTAACTTGTCCCTGGGTGTGAATGTTTGTGGTTGTTTGTCTCGCCCTGTGATGGAGGACAAACAAACCAGGTTGTATCCTGCCCTCACCCATCATAAGCTGGGATCTGCCGCAGCGCCACGCGACCCTGAACATAGACGATAGGTGGATGGAAACAAAAGCTTTGCATTTTGTGTGCGGTGTGAAAGACTATAAAAGGCAGCTGTGACGGCTTTATGAAATGTACATAATTAAAGCCAGAGGAGAGATTTGGTGAACGATGCGCTCTGCAGGGAACGAGCTTTCAAAGGCTTTTCTTTCTCTCTTTCTTCTATTTATTTTGTTGAGCAGTGGGAATGGTATGGACTAGCTGGAACCAGCAGATGGCGGTAGTGCAACTTCACAGACGCTAACTGCCGTTAAACAACAAGTGAAGAAGAAGGAGGGAAACAGTCATCAGGGATGAAAAACTGCTGGTAAGCGAGTGAGGGAAACAGTCATCGGGGACGGCGGGAGTGGTGGTAAACAATGTAGATAAATAGAACCTGCAGATGGCGGTAGTCCACCTTTATGGAGGCAAACTGCCGTTAAACCCAAAGGAGGAAGAGGAAGATAAATGAGACCCTTGGCCTTTCAGTGTGGACTTTGCATGTTCTCCCAGTACGGATGTTGGTGTCCCGCAGGTACTTTAGTTTCTTCCCACATTCTAAAAATGTTTACGTGTCCCTAATATCCCTACATTGATGGATTGATGGTCCGCTGGGTTTGGCTCCAGCTCTCTGCGACTCTGAGCAGGACGAAGTCGTGTAAGAGATGGACGGTTTGGAAGACACATATATAAGTTGCTAAACATGGTCACTCACCTAAAACAGGCTTAATCTGTAATGAAAATAATCTATAGTTGCAGCTCAATAATCCACATTTGACATTATTAGCATTAGCAACGAGTGACACGTACGTTGGATTTCCTCTCAGTGATCCGAGTTCATTAAAATGATCCAGAATGAATTTAAAAGTGTGTTTTGGGGTCCATTACTGATGTAGGTCACCGGCAAAACGGGCTCTGACAGTGAGGCTCAAATTGGAGCTCTTCATAACAGTCTGATAAGAGCAGGCCGCTGTGAAATACTGAGCCTGCCTGCTAACGTGAACACATCTATCACCAAACGGAGGAGGGACACACACATGCAGGCACAAACAAACTCAAAAACCAAAGGGGCAAACAACAAGATTAACCAAAACAAGGGGGAACACTGGATAAGTAAGCATTCAAGCAGAGCAACAATAATCATGGAGAAACAATTAAATGGGAACACGCCCATTTCTGAAATGAGACATTCCCAAAAGGCAACTTTGCGAGTTTCCAGTTCCATAAAAACACTACAACACTGAGCAACCACATGCTCCCCTTCAATTCATCTTATAAAGTGTTTCAGGATTAAATTCAAAGAACTGGAAAAAAAAAAGTTTGTTAAAGGATTTCTGTAAATGTGATTGAAACAAGTGACTAAAATGATGGCTCTGTAAAACCTTTTTTAAAGAATCTAGTGATTTTAAAGAATTTTTAGGTCTTTTTTGGAATCCATTTTAGTGCGAATCTTAAATTGTTTTGGTTCAAGCCTCAACCTCGAGTGTGAAGAACCCCGGTTTGATCCCAGTGGTGGTATGATGTGCTTCTTTCTGCTGCTGCTCTGCTCGCTGGCTGCAAACTGTGGACTGGATTTCCTGAAGGGAGGCGGGTCTCAATGAGACCAGGAGGAATGAGTCAGGAAATCCATTCCACAGTTTGCAGCCAGCGAGCAGGCTAGGGAAGGTACATTTCATACTTTACTGTAGAGTGGAGTTTATTACAGCCTCATATAAAGTCAACACTAATGATAATGTTAAAGCAAACAGAGCTCTGCTATCAGAATAGTATCAGCAGATATACAAATTCAGGTATCAGGATCGGATCAGAACTGAAAAAACGTGGATCGGTGCTTCCCTACTGACATGTAGATGAGCAAGTTCCTGAGGCTGTCCCTCCATCAGACACCTGAAATAAGAACATTTGAATGTTCATGAATTGTGCTTTAATACTGGTTTTCAAAATATTTTGTGACAAACTGGATCCACATTTTGTCAGTTTGTGTTCTACAGTACTCTGCACTCTGTCATGCATCAGTTTTGTCTTTTATCGGTGTACTCTAGTCACTGAATAATATCATTTAATGATACTACAATTAATTTTTTGTCTAAAACTAGTCATTAATTCTCTAGTATGCACAAATTTAATTCTTCCCTTTAAATCATTAATGCAGTACTTGTATATAATACAGACAGTTGTTTTCAACTAGTCCAAGGTAAATGAAATGACTGTGTTAATGTGTACATAAATTAAATATGTAAATGAACTCCGATAGGCTGAATGTCTAAATGTTTCAGTACTATGTCAGAATCTGCATGGATACTCTCATGGAAAGAAGTTAAACTGTAAAAATGATTTGTGAAATCCTATTATGTTTGTGTAGTCATTTTTAATTGGAGTCAAATATACCGTATTTTCACGACCAAAAGGCGCACCGTACTAAAAGGCGCAGTCTCAGTTATGTGTGCCATTACTGCATTTAACACACACATAAGGCGCACCTGCTCATAGGGCGCGGGTTCCATGCCCACACTTCCCCCTTTAACGTTCTCATGGTGTCCGCATTACAACAACACACACACACAAGCATACAAGTGTGCGTATTTAAAAATAGAGCGGGAGCAAAACTGAGTTTGGTTGTGCTTTATTTAAGTATTGATTACAAAGTACTAACATTTTTTTTACCTGTAATCGTCATCAATCAAACCCATCGAACTCCTCATCCTCTGTTTCTGAATTGAACAGCTGCGCTAAATCTCCATCAAACATACCAGGTTCATTTTCTTCACTGTCAGAGTCACTTTCCGTGCCGTGCGGCTCCTTGGAAATGATGCCGACTTTTGCGAAAGCTCGAACAACAGTGCCAGCAGACACGCTAGCCCAAGCATCTACAATCCATTTGCAAATTGTGGCGTAACTCGCCCGGCGCTGCCTTCCACTCTTAGTGAAACTGTGGTCTCCATCGGTCATCCATCGCTCCCACGCCGCTCGCAGCCTTACTTTGAACGGCCGGTTCACACCGATGTCCAGCGGAAATGTTAAATTTTCATTTCTTCTGCTAGCGTTACTGCTTTTAGTCGAATGGTGACCGTGGAAACGCTTCTCCCACTCGTTCTTTGTGCGATGATCCACTGCTCGAGTCTTTCCTCCAACTCGGGCCACCTCGCCTTATGTCCGCGGAAACTCAGCTGCGTCTTCTTCACCTGTCGGAGCTCGTTTTCCAGCTTCCTCCACTTGCGAACCATCGATTCATTAATCTTAAATTCTCTCGCGGCTGCTCGATTTCCATGTTCCTCCGCGTAGCTGATGGCCTTCAGTTTAAACTGTGCTTCATATGCGTGTCTCTTCGCCATTTTCAGGGTTGTTAAAACAACGATGTTCTGCATAACGCACATACCCGTTCATTTATATACAATCCACGCCCACACTTCCCCCTTTAACGTTCTCATGGTGTTCACTACTACGTCCGCCCTTACAACAACAACACACACATAGGGCGCACTGCACCATAGGGCGCGCCGCACATTTTGAAGAAAATCTAAGACTTTTATGTGCGCCTTATAGTCGTGAAAATACGGTACCTTAAGTTTATTCAAAAAACAATTACAGAAATATATTACAATGTATTTATTGGTCAAATTTATACATTACCCAAGCTTATAAATTTCCATTAAACTTCCAGCAAGTAAAAACGTGTCCGGGTAAGTAAAACGTTGTCAAGCCCTGTAAACACGAAGGAAGTTCTACTTGTGAGGTTTCTGATGGTCTTTATTGCATTGTCCACGGTTCATTGAGACAACAATGGATAAGAGGCAAGTCTGGACACCAATGTGGATCCAAAACACCAGAAATGCTAAAATACATTACTGAATCAAAGCAACATGGCAATTAATGAAGAAAAGCAGTCGGCACACAGTTGCTCAGGTTTTTTTTGTTTTTTTATAACTGTGTTGGTAAAAGTGCGATATAGGGAGCAGTCATTCAATCAGACATGCTCTGCACTGCAGACACCACGTCACATCTCTCAAACTTTGAGAGAAGCACCCCACAGCCAGGGACTTTATGGCGCGAGATCGTTTAGAACCTGGGTCATGCAGGGGAGATTTCCTATGACGGTTCTCAAAACTTGGGGAAAAGCTGTTATAGCCAGATCGATTGAGTTCCGCATTCATCATGAAACAGTTTTTTAGAGAAGTGACAGTTATGAAAGGTATCCATTATGTGCTATCTGACAGACTACAAAGTGTCAGCGCCAAGAGGGAAAAGGCCTGTTGACATTCCAGCGAGAGTAAAAATACAGCAGGAACCGATCTGCTCAACGAATCAGAGCCAGAAACACACAAACCTGCCAATCCCGAGGCCGAGTTCAAACAAAGCACGCAGCAGCTCAGCCAATGAGGGCGGACTTCAGAGGCAGGTTGTGGAATGTGGAAAGGTCAATGATAAAGACAGCAGACAGAAAGCACACCGGCTGGCCTACACATATTTCAGCACATTTACACACACACACACACAGCAAACATGACCTAGTTTGACTGTGTATGCGACCTCCAGGACCTCTACAAGCTCTCAACACATTAATAAATACTTCAGATTACCGGAAGAAGCTCAGCAGACACCCACAAGATCAATAATGCATTGTTGCCCGTATGAACAATGAGGGGAAAAACTTAGAGAAATGTAACTGCACAGGCGGGTGTTCCCACAGGATGAGGGGAAACAAGACTCACTAACAAAGAGTTCACAGTCAAGCAAAAGTGTCTGAATACAGCCTGAAGGTCTGTGAGAGGAGTCACTGTTTAACAGATGGACTCATCAAACAAATCTAATAAAGTTAGAGAGCACACTGATTCCAGATATAAAGGGAAGAAAAGAAAAACTATTTCATGTTGAATGTGGAACAAAGCCTGAAACGCTAATGCGCACAGATTTTATAATGCAAAATTAGCAAACCAGTCAAATTGACCTGTTTTTTAACTCCACATTTCCTTTATCAATCTACAGATGCATGTGATGTCATGTTTACACGTACCTGGGTTTTTACAAAAATGTATATTTCCCCCTCTACTTGTACAGAAAAATCTTCATTGACACGGACCATACACCTGGTTCAGAGCTGCTATGACCATGTCAAACCTGTAGGGGGCAGTGTAGCGAGAAGCAAGAAGCCACGATAGCCAATCAGAATCCGGGGGGAAAAAACAAAAAAACACTATGTGAAGTAAATATCCGCCTAACCCCCTTTACATGCAAACTGAGACAGAGTTTTTCTAAATCGCCACTGTGCGCTGAGGTTTTTGGGAATCATCATTTGTGGTGAGTCATTTATGTGCCCAAACGCAGTGAAATATCTCAGGTTTTTTTAAATACCCAGGTACGTGTAAACGTGGCCTGAAACGTCTGCAAACACATTGTAAAGATGAAGAATTAGGGCTGTTGACAATGTTGAAAATGTTTGACGATAACGTCACACAAGATCATGTGGAGATGCTATAAATAAGCCATGGCTTCATGCATAATTGATCAGTTCATAGCTGAATAATAACCATTTAATAGTTTGTGATACACAATCCAATGAGAAGACTATGTCAGTAGTCCAGGACAGTGGTCATCTGTTGCAGCCTCACTGAAAATTAAGGCAACTAGGAACATATAAGATAGCATAGAAGAGTTTCAGGGACAAATCTAACAGAAAAGCCTCAGGGAAAATCTTACATTGAATAAGTTCTGGCAGGAACTCTGGTTAATAGCCAAAAAAGATCATTGCAAGCCCCGTGAGGTGGTGCAAAGGAATTTCAGAATCAATGATCTTAACGGTGCTGCTCCAACATGTTTATTCTGTCTTTCACTCTCCTGAAGCTTTCAAATCAGAGCCAACATTTTTCATTGAAATAATCACAGAGCAAACACCAGAGCATTGGGTTTTATAATCAAAGGTAGTAACAGACAACTTAAAAGTGCTTTCTGAACATGATTAAAGTTTAATAATTAGAAGACATGGTGCTCAACATGTGCGGAAGCCAGGCGGGGGCGACAGCATTCAAAGGACTTCAAGCAGAGCGCCAACACAAATGTTGAGCTTTCTGCTCATCACAAGACATCCTGGCTCTGGATCATGTCGACTCCATTAAACTCAGATTTCATGTGAATATGCTCGGGACCTTTCTATCCTGACATTTCAAATCAAGACCGGTAGAAGAAGAACCTGGTGGTGTGCCGTAAACAAATGGTAGTTGTACACTTCGTTGGCGTTGTGTTAAAACGTGCGACTCAGAGCAGCGGCACCCTCATTACATCATGACATAACTGCTGCTGTTTATTTTGTTTAAAGCAACAATGATGTGATGTTGTGGTGGTGATGAAATCCACCATCACACTGATCTGCTCTCTCATTACCGAGGCCACTCATCATCTGATCCCAGAACTGTCTACGAGACAGACGCAGCCAATCTGTGTGTGACTCACTGAACACAGCACAGGGAAGAAACACTGCTCGGATCACTCAGATTCTCTTGGATTTAACCATTGAAATGCAAATAAAGTTCCACTAATGAGGCCGCCAATGCCAATGAAATTTAGCGGTATTTAAAGTTCTGAAGCAGAAAGATCCAGCAGTTCAGTCAGACTGGATCACAGAAGTTTACCAACAACACAAACCAGTGTCTTTTTAGCTGCTCCTTTCAACGTCCACACCTCAACACCTCAATGCAACTCGCACCCCAAACCTGGCTGGTTTTTACACCGATTGCTCCTCCAGTTGGAAGCAGGATCCAAAGCCAGTTCACCCACAGTCAGTGGACCATCTCACTCTGAAGACCAGTGTCTGTGAGCAGCGGACACAGTAAACATCGACCAAAATCAATCAAAAGTCACTGTGACGTTCACACAGCCGTTGTCATGGAAACTCAGCCACTACAGTAAAATTATGTCTAAAACTGAATAGAAATGGTGAAGCACGGCGACGAGGGAGTTTCTGTTGACCTGTGACAACTGAGGAGGTGATTTATCAGCAGAAGAAGGTGGACGAATGAAGCGCCTCTCTTCTGACTTGAACCAGGTGTAAGATTGTAAATTGACCCCCATAGAATATGAACCCGTCCTCCCTAATATTTGCACTGAAATGTTAATAAATTTAAACCACATAAATAAATGTGACCATAGACAACAAAGTGCAATAGTGAGTGAACAAAACTTTTGTTAGAGAAACACTATTATAGAGTAACAACAGGCTCAAAATACTCACAGGTTCTTCAAGAACATAGCTTTACCCTCGGGATCAATTTGCCTCCAGAAAATGATTTACACAACACTGTCAGTAGTTGTAATAGTTTATTCGGTCAACCAAATACAAAAGGCAGCAACAGAAAATGCAACAATTAAAGAAAGGGAAAACAAACAGAGGAAGACCGAAGGGTTTAGGCTGAAGTTTAACTTATATTTCCTAATAAACATAAAGCTTCTGCAATCGGTGTGACAGAAACCAAAACAACAACAAAAACTTGCATTTTCTTTGCCATTCCAAAATTACCCAACAAAAGCGGTCCTCTGAGGGAACACAGTAGCTTTTACTCGTGTCCATTCTGAGCTCGATATTTTTCAAGAGTGGTGAGATTTAATCGCCGTTTAAATATTTTGAGGGTATCCGATTTTTTAAAGTTTTCGTCCAGGTTGTTCCAAAGGTTAACCCCTCTTATGGAAATACATCGACTTTTTTTATTTGTTCTTGTCGAACAAATTGACCAAGTTTTTGTGTCGAGCACTTTGTTTATTTATTGAATACATAAAAAACTCCTTGAAAATGAAAATGATGAGTGAGTTGACTGTCCTCTAGCGTCAAAATCAGGTCAAACCTTTGCATTAAAATTTATGTATCTTAAAAAGTTTTCATCAAAATCTTTTACAATTGAATGACAATAATGAGCACAAGAGTGTGGTGTTGGCGCAGACCTTTCAGAATAGTGTGAAATCACAACGTAAGGCTACATGATGCATTTTATCACATATCAGAGTAACAAAACCCTATTACAACAGAATTAAGAACTTCAGATCCTTGTTGGCCTGGAGGAATTAAAATGGTAAACTTCTGACGGAGTTGACACAAATCAAGTTCAAAATGGAATCATGCTTATTAATCAAAAAAAATCACATTTTAAATTTGAACCTGTTCTTTTAAATGATTAAATAGCTAAGACCTATAAGAAATACATTATATAGAATCAGTGATATTTATCTTTGTAGTTGTGGTTTATGTTAGAAATGAAAATCCTGTTCAAGATCATTTCAAATGCAAAAAGAAGAAAAAAACAAGACCCCCATGATGAGCACCGATATTCTCTGGGGTCTCAATGACATTTAAATGAGAACCTGAGGTGAAGAAAAAAAGAGTGTTTATCACTATGTTTTTGGTGTGGTGGGTTTGTGTGTGTGTGGGGGGGGGTCCATTTCCTAGTCAGGAACATTTATTATAAGCACATTTTTGTGGAGGGGGGTCCATTTTCCAGAGGGTCCATATCCAATACTACCGTTATCATCAAATGTGTCACAGACACGTTTCTTTCTTCAGATCAGCAGAAGCTCCTCGTCTCTGTGTTCGTCTGTTTAGCGCAATTTGTAGTGAATTTCAAGCACAATCTACTCTCTTCTTGGTCACTGCCATGTTTTTATGGACAGTTGTGTGTGCATTAGATGACATGACGGAGCCAGGTCAACATTGGAGAGAAGACAGTCCGGCTGACTCTGCTCCCTATGATGATGAAACACATTCCCACTATGCCGACACACACTAAAGGAGTCAGGATTACTGGGCTGCCAGGTCAGTGAGAAAACATTTCACAGAGAGCCTACTGACCTCCTGCTGCACTGTGCTTTTCCAGCTGGACAGCAGAAAACAGGAAGGACCTGCAGCAGGTAGTGAGGCTGAAAGTGCACATCATAAACACACCACTGCCTGTCTTTAGTCAGCATCAATCGTCCTATTTTACCAACTATTTCCAGCTGTAACAACTGTTTGCTTCGCAATCCAACATGGTGGCAGTAAGGGAAAACCCACGAGCAAGTAAAAGTATCTCTCAGCATGAAAGCAAAGCAGATGCATTGGATTTATCAAGTACACTAATTTTCATTTGACATAATGGCTGAAGAAACAGCCATGTGTACCGACAAGGTGCCATACACCACCAGGTGTGTGCTAAACCTTTTATTTCTCATATTAAAAAAACACTTTTCAGAGTCTGATCCACAATATTTTATAATAAATATATTATTTATCAACAAGACTATGATTGAAAAGATAGAATCATGCTGTTCAGTTACATCTACAATTGTTCAAGTGTCTAAGGTCATTCTGAGGAGGAATGTTGTGCCTATTTACACAACTTTTACATCACCAAGATTATTCCAGCAGAGAGAGAGAGAGAGAGAGAGAGAGAGAGAGAGAGAGAGAGAGAGAGAGAGAGAGAGAGAGAACACAAAAACAAACAGTAAGCTGCCTTCCTCTTGTGTTCCCCCTGCCACTATTACAATACTGCCATTTACTCATTGCAACATCAGTGCAGCTGAGCTGAAACGTGGCCACCGTCCAGAAGTCTCCCTCTGTATTATGTTTGTGTAACCTTCTATGTAAGCAGGAACGTGCAGGTCCAAGCTTGATATCTCTGCTGGGTTTGAAACGGCTGCACGAACAAACACAACAAAACTCCTCACTCTGATCACGAAGAAGCAGAAAGACACGCAAGGATGTTTTTGTTTTTTTAAATGTATGAAAGGATCACTCTATATGTCAGTTTGATCAACAAACTGAAAAATGCTTAGAATCTATGTACATTAAACTAGAAGCTGACAAAAATAAAGAGACCTGAGAACATTTGTATTTGGTTGTCCTTATAATACAAGAAGGGACGGATGTGGGACAGACCATTGATCGGGTGGGATTAGGTGTATTGATCAGCCCATTTAAAATGAGTGGGTCAGGTGGACCGTAAATGGCTCAATGTCAACATACACTTTGGCTTTGATCAACAGACCAAAACACCTTAAGAAATGAAGTATGCGGTAATATTCAGATAAAATGCCTAAAGGAACTATTGTATCTCTAGTTTCAGAGTAAATTCCATGTGTGTTTTTAACTTTATTACTCCGTAAACAAGGATGGAGCTCCAGCACTGCTTGCTGAGACTTTTGGCATCTTTAATTGATTGAAAAGTTTATTTAACTGTTCACAGGCCTGAAATCCACTTACAGTGTTTGAAGGTGTCAACACTGAGCCTGTTATTTTAATTCAGCGTTTCTGAGCCAGTACCGGATTGATGTTGGTCGCCACTTTTCTCATTCCAGAGAGGATTTCAGGTTTTACCAAAGAGTCCAGCCATCTATTTTTTTGCTACAGGGAAGAATTAAAATACATCTGATAAGAACTGGGGACATTCCTGGTTACAACTTTCTGTGTCGACTAGATAAACATTTCAGTTAAGAATGGTCTAAAAAAGGAATAAGCTCAGAAAACAGTTAAACTTTTGCACTGTAAATTCAGATTAATGACTTGGAGGTAACAGAAAACCACTAAAAATCAGCTTCCAGCCGAGTCCTTCTCTCTCCTCACCGACATTCTTATCTATCATTGCACTGATCTTTCATGTACGGTATACTGTGTTTTCTTTACTGATCTGGTGCCTTCGCTTTTACCTCTGCGCTTCTCCCCCGTTATACCCGACAAACACTCTCTCCTACCTGCACATGGAAGCTTTCATCCCGCCCCCCTCTCCTCTCTGTGCCCCCTCTCACGTCTACATTCTTCTCTTGCACCTTCACCCAAATCTTCTTTTTCAGGCCAATCCCATCTTATTCTGTGAAACCTGATACTGTCAGAGAGATGAGAGACATTTGATCATCCAGCAGAGCAGCCGGATCATAACTGAAGAAGCCAGAAGAAAATGAAGGGAGGAGGTACTTTAGACCTCATAATTAGAGACAAGTCCATTACCTGAACAAATACATGAGTCATGTATCTCTAACAAGTCAGACATAACTCCAAAGTGACCATCACAAACTGGAAAGACTCACCGTGCCTGATTGTCACAACCAGTAAAGAAATGAAACGGCTCATATTGGACTGACAATAAGAAAACAATGAAAGATGGTTTCAATGGGTTTTCCAATGCTGAAGGGATTTAAATGTGATAGCGGGAACTTCAACTCGGCATTAAAAAGAAGCACACTTCTCTTTGAACAAAATTGAGAGAAAACAAAACATATTATTCTATTTGACCCATTGCTTTTACAGGAATCGTCACAGAGAGTTGTTCCCACTTGAGTCAAAGCTTTAGATAGCTGTGTGTGTGTGTGTGTGTGTGTGTGTGTGTGTGTGTGTGTGTGTGTGTGTGTGTGTGTGTGTGTGTGTGTGTGTGTGTGTGTGTGTGTGTGTGTGTGTGTGTGTGTGTGTGTGTGTGTGTGTGTGTGTGTGTGTGTTACATCAGATGCCCTCTCTGTTGCAACTGGGACTTGAACCCAGGTCCTGGTGAAAACTCACTCCAATCTAAAGAAGCTTCACAGAAAGTCAGTCGCAGTGCGCGCCTTTATGAGGTCAACGTTCTACGTTCCACGCCATACGTTCTCTCAGCATCTAAATACTAATGGTTCACTTTCACTGTGTCTGCATGTAAGATTCCACTCTGTGCGTTCAAGTCAAAGCTGTTTGAAGTTTGTACAGATACCTGAACAGCAGCTGTGTTTGTCTCTCTCTATCTCTCTCTCTCTCTCTCTCTCTCTCTCTCTCTCTCTCTGAAGGAGTCTGGGGTCAGCTCTCATCAAACAAAGGACAACAACCCCCTGGCATCTGAGGCTCCGCCCCCTGCTGGACACATCCATCAACAGTCATCTACAACTCGCCCTGACATCCTCCACCTGCCTGCTGAGAATCACCAGTCTTCTTCCCAGCTGGAGCCACGGGGAGCTGAAGGCCATCGCAGGCGAGCTTAAAGGAAAAGCAGCATACAGGTTGAACAGGGATCATCCCTTCACCAAACCACTACCCAACTTCAAAAACTTCTCCTCCAAGACAAAGTAGAACCAGAGTAAACTCCTCAGACGGGCTTTGGCAGCTTCTCAGAAAACCAGTCAGACTAAAGCCGCTGCAGCTGCACGCTTGTTTGTTTAACTCCCGAATCTCAACACACAGAAAAACCTGGAAAACAAACTAGGTGGCATGAGGCAACCGATGAGATCGCATTTTAAAATATTGCTTTATGTCTCATATAGACAGAAATCCTGCAGTCAAGGAAGCAACGGGCTCACTAACATTAATGTGAAGAGAATCACTGAAGGGAGGCAAAGACGATTCCTCCACTCGGGATGGTTTTATTAGGCGTCTTTACAGGAAAAAAATGTGCCAGAATTGCTCTGGCCATTCTGTGGCATTAGTCTACATGCGGCACCAGCAGGAAGGTGAATGATTGACTCCAAAGTTTCAGCAGCAGAGATCATCATTTCTTATGAACTACTTTCATTGGAAAGATGAACAAGCGGTTCCTCAACTCCTTCCATGAATGTTTTGTCCCATCCACTACATCTCCTGAGCATAGGTCCAAACCATCTGGACCTGGAACTTCTCCAGCTTTCACTGACAAAAACACCCCAGGCAGCTGACAAAGCTAACCTGCAAAAGGTGACATGGGACTCACGTGAAGCAATAATCAGTGTGAAAAATAGTCACAACTCTTTAACTTGTCTTCACTGGAGAGAGAAAACAACTCTTGTTTATTTTACAGGGTGGGACCCATCATGTTTGGTTTATTTTGCTTGGGGGGTTTTTTTCTACAAAGTGCCGGCAGATGATTGCTGGGAAATGAGGGAGAAAAGGATGCTGCAAGGCTTCCAGACTGAACTCAGTCAGGTTATTGCACTTTGAGCTTGATCCCTTAAGCCCAGGGAAATGATTTTGAAGCAATAACATGTAGTGCCGTTAAACGTTTCTGCAAACCTCCTCAGTGAGGAATCAGCTATGTCTGAACCTGCAGAACATCAACAACATCACAGTTTATTTTGGTTCTAGATGCTCAGCTGAATCGATGAGCCCAAGACAGAAAAAGCATGTGTATTTTGAGCTAAAACCTTGAAAAACCCTCGTCTAAGTAATGAACAACAGAGCCAAAACAAACTGGAGCTTATTGATCAAGTCAAGCAAAGACTAAGTTATTAGTTTGTCATTGTATGACTTACACTGATTGGCTTCATCAAAATATGGTTTTATTACAGTAGCAAGAATCAGTGTTTGACTTGTCAGCCTGTTTTTCCAGTTTGATGACCTCCATGGGCTTCTCTGGTTACATGGCAGCAGATGACCTGAAAGCCCAGACAAGCAGCAGCCTGGGCTCAAGACAAGATGCTTCTTATATCAGCTGTAGGAGGTCAGAAGAACCGAGCCTCATCCAGCTGCTCTTCACACCACATCGCCTTATACATGAAACACCCCGATGAACTAACCCAGCGTTCGTCATCCCATCTGTAGCTTCTGGCATGTTCACAACCCGACACCCATTTCCTCCCCGACTCAAGTAAACCTGCTGAATAACCTGCTTAACCCGACGAAGATGCTGCCGCTTGGACTTATTCGTGTGAGAGAGAGGAAGAGAGACCCCTCCGTACAGTTCTGGCATCCCAGGAATGTGTGGTGTGCCCAGCACCGTTCGCACAACCTTGCTGACACACAGTCTCTTTCCCACTGGCTGCAGACGTGAGAAAATCCTCCAGTGCTCATCAACAACTGCTGCATGGAAGCTCAACATCCAGGTCGGACAGAGGAGGAAACATACGAGAGGCACCGAAGCATCGTGTTTGCACTTTTCAATTGATCCAGATGACTCACTATTGGGCACTGATAACCAACAGCAAAACTCTCTCTCACACACACACACACACACACACACACACACACACACACACACACACACACACACACACACACACACACACACACACACACACACACACACACACACACACACACACACACACACACACACACACACACACACACACACACACACACACACACACACACACACACACACACACACACACACACACAGAATCCATTTAAACCAATTCCACTCTGTGAAGCATGTAAAGAGAATTAATGCTTAATTTTTTCCAGCCTCTTACACCAGTGGGTCAAATATTAGAACAGATTAGAATTTATTAAACCCACATGGGGATATTTGTTCATCACAGCAGCTCCACATTGCACAATTAATGATAGTTAGGATACTGACTAAGAATATTGATTGAATATGGTGACATTGGAGTGGGACCCTGTGCGGCAGTTTATTGTGAATATATGCCATGATATTGTTTCTTTCTATCAGCCGACACGTCAGATGATGAATGGAGGAAGACTGCAGACACAGGCGAAACATGTCGGTAAACATCCTTCATTACTAAATTGTCTGTTAAAAAGAAAAAAATGAACATAATTCAGCCTTTTCTGATTTTGAAGACTGTCTTGCAGTAATGCTGGTCATTTATATAAATCCATTCAGAGAAAGCAGCAGTAGTCAGTCATCGCTCCAAAACATCCCTTCAAATTCGTCCCACACGTCAAAGCAGTGGATCAATGAATCAATGAAACCACATTTCACATTAGCAACTTTATGTAATGTTATGGAAATCAGAAACTGTATAAAACCACATAAATGTTAGAAAATGTGCCACAAAACTTAAAGCTAATGATGTTCATGACAGGTGACTGATTTAAAATGTCAACAGGTTACAGCTTTGGCTGCATCATGACCAAGAACTGAGGACACGGGGAGAATGTCGTTTTCCATTTATAATCAAGACTATGTCAGCCAACCGCCTCCAAAGTTTCCTCTCACCATTTGGAAAGACAACCTTTTACGTTTGATCCAACTTTTTCTGCAAAACATCTCTATTTTTATGGAGACGAGAGTTGACCTTGGACATCTTGTCCCAAATGAGGTCGTTGAGAAATGAACATGAGTGTCATAGAGAAACTTAAGGACACCTGAGACACATACACACATATATATATGTATGTATGTATATATATATATATATATATATATATATATATATATATAAATATATATCATCTTTCCTCATCCTGCTCGCAGTGCAGAGAAACTCGTTCACCTGCTTCACGGGCGAGAAGGAACTTTAACATGGAGATCAACAGGAACCCCGGATGAACTCAACACACGTCGTCCCGGCGACTGTTGTCGAATAAAATGAGATGTTTCTCAGAACCAGACTGTCTCCTGGATTCGCAGATAAGCCGTCCAGTGAGCTTAAAGGGTCTTAGCAAAGAAACCAATGTTAAATGAGTAGCGACGTTCAACACAGACACAACTTCCACAGGCGACTCGCCGCCGCCAGCCTGAGCCACATCCCGGACTCGATGCACTTTCCTGCTCCGGGGGGAAGCTTCCCCACGCGGCCCCACACGAGAGCAGGGGCAGGGAGGAATCTCCTGTCCTCCCCGGTCCCCTCCGGGTTGCTCGGACCCGGACCGCCCGGACCCGAAAGCGGCTAATGTTAGCCGCCGCTAGCGAGTCAAAGAGGGGCGCACAACACGCTTTAACTTCGGCTCCGGACCCCGAACCGGCTCACTCACCAGCAGAGTCTCCAGAAAAACTTGTTCCGCCGCCGCCGCGCTGCGCTGGGAAACTTTCCTGTGATTAGAAGCGCTGGAGTCGGCTAACTTTGGACAAACTGTGTAACATTAGCCGAAGTCTCACTTTCCCGACGCCATGTTGAGTGTGGGGAAAAAAACTAGCACATCCGGGACACCGCAGCCGGTCTCCATGGAAACCAGGTCCGCGACGGGCCGCCAGACGTCAGCTCGTCACATTTATTTATTAAAGTATAAAGTAGATAGTAGCTGTTAGTTATTTAAGACTTGTTTATGTATTAAATAGTAACTATGGGTTATTTAAGCCTCGTTTATGCATTAAATAGTATCTATGAGTTATTTGAGATGTATTTAGTAGATAGTATCTATGAGTTATTTAAAATGTATATGCTCGATAGTAGCTATGAGTCAATATCTATGACTGTAATCTCTATCTATCAATCTATTTGAATAAATACATTTTGTTATGAATATAAATATGCATATGCCGAATTCTTCCTGCGTTTGTAGGGTCCCTGTCCACCACAGAGCCCTGAATGTTTGTGTTCAAGTGGCTGGCAGGTTGTCGACTACAACCACTTAACGTGCGTGTGATGCACTGTTAAGTTTAGCTGCTGTGGATAGTTCAAGGGGTGTATCTACTGTATCGAAAGCTTTATAAATATCAAGAAAAACTATCAGAGAATCCATGCCAATGTTGTCAGAGTCGTCTAATAAGTCAAGAAGCAATCTTATGTTGGAACAAATATGACTGTAGGACAGAAAACCAGTTAGTGTTTCACCTATAATCTCTTCAAGGGCTTTCTTTAACCTTCTAGCATACAACAATGAGATCATTTTAAAATCTTTATTTAAGAGTGTAATAGGTCTCCAATGTTCTAATAATAGGTGGGTTTAGTCAGATTTAGGGATTTGAGTTAAAACACCCTGTTTCATATGTGGACATTTCATTTCTTTCCTTGCATCCCCTAAACAATTCAAATAAAAACAAATCAATCATTACTCAGTTTCCACAAACCACGTAAATGTCTTTCTTTGTGTTTAGTGCCTTCTAAATGACTTGTAATCAATTTGTGATCCGATAATGGAGAGACTTCTTCAACAAAATGTAGACATGAAGGTGATGTAAAACCACAGGACAATTCTTCATTGCAAAGATCTATTTGCATTTCTCCAGGTGAATACTTTTATATTAGAATTAAAATTTCGCCACACATCTATAACTGAAAGTTGTTCACAGATAAATGTGGTATTTTTAAATCCTGAATGATGAACTGTTCTTTCAGGTACTTTGTCTACAAGAACATCTTAAATCCTGTGTTGCATTGTAAAGACAGAGCCAGTGCAGTTCACCCCGGTGAGCAGTAGAGGGCAGCAGCAGTAAACACAATCAGGAAAGGCTTGTTGTAGCAGCAGAAAACTTGTCTACCTTTTCAAACTTTGGCTTTGATTGTGAGATTTGTATCAACTGGGCTTTGATGTGTGATTGACCTTGTTCATGGGGATCTGCATTGTAATTGTTCGTGATTTGGAGCCGATGACACCCAGCTCTAACTTTCCACCTAAAGTTTTCATCTGACATTCAAGGCCTTCATATACTTGCACCCGAATACTTGATTGTAGTGGTTGTTCGTTTGTTTTTAGCTGCTGTGGAGAAAGCAATTCTCCTTCCACACAGAGGAGGCGTATTTTGATTAGATCAAATCATCTTTAATGAATTTTGAGCATCACTGAAGTAACTGCAGGCTCTGACCAAATGTCATTTTGTCGACGCCCCAAATGTAACCCAATTAAGAAAAAGATTAAGAAAGATATTATTCTGTATACTTGAAATCGTCTTTTCTTTTCAGAAAGGTGGATGGGAATGTTTAACCTGTGAGACAGAGGCTGTTACTGACAGCAGGGACTATTACAAAATCACTGCTGTGTCACTGCTGTCACACAGAAAACTGACTTACGTGTCACAGAAATTTATTTCAATCATTTTATCTTCATTTAGTCGATTTGTTGCACTTTTTGCAAAAATCTGCTCTTTGAGAGGCCAGTGTAAAATAAAGACGCCAGTTTCCCGTCAAAACTATTGTTTCCATGTTGAGAAGAGTCTGAGACAGAACCCCACAACATTTATCATTTCACGTTTATTTTAAGTCATATTTTACAATTGTCAACGGTTGTGGTTTCTCAGAATTTGAGGTCTCTGTGTCGAACATTCTAACAGAAACATATAACTGCTTCCTGAGTTCTCGTGCTTTAACAGTATTTTCTAAATGTCCTTAAGTAGCCCTTTGTGGCCTGATGCTGGACCTGCTGATCCTCCATCAGATCCTGACACTGAATCCTTCAGTCCTCAGAATGAACGGCTTCATGTGCTACTTCAGGGGGACGTGGCAACAGGAGTGGCAGAGTCCATTCCCACCCCAGGAGAGAAACTTTGCCCCCAGGAATACAAGGTGACACTCCTCTGGTGTGGAATGGACTCAGACAGAAAACTGAAAGATGGATTCTCTGGAAAGAGGAGGTGAAGACAGGTAGGTGGGAGAGACTGACGACTGACAGCGACACAATCACCATCCACGTTTAAAGAATAAAGAATAATAATAATAATAATAATAATAATAATAATAATAATAATGACAGCAACAACAACAACAATAATAATAATAATAATAATAATAATAATAATAATAATAATAATAATAATAATAATAATAATAATAATAATAATTTGTGTCCCACGCCGGGCGCCACCTTCCCGTGGGCTCACCACCTGCAGGAAAGGTTCTTAATCTGTACAATGTGGTCTGGGTAACAGCGCTCAGACTGCCACCCCCGCGACCCGGAAACTAAGAAGCCGGAGAAAATGGATGGATGGATAATAATAATAATAATAATAATAATAATAATAATAATAATAATAATAATAATAATAATAATAATAATAATAATAAAACTTTTTGATCCCTCGTGGGGCTTGAAGCCCAAAGCCCCACTAACAACGTCATTTAGAAGCTCAGAGCTGATTGGCTGATGTAGGCACTGCTTCACAGAAGCAGAGCGAGACGTCATAAATACCAGGGCTCGGTTGTTCAAAACTGGGTCATCGTTTAACCAGCCTTTAAATACATTTAACCGACCGTTAACTTTAACAGCACTGTGATCTTGCTGTTCAAAACTTGATTAACTTTAACCAGATCTTAACGTTAAAGTTAACGCACCTCCAGACCTCCACTAACTGTTTACCAGTGGTTAACTCTCACCATGGCGTTCACTGGCAGCGCTGCGTTCATGATACCAGTTCAACAAAGGAAGGACAGGGTGGAGTGAGGACTGAACTTTGATAGAGTCAATACTGGAATGAAGAGTTACGCCTCTACGGAGCCATAGAGAAAAAAATAACGTGTCGGAATGAGTTGATAATTACTAACCTCAAATTAATAACCGGAGACACCGAGTTACTATCTCCTTCCTTCGTATTATATTGTTTCACCAATGTTGCCTCCATCCCGTCATATTTGCTGTTATGGAGCTTTGAGATCAGATGATACGGAGCACATTAGATATTGGTGTTTTCTAACTAAAGCATGTGAAATACAGACGTGTTAAACTCACTTTGGTCCAAAAAGAGAAGATCTAATTCTCATGTCTCTCATCTTTACCATTAATAAATGAGGCTGGGTCTTATTTTTCAACATTTGGGCATTTCATAGTGAATTTCTGCTGCTTTCACTTTATTTCTGGACGTGTCAGAATCAAATACTTGAACATGGAGGAATGGAGGTGTAGAATGATAGAGCGCTGCTCTACAGATGTTTCCATGGCAACCTATGTAAACACACGCTGATCGACAATAAAAGTTCTCTTTCACATGAAGCCATTAAAAGGCACATTATATGTCTAAAAACTCCAAGCTTTCATTTACAGTAGTTTGTAGTTTGTTTAGTAGTTACTGAGGAACCAGAAGCATTGCTTTATTATAAAGAAGTTCTGTGGAGCGTCTCATAGCGGAGCAACACAGCCTCATACAGACCTCTCCCTTCGTGGCCACAAGTAAAGAATCTCATGACCAGAGATTAAATGATCTGGTTCCCTCGCTTTATTAATTTGAGGTAACAACTTATTATCTCGTTCCCACGTGTTATTTTTTTGAACACCCGGGCCCAGCTTAGCAGCTAAAGTGAACAAGCTGTTAAAAATCTAAATAATTTGGTCGATTATTTACGAGCTTAAAACTTTAGCTGAGAAAGTGAAGGTAACTGGTGGTTGATTTGCAGCTTTACCGGTGGTCCAGCAGTAGAACTTTCCTCTTTGAAATTGTAGGACCTGGTTTGATTCCTAGCAGGACTTTTTTTTTTTAATTGAATTTTTTTTGATCTGCTCTCTCCAAGGCTCAACATTTCTACTGACTCAGTGTCTCTATGGTTCTTATAAAGTTGCGGCTAAAGGGTGGTGCACCCACTTTACTTTGGAATTCAGTGCTGTCACTAGACCTGAAATAAAATCTTGCCCCACCAAGGATTTACATATAGAAACACCACTGGAAGTCACAAACGTCACACTGCTGCTGGTTTTACCATTTTATTTATCAGAATTTCTCTTCAGTTTTCTTTTGTATATTAATCAAAACTATTTTGGGATTTCAGATTTGTTTTTGTTAATATTGACTTGAGCCTTTATATTTGTTTATGATTTATTTGCAACTTGAGCGTTATGAAGACACGTCCTGCAATGCTAAATCGTCGTTCACAGGCTGCAGAGGCAGGAAGAGGTGTGTTCAGCTTCTCAGACACCTTGCAGACGGGAGGGAACGATTTCAGTAGGTCCATCTGATCTGATGAACAGGCGCGGTATCCATCTAGTGTTCTGGAGCCGTCTTGTGCATGAGATGACTTCACGGTAGAGAAAAAATCCTCCTCATCAGATGAACTGGATCTGGTGGCATGTCCTGACAGCCAGGAAGGATCCTCCATGTGCCCTTTGATGTAGTCCATCCCTGAAACACAGTGAGGTTGACAGTGGCCTTAGTACAGCTTAAATACTTGTATCATGTAAAACTGAATGCATGAAAAATGTATTTTATTAACATGACTTTAACTATTGTGTCAAAATGTATTATCTCCATGTTGTCTTACCCATTCTGATTGTAGCATCATCTTTTGTCCACGTAGTTCTGAATTTTGGGAGGAGAATCGCTGCAGCAACCAACTCGGGGTTTGTTCCCATGTGGCTAAAGCGGTTCTTCATGCCGACTTGTAATGCTTCAACCAATGGCTTGCAGTACTTTGGCGTCAACTTGGCTCGGTCCAGTTTGGTTGTCAACAGGCTAATAGTCGGAAGCAGCCATCCCACCTGGGCATGTGTTTCTGCTTGCAAGATGTTGATTGCCTGGGCAACTGGGCTCATAGTGGTGGCAGACTCTGTGAAGAATACGAGTTCAGCTGGATTGAACCTGTTAGGAAAAAACAAAACATCCCTGTTTTAGTATTCTGCATACACATTTTATCCAATTCGTCAATAGCTTAAAAAATATACAAGGCATTGTTTTACATCACGTAAAACAATGCCTTTTACAACCTAATTCTGGACGTCTATCACTTCCTATGATGGTTTAGTTTATTTGGGCCATCAAATATATTTACCACTAGATGACAGTATGTTAGTGAAATGTGAACAGGATATTTAATGATTTGTTAGGGGGTCAAGCGGTTCTTGAATGCAAATAATAAATCTTGTAAATATTAAGCTTGGTAAATGTTGTGTTACAGTAATATGATACGAGTCAGGGACATTCCATACAATGAAGCCGTGACATAAGCATTACGATACATTGCAATTAAAAGAAACACTGCACATAATAACTTACATTGGAACCTTCAGGTCAGTGCACACAGCTCTCATGACTCCCTCTCCTTTGTCTTTCATTATTTTGAGCAGCCTTTCCACAGCCATGAACAATGAGTTCCACCGGGTGGCATTTGGGCGTAGAAGCTGGAGGGAGCAGGCGTCTTCCACGGCTTCGGCTGCTAGAGTGGATCTGCTGCATTTATTCCATAGTTCACGACACTTGCTGAATGTTGAGCGATACACCTTTTTGTATGCATCGTTAGCAGCTGCTTTTGCAGCATCGACTGTAGAGACCAAGTTGAGCAGATGACAAGCACAGCGTTGGTGCTTTGGGAGTTCAAACTCCGAGCCATCATCCTCATTTAGGATCAGTGACACTTTAACAAAGTCCACTTCTTCCTCCACACCCTCTTCCAAATCTTCCTCCCCTGGTTCTGCATCACCACAGACTTCACTGTTGTTTTTTGTCCTCACTAAAAATTTTGAAAGCCTTTAGGAAGTTGGAACCAGTGTCGGTGGTTGTTCTCACAATTTTGTTCCTGATTTCATATTCTGAATGGGTGTCATTGGGTGCACACGCCAAAACATCAGAAGTGTGGGAACCTCTCAGTTGCCTCCAGGCCAGCGCTGCTGACTTTCTATTTAGACTGTCAGGGTCAATCCAATGGGCAGTCACACCAATAAAGCTCCTTCTTCTGACTGACCAGCAGTCTGTGGTGGTGGCAATGTGGTCCACACACCTCATGGCCTCAGTGACCTCCCTCTTCATTTTCTTGGCAACATCTTCAATTCTTAAAGGCAGGGTGGGCCTTGAGATGATTGTTGCAGTAGGCTGAAGCTCACTGACAAATTCTCTAAAGTCTTGTTGTTCGACTACAGCAAATGGCTGGAGCCCTGTGACAACATACTTAACAATGGCTTTGTCGATTGAGCTTTGAGCCCTGGACCTGGCATTCACCAACGTGGTCTGTGTGAGGGCGAGAGTCTCACTATCAGGAACACGTTTTCTTTTTAGTGACATCAGCTCTTCATAGATTTGTACATGGTTAAGATGCTTTCTCTACATCAAAAAGAAGAAAAACAGAAAAATATTAGTTTGGCGTAAGAATTTTTTTCTCCAGACTTGATACGACAGTTTAACAATGACAGGCAGACTGGGGGTTGTTTTCTAACATTAATACTATTTCAATTATTTTTAAAACTAGTTTCACAGCTTTATTAAATAGGCTACATTGAGACTAACAGTCACACCACGACAGTAGTCGGGATTTCCGAACATGAAAAATGATGCTACATACAGACTGGAAGTGCACCAGATCAAAACCAAGTGTTAGCTAGCCATTATGGTCATTTTTTGAAAGGCGTACTGTACACCTGAATGCATCACTATGTTTTGTCGACATGAAGCTCATTTACCAGTAAAAATCGATAAATTAGCGTCATTGTTTATGCCGCCACGTTCAAAGTGTGTGAAAAATGAAGCGGCTGACAGTCCAGACATTACGAAAAGTTCCGGTACGCGCCATACGCTAGAAAAAAGTCCCGGTGCGCTGTGGGGTAAAGTTTAAAAGTCCAGGCCCACTTAAAGTACTGATACAACTGTAAATAAAGGATATGTGATGCACTCGGTAGCCCTGATTCACTATGGCGGTAAGCTAGCAAGGCTAGCTCCTGAGTTGAAGTAGTGAGTAAAATGTTGGCAAACTGTGTAATTGACAATATCGTATCTATACTTATTACTGCAATAGATTAGTTCACTTACCGCAACGTATTTCTTTAGGTTTGACGGTGAGTTTTTGAACACCATTATTTCTGTGTTTTTTGGCAAATACAAGAGGCACTTCATCCTGTGTGATGAACCTTTCATCCCGACAAACGCTAACATTTTTTGGCTACCCATGGCTACGGGTGTCCGTCTCCTTCCGAAGCTCAACTAGCAGGTGCTAGTGTGGCGGTATCTCCGCTATCGCCAGTGGACGAGGCTGCTTCCGTCATGCTGAATATTCGCAACTGTGGAAGATTTGCCTGAACTTGTTTTGAGAGCGCCAGGTGTTCGCGCGAGAATATGCACAGTCTGGATACTCCAAACGTGATGAGACAATTATATTCGCATTTTATTTTGTAACAACTTAAGTACTGTAACGAAGTATTTTTACTTTATTCCTTTACACCACTGATTGAAACAGATGCAAAATGAGACACTAATGCTGCTGTACAAAACTTTTCTGATGTGTTCAAAGGTTTTGGTACATTTCCCTTTACATATAAACTCCAGCTAAGGAAGGCGCCCAGCCAGTTGTACACGCAGCACGTAGGGTCCCAGCTCCGCTGTGTGAAGACCTCAAATGAGAACTGGAGAGAACGACCAACCTGGGTGTGATTAAGGTCCAGGAAGCTACAGGTTGGGTCAACTCCATGGTTGTCACGAACAAAAAGAATGGTGAGTTGAGAACATGCTAGGGACGTCTCGATCACACTTTTTTGCCCCCGATACCGATCTGATTTTTCAGAATTGAGTATCGGCCGATACCGATACTTTCTCGATCCGATACTTAGATTGCTATTGCAAATATACTCAATAATCTATTTTTGGAGCAACTAAGATGTCTGAAGCTAAAAGCACTATTGGCAGAAGCTTTGTTTAGCTGGAAATTATTATAAAACTCACTTATTTAATCAAAATTCTTCTCAGAATGACTTAAACATAAATGCTCTTAGGCAATGTAACTTCTTTGTGTATTAAATTTCAGTTTAACTTAAAGCAGTATGAGAGGTTTGACCTGAATGTCACAAAACATTTACATTTCAATGTGAATTATAAACACTTAATTCCCCTTCAAAGTGGTAAAACCTGTTTGACAAAAGTAATCTGAACATAGTTCTCTCAAGAACTTATTCAGAATATCCCAGTCTCCCTTCAAACTAGAGAAACCTTCTGGGTTATTGTTTCACTATATCGCTCCCCTGTGGGGACTGATCCTTTTTTCTAAAATCCTTTATTTTAAAGCCGCACCGAGTTTGCTGCTTCGGTGCGGCTTTTTCTTTAGTTGTTGTTGTAAACTGAGGGTACATCCACACGACGATAAAACGATCTATTTTCTCCCTGGCCTTCCACCAACAAACCGTCCACACCTCACTATGAACACGGCTCAACACGAGGCTTCAGGGCATGTAGTACACATGCCAGGCCTTTAGGGGCGCTGTGACTCACCAAACACAACAAAAACGCAGAAGAAGACCACATAGAAATTTAGAAGTAGACTTCTGCACCTAAACACATAAACCACGAGATATAAATCTATTTTTATAGGTCTATGGCCCCGCTCCGCCTGCTTCTAGCTTCTGCAGCTCGACCGGAGCTTGTAGTCCCTGATTGTTGAGGTTATTAGGTGACGTTGCGGACAGCGTTTTTTTTTTTTTTTTAGATCGGCGGGGTGATCGGCTGGATTTGCCAATACCTGATCACTCACAAATCACCAATATCGGCCATCGACATCCCTAGAACATACATGAACCCAAACGATCTAAATGAGAACATCAAACGTGAGTACTATCAAATACCTACACGTGAGGAAATAATCAGTGAAATGGCAGGAGCAAAATATTTCACAAAACTTGACACTTCACAAGGTAGTTTAGACTGGATGAGAGCAGCACTAAGTAATGTACCTTTAATATACCTTTCAGGAGGTACTGTTTTCTCAGAGTGCCGTTCGGAATAAAATCCAAACCAGAAATATTCCACAGAGCAATGGAACAGGTCATCGAAGGCTTAGAGGGAGTCAGAGTTCACATTGATGACATTATTGTATGGGGCTCGACTCTCCAAGAGACCAATCAGAGACTTAACAAAGTGATGGAGCGTATACAAAAGTACACAAGTGTGAGTTTGCAGTGAAGGAGATCCTTTTCCAAGGAGACAAACTCACAGCTCAAAGTGGACAACCGGACAAAGACCAGATCAAAGCAATACTGAACATGCCAAGACCAACAGACAAAACAAGCGTCTTGAACATCGTAGAAATGGTAAATTTCATAGACAAATTTATTCCTAATCTCACAGCAAAGACATCCTGCATCCGGGAGCTCTTACACCATGATTGTGACGTTAAATGGGCTACCAAACATGATCAAGAGAGGCAAATACTAAAGAAAACTCTTATCACGGCACCAGCATTAGCCTACTAGGACCACACGAAAAAGCTCAAAGTTTCAACTGACGCGTCCAAAGATGGCATTGGAACAGTGCTTCTTCAAGCTGAGGGGCAGCACTGGAAAACCAGACGCCTATGCGTCAAGGGCTAGGACAAAGTCCGAATGCAAGTATGCCCAGATTTATCAGTTATGTGAATGGACTACCGTCTTTCACGGTGGAAACTGACCAGCGCCCACTTGTCTCTATTATCAAAAAGAAGCTAAACGAAATGTCACCACGCATCCAGCGCTTAATGATGAAAATGCAAAGATACGATTTTGAACTTGTTTACACACCTGGAAAGCACCTTGTACTCACAGACACCTTGTCCAGAGAACCTGCTGACAGCTGTGTGAGGACAACAGATGAGGACATTGAAAGTCACATAAATATGGTGTGGAGTGTTCTGCCAGTATCCGACACAAAGTCGAGACAAATAGCTGAAGTAACGTCACATGACACAGAGCCACAGCGTGTCATTCAAAACATGGACGAAGGATGGCCAGTAGGTTCATGCCCTCAGTACTACCGTGTTCGAGGAGATCTCAGTTTTGTTGATGGACTATAACTTGAAAAAGGAACGCTCGTCATCCCAGAAGCATTGAGGCCAGATCTACTTAACAGGATACACGAAGGACATCTCGGGATTGAAAAATGTAAAAGGAGAGCGAGAGAGTCAGTGTATTGGCCCGGACTAAACAAAGACATTGAGACACTTGTGAGTAAATGTGAAACGTGCCAAAAACACAGAAGTAAACAAAGCAAAGAACCAATGGTGATACCTGAAATGCCCGCATCCCCTTGGCACAAAGTAGAGATGGACTTGTTTCACCTCAAAGGTAAAGACTATCTTGTAGTCATCGATTACTTCTCTCACTTCCCAGAAATGGCAATACTCTCAAATATAACTTCAGCATCTGTGATCACTCACACCAAATCCATATTTGCTGGGCATGGCATCCCACACATCGTGGTGAGTGATAATGGAGCATGTTTCAGTAGCAGGGAATGTTTGCAGAGCAGTATGAGTTTCGTCATGTCACGTCACAATTTAATTCAAACTAAAACTCGACCAGCTTTTGACTGACTCAGCCGAGTTTTCATGTACAAATATGAGATAATAACTTTTATGGACAGAATTTCTAGGCACAGCCAGGGACCGGAGGGGGTCTGGTTTGGGGACCACAGGATCTCGTCTCTGCTTTTTGCAGACGATGTGGTCCTGGTGGCTTCATCGAACCTGGACCTTCAGCGTGCACTGGCGTGGTTCGCAGACGAGTGTGACGCAACTGGGATGAGGATCAGCAGCTCTAAATCCGAGGCCATGGTTCTTGAGCGGAAAAAGGTGGCTTGCCCCCTTCAGGTCGGTGGAGAGCCCTTGTCCCAAGTGGAGGAGTTCAAGTATCTCGGGGTCTTGTTCTCGAGTGGGGGGGAAGATGGAGCTCGAGATCGACAGGCGGATCGGTGCAGCGTCTGCAGTTATGCGGTCGCTGTATCGGTCCGTCGTGATGAAGAAGGAGCTAAGCCAAAAGGCGAGGCTCTGGATTTACCAGTCGATCTTCGTTCCTACCCTCACCTATGGTCATGAGCTTTGGGTCATGACCGAAAGAAGGAGATCCCGGATACAAGCGGCTGAAATGAGTTTCCTCCGTAGAGTGGCAGGGCGCACCCTTAGAGATAGGGTGAGGAGCTCAGTCACCAGGGAGGAGCTCGGAGTAGAGCCGCTGCTCCTCCGCATCGAGGGGAGCCAGCTGAGGTGGCTCGGGCATCTGTTTGGGATGCCCCCCGGACGCCTCCCTCGGGAGGTGTTCCGGGCATGTCCCTCCGGTAGGAGGCCTCGGGGCAGACCTAGGACACGCTGGAGAGACTATGTCTTTCGGCTGGCCTGGGAACGCCTTGGGGTCCCACCGGAAGAGCTGGAGGACGTGTCTGGGGCGAGGGAAGTCTGGGCTTCCTTGCTTAGACTGCTGCCCCCGCGACCCGGCCCCGGATAAGAGGAAGAAAATGAAATATGAGATAAACCTGACTGTCTCTTTAATAAATAGACCCACTGCTTCCTTTAATTCACATTAAATCCTTTTTAGCAAATAAAACATTATGACAGAGTGTGGAACAGTTTCATCAGATGTTATTTCAACACGTCTTTTTTGATTTCCAACTATGTAAACTAATTTTAATGTTCCTGGTTGAATCTGGTTAAAAGTTCCAGTCTAGATTATTTTGTCCTGTGGTTTGAAAGCAGTGTGTTTGACTAAACCTTGTTTTTCCTCAATATTTCCTTCTTTAAGTCATAAAGAAAATAGAGGTTGATTTTTCATTCATAAATCTCAAACAAAAATTTACTTCAACTTTTTAACAATGTTTTTCTAACTGTCAGATTGTTTTCCTTCCATAACACATGCAACCATTAACACATAGTCAACAGAGCAGTCTTTAAATATTTAATGAAGCCATTAACCAGCACTCTTAATTAGTTTCAGTGGAGTTCATACTCACTCGAAGGAAAACAGACATGTGGCTAATTATCATCATATTCATATGATGAAACACACTCAAAGGCACAGACCGTATTCTATTCCCTTGTGAGTGGTGAAAGTAAACTATCACAAGTTGAGCTCAGCAATGGGCTATAAAGTTATAAACAATAAATACTGAATACTCAATTAGGAATTTATAACGCAGCCATGTGGTAGAATTAAGATATGTTTAAGATTAAAATGTAAAATAACGAAAAACAATGTTCGTCTCGCAGTCAATATGTGAAGCAATCTAGTTGCATCATATATAGTTTCCCAACACATGAAACAGAAATCATCTGTACTTATAAATCAGTTTGAAGAGCAACAGCTTCTACAGATTGACCCTGCAGGTGGACGAGAAAAAACATGAGCTATTGTTCTCTGATGCAGTAAAATCGGCTTATTGTGGTAAATGTGCACCATCACAGTGCAAACCCAGCATTGTTTGTATAAATGTTTGTGATGGAAAAAAAATCATGAGCGAAAAAGAAGAAAATCAAAATGAACATGTTTTGTTGGATATAGAAATGTGTATTTACTGTGGTACATAATAAATTCTCACTACCCATTAGAGTTAATGTCAATCTGGTCACTAACCTGCCCTCCATCCATCTTTCCAGAGGTAAATGTGACATACCACCATGGTATGTATGTGTGTGAGTCACGACATTACACTGTATGCACTGTGGAATTCCTGCAAATGTGTGTTGTGTCAATAGAAGCCGTTAGTGAGACACACAGTCGCCTTCTGCTTGTTGGTAAACATAGTAGGTTTCACCAATCACTGATCAACAGTATAAATTAATGGCATAAAATTAAAGTGCTGGTTGATGTCTGTGGCTTGAGACGAGTTTTAAATCACCAGACTTGCTCAGTCATTGGCTTCAAGTCGTTTTGGGTTTGTTCTCGAGTGTTTCTATGAGATGTGTAATTTTCCCATTTCAAAGAGAGAAATTTGGCTGAAAAGCGGCAGGTCAGGTTCAACTTTATCCATTATAGTTATTTTTAAATTCACACAAACAGAAATGTGTTCAGAATTTTGCAAATGTGTACAGATTTGTTAATGTTTATACATTTTTAGATATGTTCATATTTATTAATGACTGATAATCTAAAACCTTTAAAAAAGCACAGTTTATTTAAGTCTTTTTTGAGACAGATGCTTTAAAAGATGGTTGAATGTGTTGGTGAAAATAGACCTGAAGTTGGCTTTAGTTTTCCTTAAACTCAGCCTAACTTTCAGCCTCACTTATCATTTTAAAGGAGTCATATTCTCCTGTTCTCCTCCTCCTCCTGTTCTCCTCCTGTTCACCTCCTCCTCCTGTTCTCCTCCTCCTCCTGGTCTGGTCGGTCCAGAAACCTTCAGTATTCAAAGTTTCTAGCTCCTCCTTGATATTCCTCATTTGGATATTGGATCATAGGAGCTGCATTCAGAATCTGCTGTGTCTGTGTGAGCTGGACAGGCTCCGCCCACACATGCTCATCTTGGGAAAAGGAGGAAGTACTTCCTCTGGTGGTGCCATGTGCCAGAGCAGAGCTGCCTAATTGTGGGAGGAGTCAAAGGGAGGGCCTACCTTGATTGGGATTGGCTAAACCCCCGATGACACTATATAGGGTTTGATTCCTGATTGGCTGGTTGGAGCAACACACTTTTTAAAACCTGAAACAAGCCAGGGAGAGAGAGGACAGACTGTCTTCACTTCTGGGGCGTCAGTCCAGGTATGGGGACGAGTAGTACTGCTGGAGAACCTTTAGGAAGTCAGTTTAGCACAATATGACCCCTTTAAGTAAACCAGTCCCAAAACACATACATTTTCTAGAAGAGACTAATCAAGCATCTGCTTGTATTTGCTCCAAAATTGTCATCTTAATAAGTGATCTCTATTCACTGCCTGTTTAAAAGCAGTATCATTTTCACCACTGGAGCCACGTTTCCACCACACAAAAAGTGCAGGGAAGGAACGGAGTGGTTCAGAGCGGTACAGCAAAGCAGACCCCAACCGATATTTGGGTGGCGTTTCCACCGCAGAGGGGAGGGTTAAAATGTAGGCGGGGTTTAGAGCTCCGCAGATATGTGACGCTGCAACCGTGATCTCAGCCGGGGCGACAGATCTGGACCGTATGATCCTCTGTTGTTGTTTACATCCTCCGCTTTGCACTCGTTTAGTTATTAAATTTTTATTTTTTGCAGCCACAGAGCTGCAGCTGAACTTCTGTGTTGGTTCCATAGAGCGAACGTCTCCCCGGCTTACTCCGGTGCCACAAAGCCGGTCGGTACCGGTGTCGCGCCGCTGGTTGTGACGGCTGCTACTTCCGCCTGGAGGCAGAGATCGCGGACGCGATGCCAGGACAGACACCGGGGCTCGGTGCTCGGACCAGCTCCGGCATCCCAGCAGATTCCAGCGTTGGGGAACCGGAGCTCTGGGGCGGCACGTGGCGGTTCACGCAATGGAGCACCGGCCAGCGACGCGACGTGACGAGTGGACTCGGTAGAGCATCGATTACGGTCGTAGCGTCTGCTCCAGAGTCCCGGTCTCCGTCCTGCCTCACGTCTGCTCTTTAGGGACCAACATGAATGTTGCACAGCAAAAAACGAAATAAACCAACCAGTGCAAAGCTGAATATGTGAACAGAGGATTCATACAGCAACATATTAAAATATTGAGAGCGTGTAGTAAATCACTGACCAATCAGCAAATGGCTCCTCAAAACCCGTTCCATGGTCCTGAGTACCCCGACGGAGGGGTAGCGGAAAAGCCTCCACCTTTGGAGCGGTATTTTCCGGAAAAACCCAACTTCTTGTGGTGAAAACCTGAACCGTACCGGACCATACCAGTTCATTCACGCACTTTTTGCGCGGTGGAAACACGCCTTAGGAGGCAGAATAATGGCTGAAATTGACGAGTAATGAAGAGCTCCTCTGAAAACATTTACCACCAGTCGCCACTGAAAAGCATATAAAATAGAATGGATAGACTTAAAATAAATGATAAATCATTTCTTACTCGTTTCTCCTTTAAATTGTGCCATATATAGTCAAGATGCATTTGTGGGATGTGCAGCGGAGCTGAGTATTAGGGCTTCATCCTTGAAAAAACAGAGATTGTTTGAAGCATCTGGTGCCCCCTGCTGGACAGGGATGAGCTGAGATTCTGCCTGCAGCACTTGACTCAGAGGCCCCTGCATCCTCCCTTTTTGAACCCATAGGAACAAGAAGAAAATTCGGCAGTGACGTCAGCCAGCTGCCAAAAAAAAAGCTTTGTTTGGCAGGACTGTTCATACTCCGATAAGAAGCTGCCGAACTCGCAGGCCACGCCCCCTCACAGCAGCCACACGTCTGTGATGCCACGTTTAAACTTTTCAACTGCACAGTTTATTTCTCGCCTCCAGTGCTTTCAGAAATACATTTCTCTGAACTTTTTCAGCAATAAAAGAGAGTTTCTGTCTGAGCGCCATGTTGATCCGGTTCTAACTACAGGAGCTGTTCGTGATGCGTTCAGGTGCATCATGTAAAAGCCTGCACTCCGACTTTTTAACGAGCAGCGGCGCTCGCACAGTAGCGATGTTACAAGCTAAATATGACTAAAATATGACTGATAGTCATGACCGAACTGGAACACGCATGCGCAGCACACGGCAGAGCAGAAGTTTCGGCAGTGCGGCTCCCACATAGTTCGGCCAGGGCGGTTGGCACAGCCGAAACTAATTTCTTCGGCCAGAGGGAGCTGACCGAAGGAAATTACGTAATTTTGTTGAGCAGGACCTGCACTGCCGAACTTTCGTCTTGTTCTTATGGAGGATGAAGAGGCCTTGACAGTGTGAGGCGACATGGAGGAACAATACTTGGTGACCCTCAGTCTTTTCCTCAGTCTGGGACAATTCTTTCCCTGTGAGCAGGAGGACAGGGATGAAGAGGACGTGTCACATTGTTGTGGCTGTTCATGGTCCATCCACTGGACTAGGACCCTGTCTGAATAAATAAATTGGTGACTTGACAATATGATCTTTCTTCATATTTCAACTTGGGATGTCCCCATCCGATCGGTAGATATCGGATCGGGGCCGATATTAGTGATTTGTGAGTGATCAGGTATTGGCAAATCCAGCCGATCACCCCGCCGATCTAAAAAAAAAGAAACACGGTCCGCAACGTCACCTAATAACCACAACAATCAGGGACTAGAAGCTAGTCTAGTAGAAGCTAGAAGCAGGCGGAGTGGGGCCATAGACCTATAAAACTAGAGTTATATATAGTGGTTTATGTGTTTATGTGCAGAAGTTTACTTCTAAATTTCTATGTGGTCTGTCTTCTTCTGCTTTTTTATTGTGTTTGGTGAGTCACAGCGCCCCTAAAGGCCTGGCATGTGTACTACATGCCCTGAAGCCTCGTGTTGAGCCGTGTTCATAGTGAGGTGTGGACGGTTTGTTGGTAGAAGGCCAGGGAGAAAATAGATCGTTTCTTCGTCGTGTCGATGTTCCTCAGTTTACAACTAAAGAGAAAGAGAAGAATTTTGATTCAATAAGTGAGTTTTACAATAATTTTTAGGTAAACAAAGCTTCTGCCAATAGTGCTTTTAGCTTCAGACATCTTAGTTACTCCAAAAATAGACTATTGAGTATATTTGCAAGAGCAATGTAAGTATCGGATCGGGAAAGTATCGGTATGGCCGATACTCAATTCTGAAAAATTGGCTCGGTATCGGGGGCAAAAAAGTGTGATCGGGACGTCCCTAATTTCAACCATCCAACTGGTGGAATGACACCAAACAGGCTAACATCCTGCTGCTCATCCCACAAATGGTCCTTACTGATGTGGCGCCATTCAAATGGGAACTCAATCATATAAGAGCTGTTGTCACGTATATAAGGAAATAATCAACCAAGGATACGTCTTCCTTTTTGTGTTCATGGTTTATTTGGATTTCCTTCAAGTGGTAGTCAAACTTTTGTTTCCAAGTCAGAAATCTTCACAACACTTATGAAAATGGGGGCGAGCAGCAGCGGTGGTGTGTCGTCATGACGACGCTGTGATGTTCTCGATTCAACATGCATCTTAAAAGTGAGAGAGGCTGTGACTCAGCGGTGTGGGGAGGGTTCGTTCAGGTGATGGGTTGCACGCTATCTAATCTGCTCGCTTGTGTTTGTAAAACGCTGCAGATGTTTGCTCTCGTCTGTTGTCGTCTTGTCTTTGACGGTTTCTTTGTCTGCACAGCCACTTTAATTGTGTCACAGCCTGTTTGTGTTTCCTCATAACGTTTGACATTTATGGCAAATAACATCTCATCCACTGGTGGTAAACATTCCTCTTATGAGAAGCTGATTCTAGTTCAGGTTCTGGTGGTTATTTTCCTTTCCATCAACATCATGTTGATCTTGACCTTTTTCACGAAGGACGTTTTCTACACCAGCATGCGCTACATCCTTTTTGCACACACACTTCTGTCTGATTGTGTCACTTTGTGTCTCTCAAATCTGCTGCTGCTTTTACATTTCTTTGCTAAACCGATGCTCATGTGGCTCTGTGCCATCATTTTCGTCGTGGCATCGGTGTGTAACTATCTGACGCCGCTCACGCTCACAGCCATGACGCTGGAGCGATACGTGGCCGTCTGCATGCCGCTGCGCCATGCTGAGCTGTGCTCCACCCGAGGCGCCTTGCCGACCCTCCTCGCCATCCACGGCCTCAGCTTCATACCCTGCACCATCTATCTCCTCGCTTACTTTGTGTCCACTACTTCTGACTTGAAAAAACACTCAATGATCTGCCAGGTGGAGATGTTCGCCGTGCACAAGTGGCAGGGTCACCTGAGGTCAGCCATCAGCCAGTCCTACTTCCTGCTCATGTTCGTCGCCATCGCTTTCTCTTACGTTCATATTGCGAAAGCGGCCAAGGCGGCATCGGGAGAGGACGGACGTATGTCCAAGAAAGGTCTCAGGACTGTGCTTCTTCATGGTTTCCAGCTGCTGCTGTGTCTCATCCAGCTGTTCTCTCCAATGGTAGAAAGTGCTGTCCTTCAAAGAAACGTTATGTTGTTCATCCATCTGAGATACTTTAACTATATAATGTTCATCCTTGTTCCGAGGTGTCTGAGTCCTCTCATTTACAGTGTGAGGGATGAAAAGTTTTTCCTCGCACTAAAATATTACGCTCTCTGTGGCCACTTCAAGAACAAACTGTGATCTCAAAGAACATACTGGAACATTTCACATGTTCCTACGGTCACCAAAATATTCATTTGTACTTCTTATTTGATCAGAAAGAAAAACATTATTGTTCTGATTTTATTAACTGAATGTTTTATCTGTGATGATGATGATGAGCACGATCCTTCATCCTCCTGAACAGCATGAAGGCCTCGGTTTCATCCATGTAAAGAGTTTCCTGTTGCACATAATTTAGCTTTAAATGATCAGAGTTGATGAGGACATGAATCAAAGTGTTTCTACTTGTTTGCCTTTTGTGTGACTGAATGAATAAAAGTGCAATTTTAACAAAGCATAATAGCTTTATGACATAACGTCTCAAAATCAATGTTTTTTATTGAACTATAGTGATTCAAAGAGGGTCAGGTGACAAAGCCAACATGATATTTTAACCCTCTGTCGGCTGCTTCCTTTATTCTATTTCTCAAATCTGCTTTTTATTTCTTCCCCTTTTCTCTTGAACCAGCATCTGTTATTATTATTATTATTATTATTATTATTATTATTATTATTATTATTATTATTATTATTATTATTATTATTATTATTATTATTATTATTATTATTATTATTGTTGTTGTTGTTGTTGTTGTTGTTGTTAAACCACTGCCAAGATCATACAATTATAGCATGTATTAACTATATATTGATAGAATAAACAAATAAATTGCAAAGCCAGTTTTGTTGTCTTTCTTTTAGTTGGGAAGAAAGTGCATTCATTTGATTTTAACAGTTTTGGTGGCAAAAATGTTCAAATGGTCAGCTATTAGATGCAAAAACAAAGCAAGACATCAAACAACAAAACTCAGGCAGTTTGGATCTTATAACAAACAACAAGTCTGGAAATGCTTGCTGCCATAAACACACAAATATAGTTGAAAAAAGCACTGTTTTTTTTTAAGCTTTTATAAAAATAAATAACCCATCAATCTATGTAATTTCCTGTTTAGTCCACATGAGGTCACAGTGGCAACATGGGAGCGAACCAAAGCCACTTTCAGACCAACCCAGAAATCTAATCTCTCCAAGGTGTCGGGGGTCAACCTATAAAATCTAGAAATAAAAAATGATTGATTTCCTTCATAAAGCAGTTTTCATACCCACCTACATGGGTATATTGTATAGCAATAACTGAAAAATAGAAAGTACTATTCAAACAATCTAAAAGGCTGTTCCATAAAAATGGAGCAGAATATTGTTTTTGTCTTCACTAAAAGGTCGGTGCCAGACGATCTCAGAGTCCACAAGACATTTTAAGACATTTAAAATCAATTCAAAGGACCTTAAAATCAATCCTGAAGCACATGTGGGGGCGAATGCTGCCGTTTGTTGTATGAATAATTGGAGGATGAGTTTTTTTGCAGAGGCAGTGCTGAAGCCTCAATCTTCTCTGACAACCAGGATTTTATATCTCCATTACAGCTAAAGCCCGTTTACACGACAACATTTCAAATGAAAACGCAAAACGCATCATTTTTGCATTTTCATTTCAGAAAAATGTACTTGGCAATGTTTTAAAAACAATGTCTGTTTACACGGAAACAGCAGAAACAATGAAAACGATGTAGTTAATAGTTGGGCTAATTGTGGGTGCTGTTTGTTTTTGTAATGAAACCACACACACTGTGCAGAGCACAATACACCATAAGCATTAACAATGTGAGTACACGGATATTCGTATGAACAGACGACCACCAGACTCTGTTTCTTTTTTCGACTTTTGTTGCATCATGTATCTGTTTGACCGAATTAACTACTACGACCAAGTTGGATTGTTATTACAGTGACTGTCAAAATAAAACTACCCAGAGAATATGGACTGAAATTCATGACATTGGAGGAAACAATGTTCTTATCGTCCATCTTCTGAGCATGTGCAGAACAACTATTTACACTGCGCATGCACATTTCAAAAATGTTTTGTGTTCCGCCCTTTATATGGACAGAGAGTTGGAGTGCTTTCAAAAAGTCCCACTTTGGAAGCTGCTTACAAAAAGTTGCGTTTTCAGTGGCTCGGAGCACAGCTATCATATAAAGTACAAAATGCTATCGTGTAAACGTGGTCCAGAAAGGGCAACAACTGTCCTTGTCATCAGCAGACATGGAAATATCCAGCTGTGCAGCAGCTGCATGGCTGTGAAAGTTGATGCCATGTCTCCTGATGACATTTCCAAGTTAAAGAATAAGGGCCCTACAATTGAGCCTTGGGGCACACCACATTTTATTTTATGAACTCCGGAGGAACATTTTCTATCTGAGATATCGGAGCAGAACCAAGCAATAACAGCACGAGAGATTTTGTTTTAAAGAATGTGTTGCTCTGCCATACCAAGACTCAAAGCTTGTATAGCTCAGTCCTCAGCTCCCAGTGGGGGAGGGTGAATCTATGTGTGAATGTGGCTTACAGTATGTCGTAAAATGCTTTGGGGCTGTTAAATCAGTGGTTATTTGAGTTAACTTCATTTTCTATTTTACTATGGTTCTTGATAAAAAAAATGAATCGCTGTATTTCAAAGATATTGTTTCTCTTTAAAAAGGAAACTGAATAAAGTTTCCTTAAGATTTTGCTTAAAATTGATAAGTTGGCCTCCTGTGAGCCCACCACCCACAGAGGCAAACGTAGGGGTCGGGTGCAATGTGGATTGGGTGGCAGTCGACGGCAGGGGCCTTGACGACCTGATCCCCGGACACGGAATCTGGCTTTTGGGACATGGAATGTAACCTCGCGAAGGGGGAAGGAGCCTAAACTTGTGCGGGAGGTAGAGAGATACCGTCTAGATATAGTCCGGCTCACCTCCACCCACAGCTTGGACTCTGGAACCCAGCTCCTTGACAGGGGCTGGACACTCCACTTTTCTGGAGTTGCCCGCGGTGAGAGGCGGTGGGCTGGCGTGGGCTTGCTTATTGCCCCACAGCTCAGCCGCCATGTGTTGGACTTCACCCCGGTGAACGAGTGGGTCACGTCCCTACGCCTTCGGGTAGGGGACAGGTCTCTGACTGTTGTCTCGGCCTACGGACCGAACAGCAGTACGGAGTACCGACCTTCTTGGAGTCCCTGGGAGGGGTGCTGGATAGTGCTCCAACTGGGGACTACGTTGTTCTACTGGGGGACTTCAACGCCCACGTGGGCAACGACAGTGAGACTTGGAAAGGGGTGATTGGGAGGAACGGCCTCCCTGATCTGAACCCGTGTGGTGTTCTGTTATTGGACTTCTGTGCTAGTCACAGTTTGGCCATAACGAACACCATGTTCGAGCACTTTGCACCGGGACACCCTAGGCTGGAGGTCGATGATAGACTTCGTGGTCGTGTCATCTGATCTCCGGCCACATGTCTTGGACACTCGGGTGAAGAGAGGGGCAGAGCTGTCAACTGATCACCACCTGGTGATGAGTTGGATGCGCTGGACGGGGAGGAAGCCGGACAGACTTCTATTCTCTTCTCTTCTCTTCTCTTCTCTTCTCTTCTCTTCTCTTCTCTTCTCTTCTCTTCTCTTCTCTTCTCTTCTCTTCTCTTCTCTTCTCTTCTCTTCTCTTCTCTTCTCTTCTCTTCTCTTCTCTTCTCTCTCTCTCTTTGAGCGTTCCCCCCGGTCGTGTACAGCAGCCATGCCAACTTCTAATAAAGGCAGCAACAGCAGGAGACTCCAGGTCTCTTCCTGTTGCAAGAGCAAAAACTGTTCTGACTCCAGAAGGCTCTCAATCACATCATATTCTTTGCCAAAGCTGCCGAACAGGACAAGGGCAAAAAAAAATCCAAAATTCAAAAATTCAAAAATTAAATAAATAAACTAAAATACTGCTCGGTAAAATACCTAAAGATATGGGTCCATATTTATCAAGCGTCTTAGAAGCCATTTTACTCTTAAGTCCTGAGAATTTGTGACATTTAAGTCCAACTCCCAAACTTAAGAATAAAAGCAATTTATCAAGTTGCTTAAGTTTAAGAATCACTCCTCCTCTCCCAGATATTTAAGAGACCTCCAGAGGTGTCCTAAGTGGTTAGGAGTTTCCAGCAGGGGGCGCCACTGAGGTGAGAGAGACTTGCGAATGTTCCGGAGCAGCTGATCAAAAGGTATTGTTTAGACCAGTGTCTTAAGCCACGTTTCCACTGTACAAAAAGTGCAGGGAAGGAACGGCGCAGTACGGTGCAGTATGGCAAAGCGTAACCAGAGCCAAATCTGGTGCGTTTGCTCCGCAGAGAGTAGGTTAAAATGTAGGCGGGGTTTAGAGCTCCACAGATATGTGACGTTGCAACTGTAATCTCAGCCGGGGTGGCAGATCTGGACCTTATGAATCCTCTGTTGTTGTTTACTTCCTCGCTTTGCACTAGTTGTTTTGTTAACTTTTTTTTTTTTTTGCAGCCATAGAGCTGCAGCTGCAACTTCTCTGTTGGTTCTGAGAGACCGAATGCCAGCCGGCCCCGGCTAAGTGCACCGGAGCCGACCAGAAAGCTGGTCGCTCCGGTGCCACGGCGACGTCCCCGGCGACGTGACAGCCGCAACTTCCATGTTGGTTCCGAGAGAGTGAAGTGAAGTGACACCGGAGCCACTCCGTTGTCAAAAAGACGGCCGGCGCCGGTGTCGCGTCGCTGGATGTGACGGCCGCAACTTCCGCCTTGGAGTAGAGATCGCGGATGCGATGCGAGGACAGACACCGGGGCTCGGGGCTCGGAGCAGCTCCGGTGTCACGACGTACCGTATGTGGACGCGGTCCGAGTCCGATCGTTGCATTGAATCATGTCGCACACCGGCAGGTTCCAGAACTCAAGCGTCGGGGAACAGGAGCTTCGGGCGGCCCACGCAGCGGAGCACCGGCCAGAAACGTGACTTGACGCGACGAGACGCAATGAACAAACTCGGTAGCACATGGATTTCGGCCGTAGCATCTGCTCCCAAGTCCCGGTCTGCGTCCTGCCTCACGTCTTGTCTTTCGGGACCAACATGAAAGTTGCGCAGCAAAAAACAAAAAATAAAAACAACCAGTGCAAAGCTGAATATGTTAACAGCAGAGGAGTCATACAGACGACATATTAAAATATTGATGGCGTGTAGTAAATCACTGACCAATCAGCAGACGGCTCCTCAAAATCAGACCGTTCTGGCGGAAAAGCCTCCACCTTTGGAGCGGTTATTTCAGGAAAATCCCAAAATCTTGCAGTGGAAACCCGAACTGTACAAGCGTAAGGTGCATTCTGGAACTTTCCATAATAAAAGCAGCTACTTTTTTAACAAATTTTTAACCCAATGTTGCATCACGTGACTGTTCTCTATCACTGAGCAATCAGTGACATACAGTAAGTACCAAGTTTGGGTAGAGAGGGCATTGTGAACATTGGGCACAATGAAGTCATCACGGGCAACATTGATGATGCAGAAAATGTTTTTCTATGCATACCAATTATAATCAGGAACTTTTATTTTGACACTCCAAACAGGAACACCATAGCACGACCATAGACATATACTCTAGACGCCACGCAGCCTGTGTCCGCCCACCGCTCCGATACGTCAGAGCGGCCGCCATCTTGTGAGGGGCAAGTCTGACCCGTCAGCCTAAACAAGTCTCTGTGACAGCGATTTGTTTTCAGAAGAAAACCACGGAAATATACATTTACATGACTGAAGAATCATTGCTTTCATTTTTAATTCATTAAATTAAAAATTATTTCATTCATTCATTTATTTATTTATTTAATTAACGTAGCATACTTATAGAAAGTATTGAGAGGAAATGGAAGAAGTTTGCAAATGGAACATTGGGACTGCTGTACTCCATGATGGAGCCCATGATAAAAATATGCAAAAGTGTTTATTTACACACAATGTGACATTTATGTACAATGAACATGTACATTAGGGCACAAGTTATAACATTTTTTCTGGAACAAATGTACTTTGTTTTTTACATATTTACACACAATAACATATTGACCTATTATACATTTATTTATTGTTACATATTTACCTTTAATATTACATAAGAAATTGTTACATTTACCTGTTATATATCTATTTGTTACACATTTACCTATTATATTATAGATTTATTCATTATATTTACATATTTGTTTGTTCCATATATTTACTTATTTATAGATTGATGACAGCAACCACTCAAACTGTGAATTGTTAATTTGGAGTTTTAGTCTTCTCATTTTTGCAATGTGATGGAATCTTAGTTTGTGGAAAACTGAAACTACCACTGACATGAGCCCAAAGTGCTGGTTTTCAATGCCACACTGTGTGTCCTCGATGTGCCCCTTGAGAAAAAATATGTCCTGTGATCCAATGTCTGCACGGACCAACCGGCTGAGAGAGGACACACTCATGTTCTGCCCTGGTTCTGACTGGCGAATGAAACGCTCTGCTGAATTGACAACCTTCACTGTCCCCTCAGAAGGAATCATGAGTCCTCCCCTATTCCTGAGGGTCAGCAAGTGGTAGCTCTTATCAAAAGATGCAGATGCAGCATCTGTCACCAGGCTACCACGGCACACACTACAAGACAGCGTCCTTAAAACACGTCTCACAACAAACCCTGATATATAAGTCAGAGCATTGTCCACAAGGCCACCAAAACGTGTGGGCAGATCATTGTGGTCACACACGAGAGCAGGGATGTTGGCGAACGGGGATGGGAGGTCTTCAGATTCTTCTGCTGCTGGAGCCGAGGACAGATCAACAGCAGACAGGGACACAGTGTCGTTCACTGCTGCCACGTTTCCAGACTTGCCAGGAGACACACCACAGTTGACCATGAGGCGGCGGAAAATAGCCTGGAATTGGCCTGTTGATGGATTGTTATTCCAGCCCCCTTAGATAAACAACAAAAACACATTAACATCAATGTACACAAGTACTGTTTATGTTTATTGTAGAGATCCCCATGAGGGCAGCAGAGCTGTCGCTATTCTTCCTGGGCTCCAATAAAAACAATTCAACAATACTTTACATTACAACATCTAACATTACAACATATCATTTTATTTGTTTTAAGACAAATTTTTCCATGATTTTCCTCAAAAAAGACAATATAGGAATTGGGCGACTGTTTACATCTGAGAATGGTTGTTTATCTTTTTTTGGCAATGGGATCATTTTGGCTGTTTTCAACTTTTGTGGCACCGACCCTGTTTGAAAGCTTTGATTTATTATATGACACACCACTGAGGAAATGTCATTTGCTATGAGTTTAATACGTTTTCTATCTAATTGATCCACCCTCAGAGAAGTTGTTTTTACAAGATTTGAGAGCCTTTGTTACATCCTCTATGGTTACCTTCTGCAGTTTATATTCACATTTTTTTTACTTTCAAAATTGTATTTAATATTAAGGGAATACTATCATTCAACCTGGTCTGCATATTGTTTCTTAAATTACATGTTTTATTAATACAAAAGTTGTTCGAATTGCTTGCAATCTCATTGGGTTTGACTGACCATCTTTTTCCATGTTTGGATTTTTGTTCTTTCCCATTAGTTCCTTCAAGGTGCACCATATCTTCTTACTACTTGGTCAACCGTCACAGCTCTCAGTCACAAGGGGGAAAAGGAAAACTTTAATATCCCTACCAGATGCCCTGATGGAGTTGAAGAGGAGCTCCAAGTGATCTTGGCTCAAGCAATAGGTGTATTGCTGATTTTGAAGCTGCTCCGGTATCATAAACATCAGTGTGTCAATGTTAATGATGAACCCCATGACAGACAAGTACCTTCAAAAAGAAAATGCATTTTCAGTATTTTCATGGTAAGCCAAAATAAACCATAGTTGCAGAACATTTTATACCTCTCAGCAAGAACTCTACTCTCTCTGACCAGTTAAGAGTACCAAGGGGGGCTTTGAAACCTCCAGCAAGTGGATTACGACTGTTCATTATGTCAAAGAGCCTGTCCATGAGCTTACATAAGAGAAAATATCTGGTTAATGATGGTATCAGAATCATGACCAAAATAAATCTAATGTTTCAATGACTTGGTAGCCGTCTTTCTGAAATGAAAAAGGGAATCATTTTCACAGCATGGGCAAAAAATGGGTACGTTTCAATTTTATTTATGTGCTATTACCTCAATGAATTCAGCCGTTGCTTCACAGTGCTGAAACTGTGAATATCCATGGTCCCTCAGTGTGCATAGAGCTACTGCCACAGAATGACTCAGTGTCTGAGCAGCCAGGGACACCTTCATCTTCTGAGATTCAAAGTTGACATGTTTTGCTGTCACTTTATTCGCAGCATGTCGTCCCTCTTTGACTTGGACATTGTTCAGTTGAACAAGGTACCGCCAGTCGATCTGGCCAGTGCTGCTGATTATTGGGCTGTAAGCCTGCATCATGTTACGCATTAGTTTTAACATGTGGCATACATCCAACATGACATACACCCTTTCTCCAGTAGCTGGATGCATAAAAAAGGTTTGTAAGGGCTCAGTGGAGTTCACCTTTAGCTGGCACCCAAGCTGGTTGCACATGTTGATGTTTGAAGCGTGCCCGTCCATAGTGGCACACACCACTTTAATGCCAGCCTCGTGCAGTTCTTACAATGCATGAACAAGCAGTACCTTCTGGGTCACAGGTGACAACGACTGGGTCAGGTAAAAGGCGACTGGGGCCTTCCAGTGGCCTTGTAAGCCTCCCACCATGAAAACGAGAGCCTCGGTAGCAACATCTGTCTCGTTCACTCCATCCCCCATGTCCACAAAGCCGGACATTTTCTGAGTATGAGGATCATACTGGACATGTTTTCTTATTGACATGGAGTCCAACATGAGACACACATGTCCATATTTAGTGGGGTCCTCCTCCTGTTTTTTTCTTAACATGTGCAGCATAATTTTATTCAGGCCAGGTTTGGCGTCATCAGAACTCATCCACCTTGGTGAAATGAAAAAGTCATTAGTGTGAATGCATTATCAAGATTGGTGGGATCCATATTGATGTGTGACTAAGTCCTTTCTTATTGTTAATTTCATAAAGCGATCAAATTATATATACACTGCTTGTATAGACAGTTTAGTTTAAATGACATGAATAATACCTTTGCAATGTATGTGGATGTGGGAGATTCAAGTGAAGGGACTCCAGCAGATATGTGTATGCTTTAGGGCCATGTAGGTGGAGAGTGAGGGCGAACTCCCTCTGACCCTTGGTGTATTCCCGGACCTGTTTAGACAGTAGGTCAACCGGAAGATCTGAAATTAAATTAGCACAGACAAAATAGCAAGTACCAATCAAAATAAAAACTAAGAATTTTAAACACAGATGGAAATGTTTTACACTTGTGTTTATCAAATCTTCTCAAAACCTTAAATGTAATATTACCTGAGTATAAGTCCAGCTTCTCTTTCAGCTCTTCATTTATTAGATTTTTCTCTCGCAGTTCCTCCAGAAGACCACACACTGTGCTCTTTGACTTCCGTTCTCCATCTTTTCATTCCTCTCCTCTCTCCTCAGACTCTCCACCTCGGCCATGGCTTCACTGAGTCTGGCTGTCAAAGCATCAGGACATGTGGGCAGTGAATAGGAGAGGTCCTAGTGACAATAAAAAGGACTTATATGTTGAGAGTCCTGTGTTATCACATTAATTCACTGCTTGTGCAACGTGCAATTAATTGATCTGCTATCCTAATCAATATATAGAATAATACTGTTTGTGTACATGTCAGTACGTCTAAAAGGAGTGAGGTGTGACATGTTGCTCAGCTGTTTGAGCACAGCCAGACAGAACTTCCTACTGGGATCAGGCTGAGGTTCTACTGCTGGAACAGGCGGGGAACAGTACACTGACTGGTTCTGAGACGCTGCAGTGTCTGCCTGTTTGGATGTCCAGCTAGTCCCGGGTGCCACCGGCTGAAATGAATTCAATCACACTTGGAAGGCTATATTTAGTTACCACACAATGTCGTAGAAATACTTCTTTAAGCCGAACATGTAGCTAAACAAAATCATTCTCCAAACTGTGTGGTATTGTTTTAACTTTATCACCTGGTGATGCACCTACTTTTTTAAGATGAGCTGGGAAGTTGAAGACAGATGGCTCTACTCCATCCCTGATCCGGACAGTCTGAGCCGTTCTGTCGAAGTCGAAGTCAAAAGACATTTGAAACACTGCCAGCCTAATTCCCATAATGCATTGCAGCGATCAGCTCCGTCACGCTACATTATTTTTTTGGCTGGCGAGTGTTAATCTAATAAGAATCAAGATAGTAAAACTCCATTAAAGAAACTTAAACAATGATTCAATATCAGTCTCCAGTCTCTAACAACATAAATTGCATGACACGGCAGAGCATCCGTAGTTTATGTTGGAAACACAGAAACAGAGAAAATTAAACCAATTCTGATGGCAGAGCGTCTGTGGTGCTGAAACCACTCCTGCAGAGCGTCTGTGGTGCTGAAACCACTCCTGCAGAGCGTCTGCTCCCCAGATTGACACGAAAGTAGAACAATGTTCTGATCTTTCCTTTGCTGGAGGTCTGTAGCTCAGGTGTTGGTCTGCCATCTTTTACAAGCTGCTGTTTGTCCTCAAAAGAAAGTAGTGAAAATGTCTTTACCATCTCTCGCGCTGCCATCTTGCCTGTTAACCCGCCAACTAGCTAGAGAGCGTAGCAGCGCGGTATCATTTAGCATAGCAAAGGCAGCTTAGCGATCTGCTTAAATGATTTTCATATTGGAGAACTGACTGCCCATGAGCAAACATCCAGACACTGGATATGACTGGCAAAGGCAGAGCAGCAGTGTGACTTCAGGAGAGGGTGTGGCCTTCAGTAGGGGGTGTGGCTTTCAGGAGGGGGTGTGGCTTTCAGGAGGGCGTGTGGCCTTCGAGAGAGTGTGGCCATCAGGAGAGGGTGTGGCCTTCAGTAGGGGGTGTGACCTTCAGGAGAGGGTGTGGCCTTCAGTAGGGGGTGTGGCTTTCAGGAGGGGGTGTGGCCTTTGGGAGAGGGTGTGTCCTTCAGGAGGGGATGTGGCCTTCGGGAGAGGGTGTGGCCTTCATACTAACACAGCAGGAGTGAGTGGCTTCATCCGAATTGTCCCTCCTATCTCCTTATCTATCGACTTTTCGTGTGTTTTGTGTGTTTTGTGTGGTGGCCATGATAAGGACTGACTGAATTCTCAATAAGCAAAGGAAAGGAGGCTCGATGCTTCATTTAGAACCTCCTTTAGCTTAGGAATCACTGATGTTTCCTTTAGAACCTCCTTTAGCTTAGGAATCACTGATGTTTCCTTTAGAACCTCCTTTAGCTTAGGAACCACTCCTTGAACCACTTGTCCTATTCCTTGTGGCGACAACATTTAAAGGAACCCGCTCATCGGAACGTTCAGGGAAACTCAGGAAGACTGAAAAAGGAGCAGATCATGTAAGTTACCAAAGCAATAATCTGCCTAGAACAACTTTAAATCATCTAGAACCCAAATGTGCCCATTATCAGAAACTTGTAGTTCTTTCCCCACCATGGCAGACGTCACTAACTTGAGCCACCGTCGAATTATTATGACGTCACGAACACCTTTCACTAACTCCTTTAGGAAGCCTCCTAACACCTTTCCTTAACTCCTTCAGGAAGCCTCCTAACACCTTTCACTAACTCTTTTAGGAAGTCTCCTAATACCTTTCACTAACACCTTTAGGAAGCCTCCTAACACCTTTCCTTGCTCCTTTAGGAAGCCTCCTAACACCTTTCACTAACTCCTTTAGGAGGTCTCCTAACACCTTTCCTTGCTCCTTTAGGAAGCCTCCTAACACCTTTCCTTAACTCCTTTAGGAAGCCTCCTAACACCTTTCACTAACTCCTTTAGGAAGTCTCCTAACACCTTTCCTTAACTCCTTTAGGAAGCCTCCTAACACCTTTCCTTAACTCCTTTAGGAAGCCTCCTAACACCTTTCACTAACTCCTTTAGGAAGTCTCCTAACACCTTTCCTAACTCCTTTAGGAAGCCTCCTAACACCTTTCACTAACTCCTTTAGGAAGTCTCCTAACACCTTTCCTTGCTCCTTTAGGAAGTCTCCTAACACCTTTCCTTAACCCCTTGACCTCATCCACGGGTTTCAGGTAAAGTCCATAGATAAAGAGACAGGAGGGACAATACCCAGTGACTTGTGCAGCCTCTCTGCCATACCAGGAAATAGTGGTGTTGAATCATTTGGGCTATGACCTAAAACACCTAAAACTTTGTTTACGGCACATAGTACTGTCGTAATTCAACTCTGAGAGTAACTTAAGATTCAGTCCTCCACGTCGCTGACAGTGCGAGTAAGACACTTGATAACTAACTATTAGCTGCAGCTTTTAGCGAAGAATGTTTTTTACTCATAAGTCAACTCTTAGCAGGGTTCTTAGGAGTACTTCTAGGAAGCTTGATAAATGCGGGCCCTGGAGATTAAAATTAAGATTCTTCATTTTTTGTTTTAATGTGTTTCTTTTAATAATATATTTCCTTCCCTTCTTTGTAAAGCTTTCTGTATTTCTTTAATTTCTTTTTTCTTTGACAAGCACTGTGAATAAATACATTTGCCTTGCCTTGCCTTGTATTAATTGAAATGGTCAGGATCTAAATTTCACCACTGTAATTTTAAAGGTTCCTATTGGAAAAGAGTCCATTTGTTCTGGAAATACCAGAATATTCTTCTTTTCTTTTAGTTTTTTACACTTGATCTTGTTTTGGCGATCCTGCATTTTCTTTATAGTTTATTCATACAGTATTTTCAATTTCTCAATTCTTTTTTTTGTTTGGAATGAGCACAGCAAGGCTGAACTTTAATTTTTATTTTAAAAACTTCAAGGACAAAATGGCTGGAAGCCAATGAAATTGCTGGAAGACTTTTGCATCAGCGTCATAAAATGTGCAGCCACCTCCGGAGTAAGGTCGTTTTTCCAGATAGTTCACGGCAGAGCCAGACAGACGATCGATCTGCATCAATTCATCAATCAATGAAAAAGAAGCTTGTCTGTAATGATTTTCATAACATTAAGGAATTTTTGCAAAGGATGTTTTGCTGCTTTGTCAGTCACCTCATTGCGAAAACCCAAAGGGGATTTCATAAATATTTGATGAACTAGTTTTTACCACGACTATTAATGAGTGTCAAAGGAATTCATTAGCCAGGAACAAACAGTGACGACTGACTTGTTTGTAATGTTGTTTTCTTTGGAGTCTAAATCCGCAGTGAGAAAAGGAAACTCACGATCTCAAAGTGGGATGTTTTGTGAAGTAATCTCTCATGTAGCATCTCTTGGTTGCCTTTCTAGCGAGCACAACAACAAACAACAAACAACAACACATAACAATCTTCTTGACACAAAGTTTTGGACCTTGTAGCAACTCATTATGTAATAATGGTGTAATATGTTACAATGTAATACATTTTCAACTTTTATATATTAATGCCGCATTTTGAAATAACTTGTTACATTTTGTAACAGTTTTTACAAAATGTCGATGTTCTACACTTTTTCTTTTTAATAAAATATAATGATCTGGAGCATTATGTAATAAATGTGGCCGTTTATCCGTAGCCATGGTTCCATGTTTAATAAAGAGTAAACATTCAGATTCAGTGGGACTAGAATTCTCTGTCACTCTTTGCTTTTGCTGCTGTTCTGTCACACAGCGATGGTAGAACACAGGATCTAAATCAGGTGGAACTTTTCAGAGCAGCTGCCATCGTGGCGGGTAGATTTTTAGTTACAAGTCAACCAGTATTTCCAGCAGACATTTCTTTATTCTGGAGGAATGAAACCAGATTGTTAGAGCCTCTGACTGCATTTAATCATTTCACCTGCAGTTTGTAAAAACTGTTGTAACATATAACAACTTATTACAAAATGCAGCGTTATTACATAATGAGTAGAAAAATGATGACTTTATTACATATTGCACCATTATTACGTGAGGCGTCGCTACAGACCTGCAATGAAATGATCAAACATTCAAAGAAGTCAGCTGAAATAGTTTAAAATAAACTGTATTCATATGGGCGAGAGCAACTTTAATCATTAATGTCATTCACAATCGATTGATGGTGACTCTCAGAGAAGCAAACTCTGACTCTTATTGCAAAGTTAGAATGAATTTCTTCCTCCTGTCTATTCAGAAATATGTGTAGAAACATGGCCTGACTCTAAGTCATGGTTTTAAGAGTTATTGAAACTCTCAGAAGCAATGCAGGAGAAAACTGGGTTATTTATGCTGCAGCAGCAGTGGCTGGGTCTCAGTGAACATGCCTGCTGTTATTTATTCCCATTTCGCCCAAGTGTCCTTGAGCAAGACACTTTCATGTCATCACTTTGTGTGTTTGAGTATAACAGCGACTCAAGATGTAAAGTCAGTCACTGCTTAAGTACAGACGAAATTCATTCTAAGTGTCTATTCTATTCTATTCTATTCTATTCTATTCTATTCTATTCTATTCTGTTCAAATCTTCTCACAACTACAATTTCCTTTCGATTCATAAATGCAAACACGGTGAAACTTTCTGAAACTCAAACCATCAATGTTAGGAATTTGTAGTTTTATCAGCTTGAACATTTCATGATTACTAATCAATATGGCTTCATACAAACACTGATGAATCTGATAACGAATCACTTTACAACTCAACACCTTCTGCAACAAGACTGCCGGTGTTGTTTGGTCTGATTGAAGCTGAAATTGTTAATAGCTGTTTTAAAAAACCTTCCTGGATGATTTACGTACCAGAGAGGTCAAGGCGACATAGACATATATATTATGGAGAGACTGTTAAAGACATAATAACTTTGCAGTTATTTCCCCCTTAACGTGATCTACTTTGTTTCCCACGTTTGAAGGTATTTCTTTCAGTCTTTCAGACAAGGTGATGAGCATCATCAGTGACCACACACACCATGATTGTAGACGTAATGAAAGGTGATCTGGGGCTTTTCTTGAGATATTGCACTCCAAACATAGAGAGGGACAGTACAGTGACCATACACGAGCAGTGATGACTTTATAAACTTCTTTAATGAAGAAATTCTAACTCGTAAAGACGAAATTAAAGACACTGTCATCACAGCAATAACAGAACTACCAACCACATGGGAGTTCTCCTCCAGCATGTTGGTTACATCCAATCCTGACTGGACTGTTTAAAGACATTTCCTCCAATTAGTAATCAATACCACATCAGATCAACATATCTTTAATATGTACCACACGCCTATAAGTTTGCTGTTGTTAAACCTCTTTTTAAAAAAACCAACACCCTTGATCCAGGTGTTTTACAGGCCAAAATCTAACCTTCCCTTTATTTCTAAAATCTTAGATTTAAAGTTGTTGAAAGTCAGCTATGGGACCATTTATGTACAAATAATCTATGTGAGTCTTTCCAGTCAGGTTTTAGAGCCCACGTTATTGATCACAACATCCTATCACAGACTAGAACACGTCAGTAAAGGTGAACTAGTTTCAGTCATATTTCCACTTCCTTTAAGTTGATGACTCTTTGACTCAGACTAAAGTCAAACATGGAGTTCCACAGGGTTCTGTCTTAAGACCTACTCTTTTTAGGGAATATCATCAGGAAGCATTCCATTAAAAAGTTTATACACAAAATAATTGAGTGTGTACATGTTTTAAAAATATTTCAAGAACACATGTCGCCTCCTTCAATAATCACAAACAGTCGTGCTCCTCACATATTTTTCCAGCTTGAAGTTGTTCTGTAATCTTTCAGTGTAAAAACAAGGCTGAGCTCATGGAGACGTCACGTCTGGAGTGTAACTTTAGTCTCTACAGAGTAACAAGGAGTTTGCATAAAGCAGGTGTTGCGTCAGCGTTGTTTTTCTTTAAGTGTTCCTCGCTCAGCCTTCTCCACGCCACAGTCGTGTCGGGAGCAGCGATGCGTCTCTGCCGGTGTGTTTCTACTGAACTGAGAACGGCTCAATTCCTCTGCTGTGTTGTTCTTCTGGTGTTCAGTTCTCTCACTTTGATTTCCGGTCACTTTAATATTAATGTATTTTATGGTGAACAAGCTTCCTGGATGACGACTGTGTGTGTTTAACTGCTTGACGTTCTTCAGCGTTAACGTCTCAGCGTTATGTCCAATAACAGCTCCGGGGCGGCCGGGCGACCCTTGGATGACCGAGTCATTTTGGTGCAGGTGTTGGTCGCTGTTTTCCTCCTCATCAACGTCACGCTGCTCGCCACCTTTTTCACGAAGGAGGTCTTCTACACGACGGTGCGCTACATCTTCTTCGCCACCACGTTGACGTCCGACTGTCTGATCCTGGTCTTGACCAACGTGCTGCTCCTCCACGACTATTTCCGGGTCACCATGCAGACGGGGCTGTGCTGCGTCCTCTTCGTCCTGTCCTTCGTGTACACGCTGGTCACGCCGTTCACCCTGACCGCCATGAGCCTGGAGCGCTACGTGGCCATCTGCATGCCGCTGCGCCACGCCGAGCTCTGCTCGCCGCGCGGCGCCCTGACCTGCCTCCTCCTCATTCACGGCCTCAGCTTCCTGCCCTGCCTCGTCACGCTCCTCGCCTTCTTCACTTCGGCATCGCTGAGTTTCTACCAGCGGAGCGTGCTCTGCTCCGCTCAGGTCTTCCTCCTCCACCGGTGGCAGGGTGAGTTCATGGCGGCGCTGAATCAGCTCTACTTTGTAAGCATGTGCGTCTCCATCGTGTATTGCTACGTCCAGATAATGAAAGCGGCCAAAAGTGCATCGGGGGAGGACAAGAAGTCGGTGTGGAAAGGCATCAAGACTGTGATCCTTCACGCCTTCCAGCTGCTGCTGTGTCTCATCCAGCTGTGGTGTCCCTTCATAGAGGCCGCCATGCTTCTCATCAGTGAGAAAGTATTTAGAAATGTCAGGTACTTTAACTACATCATGTTTTATCTGGCTCCCAGATGTCTGAGTCCTCTGGTCTACGGCCTCAGAGACGAGAGCTTCTTTCAAGCGCTGAAACATTACGCCCTCCTCGGCTTCAGAAGAAAAAGATCTTTTCATTGAAAATTCAGGTTTCAGCAGTTTGACTCACATGTTGAGGAAAACATCCTCTGGTCTTCTTCGTGTGCAGACGCTTCTTAATGAGGTTTGCTGCTTGTAGATTCATGCAGCTTGTAATAATCCATCTTCTGTGTCTAATAACGTGATATATTATTGTTCAAAATGAAAATGTTGAAAGTCTCCAATGAGCATGATGGTGGTTTTTGTCACAACAGTCTTTGGTTATATGTTATTTTATATATATGTTTTTAGGGTTATTGTCAAATTATTAGTACAAATGTTCAGCATGTTGCGGCCTGGCTCAACAACAACCTCAAATAAGAGCATAAAGTCAAACCTCTCTGACAGTCAGAATCACTTTACAGTCAGAATTTGGCCTTTTGATTTGATAAAATCTCAACATTTCTTTCAGGCTTTCTTCCAATTTGCGTTGAAAGAATCTCCTCACTGTGCAGTTTGAAATTCCTCCTCACCCTCCTGAACAAACAGCTGCTGCAGGTTGAGCACAGGTGTGCTTTTACTTTGAAATCTAAAACATTACACACAAAGATGTCAGTAAAGCAGAGAAATGGTCACATAATGCATAAGATGTGCAGATAAAACACATTTTCTCTCCACTAGAGATACAAACCTAGAACCACCTCATTGATCAGCTTCGCTCTATAATTCCCTTTGATGCACGTCATGAAACTAAATCAGTGAATCACATGAACAAATTCACACCTGAACACGGCAAAACTTCTGCTTCAGCATCAACTTCTAATTGTCTTTGTAGGAAACCTGCAGTTTTCTGGCGTTTTATGAATTTTATATAAAGTTAAAATGTTTTCTTTGTTTTGTCTTTGACTCTGGAAATCAGAAATGTATTTATTTTATTGACTAAATCACTCAGAGAACACAGAATGTGGGCCTCTCATGTGTAAGATCTTATTAAACTGTGATGACAGTAAGTCAATGCAAAGAGTTTAGTTTTAGGGAGTTTTTGACTTTTATTTTGACAGGCAATCAGCTGCAGTTGACTAAAATCTCATTTCCAGAATGTTGCAACAGTACATAAAATGTTTGAACAAATAAATTAACAATAAAATAAAAACAACACAGAAATCAAACTTTTGTTCTTATAAATATATCTGCTTTATTCATAGAAAACTCTGGTTAAGAAAACCAAAAGATATTCTTTGTGTTTGTTTCATCTGCAGCATGAAAAAGGTGCAGAACATGAATCAGTGTGATCTGACTGGTGATCAAAAAACACAAAATATAAAACAGATCGAATAAACATGATTATTTATGTATAAATTAATAGTTTCAAGTGGTGAACTGTGTTTCAAATCAATGTTTTTTCTTTGTGAAAAGCAAATATATATAAATATTAAAACACGAAACAGTAAAAAAAACTAAATCTAAATTATAAAAAATGTCTTTGGGTTGAGGAATAAATATGACGTCAACGTCTCAGTCTTCTCGGAGATACGCCTCGTGGATCTCGTGCTCCTCGCCGTTTTCCCTGAACGCTGCGTATTCCGCCATCCTCTGGATCTCCTCCACCTTGGTCTCGGCCAGCTTCCTGTCTGCGGCGGCCGAGAGTTTCCGAGCTTCTTCCAGCTGAGACTGGGCCGCCTGGATGCTGGTCCTCATGGAGACGGACGCCTGCTGAGCTCCTGCACACACACACACACACACACACACACACACACACACACACACACACACACACACACACACACACACACACACACACACACACACACACACACACACACACACACACACACACACACACACACATTGTGTTACCTCAGCAAACTGAGGAGCCACTGAAGACCTCGACTCTTCATCAATTCTGAAGAATTCAGACGCGCTTGCCTCACCTGAATTTTCCGCCGACTCAGCGGCCATGTTACACAGGTTGAGGGCGGCGGTCCAGGTGGATTCATAACGTTTGCAGTCGTCCAGCCTGTTGATGGCCTGCAGGAGCAAACACACTGATTAAAACCTCCTGCATACAGACGCAGCAGTGACACACGTGTGGCTGGAGGACGACGGATGCTGACCTCTGACCTCCAGCCGCGGACGGCCTGCAGGAGAACCTCCTCCTCTGCTGCCGTCAGTTTTCCCAGGGAGGCTAAATATCGTCTCTGGAAAGCGATGCGTGAATGAACAGCCTGTCAGCAGAGAGAGAGAGAGGACACACTGTCAGGCTCAAGAGCACTGCAGAAGAACCAGTCCAGGTGTGGGTGACCTCCAGAAGGTGCTGGTGGTGGTCTGGAGTCGTACCTTGGAGTAGCTGGCCAGAGCCTCAGCGAGAGCCAAGGTGGTCTGGGAGAGGAAAGTGCTGCAGCTGTCTGTGACCACGGAGGCGGCTCTTCTGATCAGAGAGTCCTGAGAGAGGTTTTCCACCTGCTGCAGCCAACAAGGAAACAAACACGCTTCACTCTTCTGTCTCTCAGCTTCGGTTTCACCCGACATGATGTCACCGGCCGGTGGATCGAGGACGTGACAGAGTCCTGGAGCGCCGCAGGACGGAGCTGCACTCGCTGGCGACGGCTTCGTCTTGTGGCCTCCTGGTGTCCCGCCGTCGGAGGAGCTGCGGAAAAACAAGGTGTGGTTCTGTTCGGGAAAAAGGGAATAAAAGAAAGAAAAAAGAAAAAAGGAAAAAAGAAAGAAAAAATAGAAAAAGAAAGAAAACAGGAGAAAGGAGAAAAAAGAAAGAAAAAAGGAAAAAAGAGAAAAAAGAAAAAAGGAAAAAAGAAAGAAAAAATAGAAAAAGAAAGAAAACAGGAGAAAGGAGAAAAAAGAAAAAAGAAAAGAAAAGAAAAGAGAAAAAAACAGAGAAAAAAGAAAAGAAGAAGAAAGAAAGCAGAACGCTCACCTGAGGAGCCGGACCCTGAACGCACTCAGGGAAAAGTCGTAGCGACCCCTCAGGAGTCGGCGGACGGCCTGCATCTTCTGAACGATCCAAACTACAAAAGATTTGACCAAATCTGAACTTAAATCTGTCAGTCGAAACGTCGTAAAAACCCGAGGACTGGTTCAGCGTGCAGCCGGATGAACGGAGCTCGCCTTACCTGCAGCCGTTTATAAAGCCGTCACTCTACGTCACACATTGATCTGTTGACATGACACGCGCCGTTCGGTTATCTGCTCGACTCACAGATACGTGCGTTCAGGTCGCAAAGCTCAACAAGTGGTTTGTTTGTCCACCACGTCCCGCCTCCGGCCGCACGACCGCCTCGAGGCAGAGTTCATCATCACATGGATGTTCCAGAGAAACACTTTACTTTTTACACATTTCCTCTAATCCTCCACAGATTAACATTGATAAAACATTTAATGGCGACTCCAGAGAATCAGCCTGGGAAGTCTAATTCAACCAGAAGGACCGAATGAGGCCACAGAAGTCCTCACACTGGTGAGTTGGGCCAAACCAAGTGAGAACCTGGGAACCAATCAGCTCCTGCACACCACAGACAACAAGACATTCTGCCACAGACACGATCCAGCAAGCTGGATGAAAACACAGGAACAGGAAGTGGTCGCGACGCGGCTTTGCAACGAGAATCCAAGAGCAAGCAGAGAGAAAGTGTAACGCCACCCGTTCTGACATTCACAGAAACAAACCACACCTTCGGTGTGTTTTGTATTTGAAAGTTGAAAATCACTCAGATGATGTTCAAGTTCCAATTAAGTTTCATGTCGACTCGCCAGTGATAAATGATGGAAAATCTCATGTGGAACAAAAAAACAAACAGAAAGTCGTTTGTGATTTTTAATAGAAAAAGTGGCTCATTTGACCAAAAACTGCATCTGTAGTGAAACAGCATATAATGTTAAAACAAACAAATTCAGAAGTAAAAAGGACATTTTTTAATGGATTGTGTGTTTCTGTACAAGTAAACACTTAGAGGAGAGGCTCATTGTCCCTGACGTGGACTCAATTACTTGATCATAAGTGTAATATTGTTTTTTCTAACATGTTTTCATGGTTGGACCAGGACTCTGCAACCTTTAGGACCAAAACACACGTTTCTGTCCCTTTAAGTCAGATCAAATTTAAGTGGCGCCACTAAACAGTTTTAACCTTTAAAATGAGGCTGAATCAGCTTAAAAATTTAACGTATAGTTTTGTAGACGTACAAAGAATTTGCTTTCATGAAGTTTAACCTTTCATTATATTTTCTGTTGTTTTTTAACCAGATTTGATCAGTTTCATTATATTGTTGTTTTTTAATAAATTTTTTTTATAGATAATCTTGACATTTCAGCTTATTTATCATTTTGGCTTTTTAAAGAATTTTTGCATGTTTTCCTTCATTTTTAAGCTTTTTTAATTTTGTAATTCTTGTCATTTAATTGTTCTGTTTGTTTCTTTGTTTGTTTGTTGTTGTTTTTTTTAGCTGTTTTAAAATGGTTTTCTTATTGTATTTATTTTCTAAAGCCCTGTTTAGACAGGAGTAAAGAGTCCTTTTGATAATGAGTAGCGGGTAATTAAGCTTATAATGAGCTAAAATGTTTATTTAGGTATAATTTAGTGAATAAGAATAATAAGAATAAGAATAAGATAAGATAATAAGTATAACGCACTTTATATTGAAACAATGTCAAAGTGCTACAGGAAATAGTTTTTAAAGCTAACTCAAAGAAAGAATGACAGTCAAAGTTTAACACATAAAATACAATTAAGAGAAGGCTTTTTAATAAAAGTTAGGTTTTTAGTTTGGTTAGGACGAGGCAGGTGGAGGCAGTGTGGAGGAAATCCATGTAGTGTGTGTCTCTGGGTGGAACTGTGACCAACAGCTGAAAGTTTACAAATCTGTGTGTGGATGAGAGTGTTGTAGCTGTGCCTGTTTATGGTTAAAACATCTTATTTCATTTAATAGAAGCCATTTCACAACACGAATAAACAACTTAAGAGGAGTATTCATGCATTTAGAACTCAAACAGTCATGGGAGATATCACTGGAGCAATGTTACTGTTGATAAAATATGTTAAACCTCCAAATATATGATCTCTTTAACACAAATGTGTGAATTTGTACACGACGAATCTTCCAGAAAGACGATTAAAATCAGGTGAATTTGAAATGTAAGTATAAAAGATCCGAAACGATTCAATTCTCAGCCTTTTTAATAACAAATTCACCACAAAACAGAGTTTAGTCAGTTAAAAAAGGGTCCAGAGTGGCTTTATATTCCAGAGAAACCAGTGGCAGGAACATGCCACGCCTTCATTTTCAAGATTTCCGTCACAGATTTTAGATTTTTTAACATGTTGTGTTAAATCTTCATGAACCTAATCTTTCAGTTTATTGATCATATTGTGCATCTGAGGTCACCATCATTGATAATCTCAAATTGATGAATGTTGAGGAAAATTAATCTGAGGTGAAGTCAGTTTAACTTGACAGAATCTGTGAAATCAGCAATAATCATCTGTACACAAATATATGGAGTATTGATGTCAGATTTATTTCTTCACTGTGGACCCCCCCACCCCCACCCCGGAACATGAATAATGGAAGCATTGTGAGATGATCTTTTTTAAAAAACCCACATCTTAATATCTTTACTGTGTTTCATTCAGTATTTCAAAACACCAAATACTACAATAACCATAAGTCATCAGCATTCCCAAATGAAGTTCCCTTTACTTGGATTTTATGATTCATGTAAAAAAAAAAGTAGTTTAAATGAAGAACAATCAGGTTGATCAACATAAAAACAAAGTATGTAAAAAGTTGCATTATTTCTAATTTGAAGTAGATCTAGTAGAATCTATTCATCAGTGTGTAACCCTACAAACCGACCCTGGATTCAAACAGTGGATGTTCCTGCTGTGGTGAAGTGTTAAGCTCTGCAACGCAGTGCAGCCACAAGAGAACAGGGACTCAGGGAGACGCTCACTAATCTTAATTTGCTGCAGTCTGCGGGACATTTTGAAACCAGCACCATGGAACATGTAGGATCTTGCTGTTTTCTATTATTTGTGAGTTGATGGTGAAACGTGAAGCTGGTGGTTTCGGACGGCGCTACAAGGCAACAGACTGAGAAACGCTGGTGGACAGGAATGTTTTATGAAAAGTCTCTTTATTACAGTGAAACATATTTGTTGATGCAACAAAAGACCAAAAAACAGATTATCAGTTAGAGACACCATCATTTTTCTGACATTCACTAATCAAATAAATAGTCTTCATAATAATTCATGCAATAATAAATAATTCACATATTTTCTATTTCTAACTGAGATTTTCTTTAAGGAAAATACAAACAGACATTTTCAGACTCCACGACATCACTTCTGTGTTTCCCAACGTCTCAGTCTTCTCGGAGATACGCCTCGTGGATCTCGTGCTCCTCGCCGTTTTCCCTGAACGCTGCGTATTCCGCCATCCTCTGGATCTCCTCCACCTTGGTCTCGGCCAGCTTCCTGTCTGCGGCGGCCGAGAGTTTCCGAGCTTCTTCCAGCTGAGACTGGGCCGCCTGGATGCTGGTCCTCATGGAGACGGACGCCTGCTGAGCTCCTGCACACACACACACACACACACACACACATTGTGTTACCTCAGCAAACTGAGGAGCCACTGAAGACCTCGACTCTTCATCAATTCTGAAGAATTCAGACGCGCTTGCCTCACCTGAATTTTCCGCCGACTCAGCGGCCATGTTACACAGGTTGAGGGCGGCGGTCCAGGTGGATTCATACCGTTTGCAGTCGTCCAGCCTGTTGATGGCCTGCAGGAGCAAACACACTGATTAAAACCTCCTGCATACAGACGCAGCAGTGACACACGTGTGGCTGGAGGACGACGGATGCTGACCTCTGACCTCCAGCCGCGGACGGCCTGTAGGAGAACCTCCTCCTCTGCTGCCGTCAGTTTTCCCAGGGAGGCTAAATATCGTCTCTGGAAAGCGATGCGTGAGTGAACAGCCTGTCAGCAGAGAGAGAGAGAGGACACACTGTCAGGCTCAAGAGCACTGCAGAAGAACCAGTCCAGGTGTGGGTGACCTCCAGAAGGTGCTGGTGGTGGTCTGGAGTCGTACCTTGGAGTAGCTGGCCAGAGCCTCAGCGAGAGCCAAGGTGGTCTGGGAGAGGAAAGTGCTGCAGCTGTCTGTGACCACGGAGGCGGCTCTTCTGATCAGAGAGTCCTGAGAGAGGTTTTCCACCTGCTGCAGCCAACAAGGAAACAAACACGCTTCACTCTTCTGTCTCTTTTCTGCATCACGTCTTCTTGGCGTCAGCTCGGCGACCTCCTGCTCACCTGAGTCACGGCGATGTCGAAAAGCCCACGAGCGTCTCCCGAGGAGACGGCGCTCACAGACGGAGGGTTGATCTTCTCTCCCAGCTTGTGGACTCCCAGTGTCCTGGTCTCCGTGGCGCTGCAGGACGGTCAGCAGCACAGAGTCAGCTTTTCTAGATTCTAGAGTTCAGTCCTGGTAAACAGGAGAGTTCAGTCGGTAGTTTACCTGAGGAGGCGGATGCATGCGGCTCCTCGGAGGGGAAAGTCAGTCTGACTCCTGAGGAGTCCTCCTGCAGCTCGGCTGGCGCACGCTGAACACTGACGGACGGCCTGCATCTCGCAACACTAGTGGGATCTGCTTTCTGATAAAACTGAGCGCAGCTCTTCTTCTTCTGTTCTCTGGAAGTTCAAGATCTCAGCGGTGCCTCTGAAGGTTCTCTGGTTTGCAGCTTCAGTCTGATGAGTGAGTGAGGAGACGCTCCTTGCCGTCTGGTATTTATAGGGCCTCGGCACCGTCCGCTTACGCAAAAGTTATTGATCCACTGACACAATGTGCGTCGGAGGTTTTATCTGCATGTCCCACAGATACGGCTGCAGAGCTCCATATGAGGGTTGTTCAAACAGCCTGGAGACCAATCAGGATCAAACTGATCGGAATCACTCAATCACTTCGCTGCAGCTTTTATTGAGAGACATGCAATTACAGATTATTATAATGTGGGATTGAAAAAAGGAAAAAAAATCTAAAGTGTGAGATTTATTGTGAAAAATATAAAGAGCTGCGGCTGAGATGAGAGATTGTACTGCAGGGGTCGACCTCAATGCAAAACAAATGATTTCAAGATTTACGTCATTTTCTTTCATGTTTGGCTGCAGAAGCTTTACATGCTGATGTTTATGACTGAAGAACACATTATCTTTGTCTTCCTGGTCGTAAACAGCTGATATCTGCCTTTATTGCTTGTTTTGTAGGTTTTTTTGTCTTTAGTGTGATTTTGTTGCAGCAGGTGAAGAAGGATTACAACCTCAACAGGTCAAAGGTCGACACTCGGGCCAGAGCTCCAGGTTTTAACGTGACAAATTATTACTAACATAACAAAGCCACAACAGTTAGTGAGCCGTAAACTGCTGAGAACACAAGTCAATCCATCAACTTATCGATCAATCAACAGACCAATCAATCAAATTTAAAAAAAGAAAACTCCTTTCCTTCAGACTCAGAGAGACGATGGGAAATACAAGTGAACGGAAACAGTGAAATCGAGACAAGAAGAAAAAAAGGGAATTATTGTAGAAATGTATTGAAATCAAAGTGAGACGACGTTCGGTCGGAGGAGGACCGTCGCCTCACATTGTGGAGTTTGCACATTCTTCCTGTCTGCTCATGTTTCAAAAAAAAAAAGACCTCATAAACTAAACTGTCAGCATGAGGAAGAGCGTGACCCTCAGGAAGAGAAGAAACATGGATCAAAACATGTTTGAGTTTTTGTCTCACACAAACGCTTCAGATTATAAAGTCATCAGAGTCAATCTCATGCTTAAATCTCATGATATAATTATTTATTTTTTCATTTATTTCTGAACATGTGCAAAAAATGAAAACAAAACAAACACAAGAAACAAACAGAATGAATAAAAACAAAAACGAGACACTCATCCAAAGGAGTAATCCCTAGATTACCTGACACACATTCCAGATTGACAATATGTGCGTTACATGTTTGAAACGTAGAACATTTTTAATCCAGCTTTATCCTGGCAAATCACACAGATTATACATCATTTGTTTTTTTTCATTTTTTTAAATTTACGTTAATGTTGTTTTATCCTCCACCCAAATAAAAAAATCATTCATGCAGACAGATTGTTTCACCATTACCCACAATCCCTTGTTCTCATAGCAAAACCTTGTACCTCGCCAGAATCAGCTCTTTATATCTTCTTTTAAACTGTATTAACTTTGATAATTACTTATGATTAAATGATTTCCACTATTTCAATACCAGTTAATGAAGAACCAAACTCTGGCCAAAGTTTAGCAACGTCTTTTATTGTGAATGAAGTTGTTGCTCAAAGGACAGGACGGTGGAACTTTGTTTTGGAGTCCGACTTCGGCCTCAACCGGTGACGCAAAGAGCCGCCGTCACCACAGCCCACTTGTTTGTCAAGTGAAAACTCCAGATTGCACCTTTGGACTCGGGGAGCTTCGCGGTAATGATCAACCGGCCTGTTAATTCCTAATCAGGAGAGACAGAATCTGCTCCCGGACCACAGCACGGGCCCGAGGGCTGCAGACACACCGAGGCCGTCAAAAACATCATCTGCAACAAAAACAACGCGGACGTCACGCCTGCAGCTCGGCACCGATAACCCTGCAACCGCTCCGATTGTGAAACGCTGTAAAACATATTGCAGCGCTGCAGAAATGCTCGTTTTCCACCTCATCCTGGTTTTTCTGTCGTTTTCACTTTGATTTCTAAACTGAAGAGCAAATGATCAGATCTGCGTCAACGAGCACAGACGCAACATTCCTTATTTTAATGCAATCAATACGATCTTAATCTAGAATATTTCAGAGACATATGCTTCAGTTCACTTCTCTTTATAAAACTAAATTCTAACTTTAGAACTACACTGTGCACGTTTTCATCCTTGACTTGTTGAACCAAACACAATCTTTACATTGCCGGTGGCACACGGACTCAAACACAAGCTGAAATGAGTCTTTTGTTAAAAGTTAACACAACCTTTTCCCTCCTGCGCCTCACGTGTGTCCAAACACACATTAACTGCACTAATGTTGTGTCTGACTGTTGACGCTACAAACACTCTACAGTGGCTCTCACCCATAAATATAAATATGTTTTATTAGGATTTTATGTGACGGACCAACACAATATTTATCAAGTGGGAGGAAAATGATACATGATTCTTAAAAAGCTGAAAAGCTTTGCGTCCTCGTGTGTAAATACTTTGTGAAGCCATCCTAGAGATATGTAACAACCACCCAAATTGTTAGAAAATAAAATGTAATAACTGGTCAATAATGTAAAAATAATTAACAACTATTTAAAGGCAAACTTATTATGTGTAATGTTATACATTACAATCTACCATCTTGGCACAAAGAGACTGAAAGTTTTGTCCACTCTTATTTTGAAAACAGCTCAAGCTCAGCCAGACTGGATGGAGCGTCTGTGAACGGAGATTATCAGTTGAAGGTCTGGGCTTTGCCTTGTTCTTTCTAACACATGATTTTGTTTTAATCTAAACTTTTCCACCGCAGGACTGCTGGAGGTTTGAAGTCGTCGCTCTGCGGGAAGCTGAACCTCCACCACAGGTTTTCCTCCAACATTATCCTGAACTTGTATCTGATCAGCCTCCTGAAGAAAAGCATCCACACAGCATGATGCTGCCTCCACCATGCTTCACAGTGAGATGGTGTGTTCATGTGCAGTGGTAGTTTTCCATTATTCATGGCGTTTTGCATTTCATCCTAAAAGTTGAGTATTGTTCTCCTCTGAGCTCCTCTGGTGACAAACTGCAAACTTCCTCTGGCTTTGGTTCAACTTCCTGCTACTTTTACTCAAAGGTTTGATGAGTGGACTGCAGACTGACCGTTGTCCTGTGGACAGACTCTGCAGAGTGACCATGAACATCGACGCTGCTTCTCTCTTCTCTGACTGGTCATTTCCTTCCACTTCACAATTATGCAGCACTTTGAGTTGGCCCCCCCTAATAAAATCCAAATAAAATCCGTTGGTGGTTGAAGGGGTGTGAATACTTTTGCAAGCCACTGTTTATCACCAGACGATTGACTATGACTCTCAGGTTCAAGGTGACGTTTTTGGTGTTTATAAGCAGTAATTCTGAAAGAGTTCATGCTCTTCACATGACTTAACACTCATAATCACACAAACCATAATGCAGCAGCTTCTTACTGGAAGATGGATTTCTAAAAATGTCCAAAATGCTCACAACAGCAGAGATTTTGATTAATGTGACCATTCTTCTCTGACACAGGAGGCAACACACCGAACAAAAAGAACATTTGTTATGATCAAGCTTCAAAATGTATATCGTGTTTTTCCTCTTCAGTCACGACTCAATTCATGCTTCATTCAGCCGCCTGCACCTTCAATGCAGTTTGTGTGTTTTAACAAACAGCCTGAGCACGTTGAGGGCGCCCATTGTTGCCACAGCTTATAATATATTAACGTTTGTATTCTGTAGAGGTATTTCATTCAGTGAATACATTTATGATGTTAACATGTTGGTGTTGTTCATGTTGATTTGAGTTTAAAAGGTTTTAGTTTATTTTAGAGGAAAACTCATTAAAATCTAGTCATCTGCTTCATCCACAGCTGCAGCCGCTGAGTGAGAGAGAGTGAGGCTGGTGTCAAATTACAGGTATTTTGGTGCCGCAAGAAGCAGCAGAAGATGGTTTAGCTTGTTTCAGACAGCGGAGGCACTGAGAGGCAACATTCCAGCCCACTGTAAGATAAACATTGACGGCATATACAGTAAATCATTAAAAAGCTTCTCCAGCGACGGGATGGAAAAATGCTGATGAGCTGAAAATGAGCACAATATGTTCTCTTCAAGCTTCAGTGACCTACTGCCCTGCTTGTCCTGTGTCCTGTGCCATTTAACTAACATGCATCAGATTGTAACCGTCACCAGACTTTCATAACAATCAAATTAAAGGTGTAACTGAAGGGGAGCGTTCCGGAGGCACACTGCTCACCGGGGCAAACACTGCTGCTCTGTACAAGCCACAGCAGGATCTACTGACGTTCAGTGTGTGTTCAGCTGAGTCTGCATGGCCTCAGTCCATCAGGTTCCAGCTGGAACGAGTCGGAAAAACACACGGCCAGAGTTCTGACTGAGGCCACGTTTACACGTATACTGGTATTAGAAAAAACTACAAATTCTTTGCATTTCAGCCACAAACATAAACGCAGCTTTACGAGTCTCCACTAATGATGATTCCTCAAAACTCTGTTCACAAAACCTTCATTTAATTTATCCCCTCTTTCATTTATCTATCTATCTATCTATCTATCTATCTATCTATCTATCTATCTATCTATCTATCTATCTATCTATCTATCTATCTATCTATCTATCTATCTATCTATCTATCTATCTATCTATCTATCTATCTATCTATCTATCTATCTATCTATCTATCTATCTATCTATCTATCTATCTATCTGTCTATGGTTTGGTTTGGCTCATTTCTTGAAACAGAAATGACATTGTCAAACCAACATGGACGACCCTCCGAACCACTGGGCACTTCTTCACAACAGATTTCAGATTCTCATTCATTTCAACAAATTGCAAATGTCGAGCACATCTTTGCAAATGATTGATTACAGTTGCCTTCATTTAGCACAATGACCAATTCTATATATCTTGCTGATCTAAACTAACTGTTGATTGTCAGTCGGATGGTTTTACTCTCCAAAACATGTCGGCGTTATTTCATTGTGTCAGCCATCACGTGCACAAGAGTTCATTCAATTGTCAAAATTAGTCAGAAACATTTGCTTTTGCTGATTGATAAATTGACTCAGGTTTGGCCCATACAATTCCCAAACGCTCCTGTTCTTTTTGGAACACCTTTAATCAGGTCTCATCCCAGAAAATGAGAGAGGTTTGGTAGGGCCTCACTTGTCAAAGTTTGTAGTTGTGTGGGACAACGTCGGCTGTATACATTTTATTTTCACTGTGATGTTTGGCAGTTACTTTATGTTTGTGAATAAAAATACAGAAACAATTTCCATGACAGTTGAGGTCCATCGTTTAGTTCCATTGTCCACTGCCATAGTGACAAAACATGTAAACATTTTGACCAATGCTTACACAATGCCAGAGACTTTGCATTTTGGGGCCAATGACTATTAATATGAGAAAATGGGTTAGTTTTGACACATGAGTTAAGTGTTTTGGGAGAGATACGACCTTTTGCAGGTGAGCCATGGTGTTCTGCTGAACCATCCAGGCTATTTTGACAAATGCACTTAAAGCTTTGAGAATGTAATTTCTGTTTCAAGAAATAAGCCAAACCAATCGAGAAAAAATGGAAGTGTTTGGCCTGGCAGTGGGTGGCGGCCGGTGGGTGGGTGGGTTGACATTCAGATGTGACTATGTTTAATACAAATTTCTTTTTTTTTACATTGTTATATTTTACACTGTACATATTGTTCAAAATATTCTATAAATAAAGTTTGAAAAAAACCCCAAACAAAACAAAACTCCAGCCACAGTGGAGATTTAGGGCATGTTTGCACAATCTTTTTTTTTATTTCCTCCTCTACATTTACAAAAGAATCTTAATTTACACTGACCTGCATATCCACCAAGTTCAGGGCTGCTATGAGCAGCCAAACCTGTAGGGGGCAGTGTAATGAGAAGCATGAAGTCATGATAGCCAATCACAGTCCTGGAAAAAACACTGCATCACGAATTGAGGTAAACCTCCGCCTCCCCTCTTTAGATGCAATCGGAGACAGTATTTCTAACTCTCCACTGTGGCCGGAGTTTCCAGGAATCATCGTTGGCTGAGACTCGTAGCGTTCATGTGTAAACGTAAGAAACACAGAGAAATATCACCGTTTTGTGAAAACCCGGGTAACGTGGAAACGTGGGCTCAGCAAAACTCTGTGTCTCTGTTTACATCTAAAGAGAGGGAGGTCACGATTTTCTTCAGGACTCTGATTGGCTATCATGGCTTCATGCTTCTCGTTACACTGCCCCCTACAGGTCTGGCTGCTTATGGCAGCTCTGAACCAGGTGGATGTGAGGGTCTGTGTAAATGAAGACTTTTTTTAATTGTAGAGGGGATATAGATAGATAGATGGATAGATGGATAGATAGATAGATAGATAGATAGATAGATAGATAGATAGATAGATAGATAGATAGATAGAGTTTACTTGTATAAATATGTCTCTTTGTCTTGGTAAAGCACATCATTTTCCCCTTTAGTTTAAAAGCTCACCTGATTGCTGCTCACATTTAATCTCAGTGTCCATAAAACCAGCGACAAGAGAAACACGGTGTCACAACTTAGTGCATTTCTACATGACACATTGCAATGACATTTGTCAACCAGATTATAGAACCTCTTGCAGAAAATCAGTCAGAAATGAATCCTAGTCTGACAAACTGGGACAAATGTTTAGTTAAAAAAATATTAAATATATGGAGTTTTTAATTTCAAGCGGATTCACTTTAAGGATTAAATAAATCTTGCAGATGAACTTCAGTCAGAATAAATGGTTCAGTGGTGCGTCACAAAGTTGTTTATGTGAATGAATTCTGTTTATCAGTCTTGTAATAAAGGACAAACTGAAGTGCGCTAGTCTGTGATCTGTTTGCGTCTCTATGAAATCTCTGGAGGGAACGGGTCACACTGCAGGTCAAACTCAAGAGATGGGGGGGTGGGGGGGGGGGGGTGGGGGTGGGGGGGTTATGATGTATGATGTTTACTGAGGTCGTGTTTCATCATAAGAAGAGGAGAAAGTTGTCTGCTGGTAAACGACGCCCTCAGGTAAGTGCAGCCCTCGTATCCGGGCTGTGATGAAGCGTTCAGCTCGACAGTCCATCTTTTCTTGCACGCCGTGTGTTTGAAGTTGGATGTTTCCCTCCTATTTAGTTTGTGTTTGAGGATGTTTTAGTGGCGTTCTTCTCCAGCAGGTGACCTCCGGTCTGCGGCGGCAGGATGCAGAATGTGAGTGACCTCCAGGTCAACGCCACCTCTCAGAAAAGCATGTCGGTGATCATCAAGGTGTGCATCGTCATCCCCTTCTTCTGCGTCTTCCTCTGCTGCGTGGCCGTCATGCTGCACGTCTTCGCCTCCCACAGGCAGTTCCTGGAAACGTCCCGCTACATCCTGTTCGCCTACATGCTGGTCAACGACAGCCTGCAGGTGTTGTCGTCCGTGCTGCTCTTCCTCTTCGTCATGGCCCGGGTGAAATTCGCCGTCGTCTACTGCGTCCCGCTGCTGCTGCTCTCCACCGTCACCTTTCAGAACACGCCTCTGATCCTGGCCACCATGTCCCTGGAGCGTTACGCCGCCATCCTCCACCCCCTGCGGCGCCCGGCCGCCTGGCGCTCGGACCGCGTCTGGATCATCATTCTGTGTCTGTGGCTCGTCAGCTGCTTGTTCACCGTCACCGAGTTCTCCATCGGGGAGCCAGACGCCGCCGTGGACGTCTTCTCCACGCCGGTGCTTTGCAAGAGCGTGGTGGTGAACTCCTCCCCAGTCCAGATGCTGTTCAGGGCGGCGGTGAGCGTGCTGTTCTTCGCCGTCGTGGCCGTCGTCATCCTCTTCACCTACGTGAGGATCCTGCTGGAGACCAGGAAGCTGCGGCAGGACAAAGCGTCGGTGAACAAAGCCATGCACACGGTGCTGCTGCACGCCTTCCAGCTGCTGCTGAGCGTCCTGGCGTTCACCAACCCCATCACCGTGTCGCTCATCGTGCTGCACGCCGACTGGCAGCCGGAGGACGTCGCCTTCTTCAACTACTTCAGCTTCATCCTGGTCCCGCGCTTCCTCAGCCCGCTCATCTACGGCTTCAGGGACCAGAGCCTGAGGGCGTACGTCGGCAAGATGTTCCTCCGCAGCTCAAGCAAAGTGCGACCTGGCGTCAGACTGCAGCTGCAGGAGGGAGCGTCTGCTTCCTGAAGACCAGGCCTTCAACCTCCAACACACACACGTCAAAACACACATTTAATACGTTTACCTGCAGATCTCACACCTGAAACTACGTATGGGAACAACCAATCAAATCATCCATGTCCACCAAACTGTCTCCGTCGGCTCTCCCTCTGACCTGAAAGACTCTCGACTCTTAAACACAAACTGTAAAAATGTTCAAGGTGTGCTGCAGATACAGACTATTTATCTGTTTGAATATAAAATCTATGACTGCAGCTATATTTTCCTCGGTCAGCTTGAACTTTGTGCAGAAACTGTGACATAAGGCAGAAGAATATTTGTTTAATTGTTGCTCCACTCCAGTTCAAATGGAATCGAAGGATTGATGTCAGAATAATTATTGTAACTTTGGTGGACTTTCCCCTTGTTCAGGCTGATAAAGCCTGAAATGAGCTCCAGATGTGGATTTTGTAAGAGAGCACTTCTTGCATCAGAGTGAACATGTTCATGGTCAGAGAATAATCTTTTTAAAAAGACAAAATGCAGAAGTTAGAAGAGTCTAATGTGCCTCACACTGGTAGTTTTGTTGGTTTTAATGCTTTTTTTTGTGTGTTTTTTAGAGTTTAATGAAATTATTCCTCATAAGTTCAATGAGCATTTCTGAAACAGTTTTTCTTTTCATTTAAAGTGACTCAAATCAGTAAAATCAATTGTTTTCCTTCCATTTTTTTGACACAATGCTTTGATATTTGGTCAGTTTGATCATGCTGCTGCATTTAAGTGAGTGGAAACTCTTTAACGGTGCTCTGATATAAAGATCTAAGAATAAGATGCCTTCAGTGGTTTCAGTTGATTTAAAGGAATCTGAATAAACCGACTCATGCTTACTCTTTGTTAAATCAATCATGACCTCTTACCAGAGACCCTCTTTGACCACAAACTCGATAGTTTTATAGGTTCGCAAAACACAAAACTCTGTGACCAGTGTGCAAGCGAGGGACCAGAAATCCTTCATCAACACTATAATTCACTATGACGACACTTTTCTGCAGACAAGTAAAAGCAAGAAATCTCAGACTGTGTTTGATTGCAGATGTTAATGTGTGTCGTCCATGAACTTCTGCGGGAATACACAGAGCTGCAGTCATTTTCTTAGAGTTCTTACAGCGACTCTCCTGTAGGTGCTGCTTGCTGATGTAGCTAATAAGTTTATATTTTGATAATAATAAGGAAAAAAAACCTGACAAATTGAATGGAGCTTCAGCAAATCTGCAGTTCGTTGATACATCACTATCTAATTTATTCATAGGATAGAAAAATGTATTGATTCAACACCAAGAAACAAAATTATAGAATAAACAAACAATGAAATAGATAAATGAATAATAATAATAATAATAATAATAATAATTATAATAATAATTATAATAATAATAATAATAATAATCTTTATTTGTAATGCAATTTATATTTAAGCAATCTCAAAGTGCTACAGAAGTGTAAACAAACAGTTAAAACATACATACATACATACATACATACAGACAGACACACACACACACACACACACACACACACACACACACACACACACACACACACACACACACACACACACACACACACACACACACACACACACACACACACACACACACATGATACATACATGCACACACACATTCATACATACATACATACATACAACCTTCCCCAACAGACATTGAACAATTCTAAAATTTACTTTGACTAGAAAGTGTATTTTATATATTTATTGTATTTATTCTAAATATATTTTTTTCTCCACAAAATGCATAAAATAAATGTATTTCTATTCAGGGCATTAATTACAATAATGAAATGTTTTATACATGTTGAGTATACTGTTCTCTGATGAAAGTGTTTCCCAAACTGGACTAATAAAATACATTTATTCACAATCCATCATTTATCGTTCTTCATTAAAATCAGGGCTGCAGAGGGCTGGACGCTGGGGTCGACTGTCCAGTCATCACATGACAAATATTGAGAGACAGACAACCACACACACTCACATTCACACAGCGATTCATTCAGTCAGCAGTTAAACTAAAATACATGCATTTGGACCGTGGATGAACACGCAGAGAAAACCCCACACACACTCGGGAAGACATGCAAACTCTACAGTTTGTCTTGATACAAATTTTATCCTAAATATGATTTTTTTTTTCTATTTATCTGCTGCTCCAAGAAGTCTGATTGCAACCGACAAAGTTTTGTTGTTTTATGACAATGACAATGACATTTTCTGATTTCTGTAAAAGACCCCAGGACTGACCCAAACCTAAACCAGAGACATTCTGTCATGAGGTCAGTAAGTCCCAGTCAGATTAGTAGAAATGCTTGTTTTTTGCTCATCACATCCAACACTATCAGAATATTATGTAATAAACTCTCAATCCTGACAGTGAAGTTCGTTTAGCTGGATGGTTATGACGCATAAGTTGCAGTTGGATGTAACGGCGATACGTCGCCAGCAGAGGTCGCCGTTACACCAAACACATGCTATTTTTTATTACACTGGGAAATAACTCCTTTCTCTCAAACTTTGAATGTAAAGCGAAAGTTTAAAAGAGAGAGAGAATATTATTAATGGTTCAAAATAGAATAGTTTCATGCGCTCAGATTTAATAGGCAGCAAATTGCTGAACGTCCTGAACTGACCAGAGGACCCTGAAGTTCAGACGGATTCTGTGACTGATCACATGGAGGAGGTGTGGGAGTGAAATCCTCGCGCTGCTCAGAAAAACCTCCAGAAAGAAGGGATGGTGAGATGACTGCAGGTCAGTGAGGAGAAAGTCCTGGGAGGACGGTGGAGAAGATGCAGCCTGCTGCTGCACACGTTTGCCTCGTTTTCTCTCTGCTGAGTCTGACTGTGGCTCCAGGTTGCCAAGGAGAAATGTTCACCTCCCTGCTCAACGTGAAGCAGGCGATCAGTGTCGAGCGCAAACTGATCGATTACCTGAAAACCTACATCGACGAGGAGCTGGAGAGGCTGCAGGACATCCGGCGGTGAGACGCTTCTCTCTTTTCTCCTGCCTCACTAACAAAAGTGTTTCTGTGCAAAGATAGGGTGAATTTGATGATCCAGTTTGAATCTAAGGGAGAGTTTGGGGATGATATCATCATCATCATCATCATCATGAACATGTGGAGACTCTACACATCTGCAATTAAATAAACCTCAGCTGTTGTCAAATGTATTTTCAAAACCAGAGTGGTGATGTGTGTGGAGCTGCTCAGCTGTTTCAACATGTTTTTTTTAACCCTTTACAAGGTACTCACTGAAATACTTTGAAAATATTCTAACACTGAGGATATTTCTATACTTTAGATTTTAAGTCAAATATATATTCAAATCTCTTGCAAACAGATACAAAACTTATAGCCCAATAAAGAATGATATAATTACTTGTTTATACTTTATTACAGTTTTTTTTCCTGATTTTTGTCTCTGATTCAACAGTTGTATTATAGAAACACCTCTTATTTTCCTGTTTGAGAGTTTTTATGCGATACTTCTCCTGCAATAACTGAACTGTGTGTTTTGTGGCGTCGGGTTGGAAAATGTGCTTCTTAAGATGAAGGTTTCCATGATTCACTCTGAGAATCTAGATGATGTCATCCTTTTCCTGCCATCCAAGAGCTTTTGCCAAAAGAATACTCATCCTGCTTTATTTAGCCGTCATCTTCATTGATGTGAATGAATTCATCGTTTTCCTCCAGAAGGTTTAATCACTCAGATTTTACACTCCTATCTGGCCTGTCTTTCACAGTTTCCACGCCAAAGTGTCTGACCTGCACACGGAGCTTTACGAAGGACCAGCGGCCGCCATGGCGAACCCTCTGGTGGCCTTCACCCTCATCAAGCGCCTTCATTCAGAGTGGCTGAACGTGGTGTTCAGCAATGAAGCCCTGGAGAACGTACAAGGTTTGGCGACTGAAGCCCCGCCCCCTTTCCTCCCTCCTCTCTGCTGTTGACACCTCCTAACCCCCCCTCTCTGCCGTCCAGCCCTCAGGTCCCGCTACCAGGAGGAGGAGGCTGACCTGCCGACGCTGGTGGACCTCCAGGGCGCCGCCAGGGGGCTGATGAGGCTGCAGGACGTCTACGCGCTCCGAGTGTCCGGCCTCGTCAGCGGCCGTTTTCAGAGAGTTGGTGACGGCGGGCCAGTCGATGTCTACATGCCAACCAAGTCTGTCCTGCTGTCCGGTGATGACTGCTTTCTGGTTGGAAAGGTACAGATTTTTTATATTTATGAATTCTAAAAGATAAACAACATAAGTATTTTCCATTCAATTCGTCCGAGTACTTCTATTTTCTTTTAGATGTCTTGATCGTTCTGTGGTTCCATTCTGTGGTTTTCAACATGTTCCGACTCCACTGTGGCCCTTCTGTCCACATTATTTTATTATGTATTTTATTATATTAGTGAGCCTGAGATGAGAAGTGAAGAAGGAAAACTACAGTAGTTCAGTACTGGGACCAGAGGCCTGTACTACGACCCTGATCAACATATCCAGGATCTCTCTGTTTCCTGGTTGACTGATCCTGATCACCGTTACTACCAAGCAGGTTATCAACTCTCTGGTTCAACCCAGACCTACATGTGCTCGTTCACATGAAAGGGGCGGAGTTTGCAGCATCTGACCAATCACACACAGAGAAACTCTGCAGAGCAGTTTACAGATTACTGAAGGAGCAGTTATTCTCTGAGATTATGAAGAATTAAAACACATCCAGCAGCTCAAAGCAACACTGCTGCTGCAGCCAAAGACAGAACATTCCTGACTTGTTAATGCTGACTTGGTGAGATTATACCAGATTAATTTATCAGTGATATAAACGGACTGTGATCACTCAGTTTCACTTTATTCCAGCAGAAAGGTGTTGGGCTGAACTTCCTCACTGCTCTTCTTTTACTTTAGAGTTTCCATCCTTTCAATACAATCCTACCGAACAAACTGGTGTCAAAACTGTACGATCTGGGAATATGTGACTCTGTCTGCCGATGGATCAAAGACTTTCTGACAGACCGTTCTCAGAGGGTGAGAGTGGGCCCCCATGTCTCCTCAGCCATCAGTCTCAGTACCGGCTCCCCACAGGGCTGTGAGCTGAGCCCCCTACTTTACACCCTCTACACGCATGACGGCACCTCGACACACCCCAGCAACTGCATGAAAAAGTTTGCTGATGATAGGAGGGGAGGAGTCTGCATACTGGCAAGAGGTGGAGAGGCTGTCTGCGTGGTGCATGGAGAACAACCTGATCCTGAAGACCAAGAAAACGAAGGAGATCATCAGACTTTAGGAGGAGGAAAACAGAGACTCCGCCCCTGTTCATTTGTCGATGGGAGAGAGTGACATCATGGAGGAGAGTGACATCATGGAGGAGAGTGACAACATGGGGGCCAGAGGAGAGTGACATCATGGGGGAGAGTGACATCATGGAGGAGATTTACATCATGGAGGAGAGTGACATCATGGAGGCCAGAGGAGAGTGACATCATGGAGGAGAGTTACATCATGGAGGAGAGTGACATCATGGAGGCCAGAGGAGAGTTACATCATGGAGGAGAGTGACATCATGGAGGAGAGTTACATCATGGAGGAGAGTGACATCATGGGAGAGAGTGACATCATGGAGGAGAGCGACAACATGGAGGCCAGAGGAGAGTGACATCATGGGGGAGAGTGACATCATGGAGGAGAGTGATAGCAAGGAGGAGATTGACATCATGGAGGAGAGTGACATCATGGAGGCCAGAGGAGAGTGACATCATGGAGGAGAGTTACATCATGGAGGAGAGTGACATCATGGAGGAGAGTGATAGCATGGAGGAGAGTGACATCATGGGGGAGAGTGACATCATGCAGGAGAGTGACATCATGGGAGAGAGTGATATCATGGAGGAGAATGACATCATGGAGGAGAGTGATAGCATGGAGGAGAGTGATAGCATGGAGGCCAGAAGAGAGTGACATCATGGAGGAGAGTAACATCATGGAGGAGAGTGACATCATGGAGGAGAGTGACATCATGGGGGAGACTGACATCATGGAGGAGAGTGACATCCTGGAGGAGAGTGACATCAAAGGGGAGAATGACATCATGGCGGAGGGTGACATCATGGAGACAGTGGAGAGTGACATCATGGAGGAGAGTGACATCATGGAGGAGAGTGACATCATAGAGGAAAGTGACATCGCTGAGGCAGAGGAGAGTGACATCATGGAGGAGAGTGACATCATGGTTGTGACACCAGTGTGTGTCAGCGTGTCAGAGAGGAAGGAGACATTCTGGTGGAGACACAGCAGACTGATATAGTTCAGTTTTATGTGTTTATTAAATGTATAAATTAAATATTGGAACAGGGACGGTGAAAAGGTTCAGTGGACTCTGTGTTTTATCCTCAGTCACTAGAGGTGGAGGAGGAGGGTGGAGGAGGAGGTGAAGGAGGAGGTCATCCGTCTCCAGCAGCAGAGCGTCCCGAACGTGTGACCGTACCGGTGCTGTGTCAAAAAGTGATTCTCGTCCACACGAGCAGCTTTTATCAGGATTTACAGCCAAAATGTAAAAATATACTAAACTGTATCGTGTATGTATGATAATGAAATAAGCAATATAAAATCTATAATTTGTTTATTTTACATGTAACTCATTGCTAAATCATCTCAATTGCAGTTTTTTTTGCACGAGACTTTCCCAGAGACTCACTTTGTTACCGTGTTCATACAGTTTAGTATATTTGTACCTTATAGCTGTAAATCCTAATTAAAGCAGCTGGAACAGAACAGACGTCCCCAGAGACTGGAGACAGACAGACAGTGTCTTCCTGAGGACGGGAATCAGTTTTTGCACAACAGCTCATCCACACTGCAGCTTTACTCACGACTGCCACCGTGCTAGTCATGTGTTTACTCTGAAATTAGACTGATTGTTACTCACTTTGTCACAATTGATAATCAGTTCTGTCCTCTGGATCATTAGAAGAGGAAAGTTTGACATATGATCATGGTGCTGCTGATTCAGTATTAATGTTCCACTAAAGAAACACCTAGAACTCTGCAGTTTGGCTGTTTATGATCATGTGAATGAATCAGTCTGATATTTGAAGATATTAAATGTATAAGATGAATCTGGTTCAATTCTCCACCTCATCATCGGCAACACCAGGTTCCTCATCTCCAAATTGTGCTGCTCAAGGTTCAAAGTTTGCGTACTGGTACCAATATTCTCCTGTAAGGTACATTTTTTTAGATCACAAACTTTGCGTGGGAAGAGGCGTAGGCATCTTTCAGGACCTTTTGTGGTTGAGCAGTCTTTATGATGGGAGCAGGTTAGACATTCAGTCAGTTACCACGGAGATTTATCCCGGTGAAAAGTGAACGAGCAGCATAGTACGGAAAACCAAGTGTTAATCCTTGAAGTTATCTCAATAAGAGGAAATCCAGCGTCGTAGTACAGGCCCCAGAGGTTCCAGTGCTCTAGCTTGAAAACATAAAACAAAAACAACCATCAATTGGGACCGGATCCCAGTCAATACAAAGGACAAGTACAGGTACAGGTACAGGTACAGGTACACGACACAGTACAGGTACACGTCACAGTACACTTCACAATACAGGTCACAGTAAAGGTACACGTCACAGTACACTTCACAATACAGGTCACAGTAAAGGTACACGTCACAGTACATGTCAAAGTACAGGTCACAGTATAGGTACACATCGCAGTACAGGTACAGGTTACAGTACAAGTACACATCGCAGTACAGGTACAGGTCACATTACAGGTACAGGTACACATCGCAACTGTTTCATAACCCTACATCCCAACTAACCACAGAACTTCATAGGTTAAGAGCTAAAGACAACAAATTATCTACAAATAAAGCAATGAAAAGTTGAACGAGACTGAACCGATTCTACTATGAACGAGGTGAGAAGGCTGGTGAACTGCTGGCCTGGCACATCAAACACTTACAAGCAGAGAAAGCAATAAAGTCCAAACAGCTGAAGGGGGAATAACAACTGACCCAAAAGAAATAAACAAAACATTTTTAAGTTTCTACAACAATTTGTACAGCTCTGAACATTCAGGTTTAGCTCTCTGGGCACAAAAAGAATTCTTGGAGTCATTAGATCGTATCCCCCGGATGATGAATCCCAGAATTCACTTGAGTTTTAACTGAATGCACAAACACTTTCTGAAGCTAGATCCCATATGAAAGGGAGTAAGAGCCCTGGACCTGATGAAATCCTAATTGAAATATATCAAATCTTTCATGCTAAACTAATACCACCAATGCTTGACATGTACCAAGAAGCCTTTGTAAAAAAATCTCTCCCACCTTCCCTGAATACAGCAATGATCTCTTTACTTCTGAAGCCAGGGAAACCTGCCACTCATTGTGGCTCTTATAGGCCGAACTCTCTTAATAATGATGTTAAAATCCTGTGCAAGACGTTTGAGCCACTCCTACTCAAAATGGGTTTGTCCAAGGCAGACGGGGCTTTCATAACATTAGAAGGGTGCTTAATTGATAAGTCTGATACCCCTGACAATGATATCTTGTCACTGGACGCAGAAAAGACCTTTGACAGGATGGAATGGCAATATATGTTCGCTGTACTTGAACATTTTGGTATCGGAGGGAAATTCCTTTGCTGGGTCCAGCTAATATGTTCAAACCCACAGGCTGAACTTTAAACCAATGGTCTATCATTATTTCCCTTTAAATTGAAATGGGGGACAAGACAGGGTTGTCCACAGTCCCCTCTTTTATTCACCTTGGCCATTGAGCCTTTAGCCGTGGCAATTTGAGGGCATATCATTATAACTGGTATAAGTATAGTTCTTCTGGAACATCGTATAGCTCTGTATGCAGATGACATAATCCTGTTTTTGTTACGGTATGATGACAGAGAACCCAGAAGCAGACCAGGAGGCGGAGTGGATGCAGTTCGATGGTATTTTATTTACCATTAACACAGAAGTAGACTGGTCTTTTCCGGTCCAGCAGTAGAAAATCCAATACTTAAAGGGAGACCCTTTAAGTATTGGATTTTCTACTACTTAAAGGGAGACCCTGAGTCTTTGTTGCCGGGATCCACGGCGAGGGTGAAAAAATAAACGGAAACACAAAAGACCCCAAACCTTGGGACAGCTGTCGCGAGTTCTCGACCCGAGAACTGGTCTAGCCTCCAGCACGGGAGAGGCGGAGTCTGTGAAGGCGAGTCGGGAGGCTCCCGACGAACCCGAATCGAAAGGCGCTGGAGCCCGGGAAGGTGTCAGTGGAGCGGTGCTGGAGGCGGGGAAGACGCCGCCAGAGCGGCATGAGCGAATCAGAGAGAAGGGGCTGGAGGAGGGGCTGGAGGAGGGGCTGGAGGAGTGGCTGGAGGAGTGGCTGGAGGAGTGACCAGGAACCTCTGGCAACTGGGTGGCTTGCTGGCGTGCTTAAGTAGAGGCAGCAATCAGGGTAATCATCATCAGCAGCTGCAGCAGAGGGGAAGGACCCAGTAGCCTGTGAGGGACAGAGAGAGAGAGAGAGACACCTCCTCTGTGGAGTCGTGAATCCCCACAGTTTTGCTCCAAGCTGGGGGACACTTTACCTGCTTTAACTCATCTTAGTAAGTCTTTTAGCATTTTTTCAGGCTATAAAATAAAAAATGGAAAATCTGAAATAATGTATTTTTCAGAAGGAGAAAGGCTCGACCCCCCAGTTTCTACCGCATTGGTAGTGTCAAAACAGAGATTTACCTATCTGGGAGTTAAAATCACCCCAACAATAGATATCCCAGATAATTACACCGCCCTTACAGAATCATTTATGCAGCAAATAGACAGATGGACCAACTTACCCATTTCCTTAATTGGTCGCATCAATATTTTGAAAATGACAATCTTACCTGAATTCCTGTGTGTGGGCGTGTCCTCCGGTATTATATGTGGGCGTGTCATCATGTATTGTATGTGGGCGTGTCCTCAGGTATTGACTCTTTGGAAGGCTGTGTTGACTGTGATTAGTCAACAATCTAAGGTTCCTAATTAATGTTTGTTTTTTGGATGCTAAATGCTGTTTTGCATCTTCATGGAAGGTCATTTCATAAGAACAACTTGTCTAGATGTTGATTTGACTGTTGGTGGGACTATTTTTTTGTTTTATTTTATTTATTTATCAAAAAAAAGAAGAGAGAACGTGAGGCAAGGGTGTTGAAACACGTCTGTCATTGTTTCTGTTTTCAGAGGGAAAAGAGAAAAAAGATATATATATATATCTATATCTATATCTATATCTATATCTATCTATCTATCTATCTATCTATCTATCTATCTATCTATCTATCTATCTATCTATCTATCTATCTATCTATCTATATATACGTATATATTAATGTGGGTGACGTTGCTGCAGAAATGATTGGATTCCCATTCCTGAGGTCTGCAGCGGTTTGATTCCAGAGCCGCCGGTCGCTGTGTCGGCCTCGGGAGGAGATTCTTTCCACTGCCTGCCGGGGAATCCTTCTGATGTGAAGATGAATTTACTGTTGGACGAGTAGAGGGCAGGGGAAAGAGACTCCACCACAATAAATTCTTCTACATGTGAGGGCAGGGCTGCAAGCTGCTTCATGGAAAAGACATCAACTCCAGAGCAGAACTCGTCTCCACAAGGGTAGAGCATGTCACCTCCGGTTTGGTACAGATGAGTGAAGGGATGGACGTATGGAAACAAGTTAATATGCAGACCTGGAATACAGCAGTCAACTGGGAACATGTGTACCGCGTGGTTAGTGTAATGCGGAATTAGAACACTACAACAAGTAAATCCACGACATGCAAACAGAGATTCTTGGTTTGATGCTGTCAGTGAAAACCTGCACCGGGTTTGTAAACTGACAGCTTGTCTGTTTCACTGGGAGGGTTTTTAAAAAACAGTTTGGGCTAAATACCAACTGATGGTTCTTGATTCTCATCATACTCTCATATTTCTAAGATCTGGTGTCTCCTCGTTCCATTACTGTGGGGACGAGCATCGTCTGAATTAGAGGCTGTGTCATCGTGCAGTGAGTGTCGACCTGAAACATGCTGATTGGAGAGTTTCTGAAGCTGTTTGGAGACACAGAGGATTGTGTTTAGCCGAGCTTTGACGGGAGAAGCCAGAGACCACCCTGTGGTCGGCGTGGCTGCTGTCAGGTCACCAGGCAGCAGCTACTCCATCAAATCTACTTCAAAACAAACCTGCTGAAGCAGACTGGGTTTTTTTTATTTTGAAGGTGAAAAGAGTGTTTTCAGTGTTTCAAGTCACAATGCAGCCGTCTGAGCAGCGGTGAGACTCTCATCTTTAAAACATTAGTTCTAGTCATCGCACTCCTCGAAACGCCTCATGAAGAGAATTGGTGCAGAAATGCTTTCCTCTTAAAACAGAACTACGTTACCCATAATGCAATCAGAGGGACAGGCTGCATGTTTCTCCTGAGGCCAGAGAAACCTTCTCATCTCCACTGGTTGTCAGAATTACATCAAACCTGAAAGGTGCTGCTTCAAATATCCTCATTTTATACCTTTTACCAGGTTTCAGTCATCCTGTACTTGAGGAAAACAAACTACGACGGAAGAAAATGTATCAGGAGGAAATAAGCTCAGATAAGTTATAAGATGCTTTGATACAAGCTGCTGAAACAAGTACCCCAAATTCTATTATAGATGATCAACTCTTAAATATCAAAACATAGACGCTCTTTAACACCAAAACGTACTTAATAAAGATGAAAATATTTCGTAACAATTAATTTTTTTAAATACCGTATACTTCCCAATAGAAGAGCAGCGCCTAATAGAAGAGCGCCCCCTTTTTTCAAAGATGAAATGCTTGAACATTAAAGTGCATATGTATGAGTTTTGAGTAGTTCTCTCTGGACAGGACTGGTAGTTCTTGTTGTACTACACATGCAGCAAATGCCAGAGAACAACTGGTCAAACAGAAATATCTGCTCTAATTTCCTTTTAATCTTTAATTGCTAAACACAATTCTTTCAGAGGGCTGTGCAGTGGTGCAGTGGTTCACTCTCTCACCTCACTGCAAAAGGTCTCTGGTCTGAATTCAGAGAGCGTTTGCATGTTCTCCCTGTGTGTTCTCCCTTTTACGTGTCACTATGGCCACTCTCAGAATGCTGAGGTCAGCAGAATTGATCCAGACTGTGTGCAGGTGGCCTATGAGCAAGAGGACTATTACCACTCGGTGCAGTGGCTGGAGGAGTCGGTGCGACTCTTCAGGGGAGCAGGAGGACAGTGGAGCCCCGAGAACGAAGGCACTTTGGAGGACGCTCTGGATCACCTCGCCTTTTCTCACTTTAAAGTAGGCGTACAGACACTAACCAGAGCATTCCACTCAGAAGAGAGTCAGCCACTGATTGTTGTCGTTGTTTCAGACGGGAAACGTCTCCTCCGCTCTGAGTCTGTCTCAGGAGTTACTCCATCACGGTAAACCTTCACCTCGGCCGCCGGCCTCACCTCCAACCCGGAGCCTCCACCTTCTGACCCCGCGGCTGGTGTTTGTCCTCAGATCCGATGAATGGAAGAGTTGTGAGGAATGTGGAGAAATACGAGAAGCTGCTAGTTTCTGCAGATCCACCGGGAGGCGCCGGCCTGAGGAGACCCTCCTCCACTCACCTGAGCACCAGGGACACTTATGAGAGACTCTGCCGGACTCAAGGCTCTCAGGTATTTATCATAACGGACCAGTCAAATCACTGCTGTGTCTTCCTGGAAACTTCACTCAACTAAAATAATTCAGTACTATGTTACCCAATCAAAATGAGCTTGAACATCCTCAGAAACTCCAAAATCAATCTTATCAAATGTACATAAGTCACGAAAATGTAATGATTTAGTTGATTATTATATTTTGTATAAAGCCAATAAAAAACATTGTCAAAGAACATCCTAGAAAAGTTTGAAAAAAGAGAAAGTCACTATAATTTGAAAGGAACAGACATCTTTAAAAACCCCAAAGCAATGGAACGAAGTGTCACAGTGACAGGAAGTAGTTTATAGAACAAATACCTACAAATAAATATCTGTAAATCTGTAAATATTTAGAATGTTGAACATTAACGGACTGATGTAAAGCGATTGAAAGGCAACTAAAGGGCAGATTATATAAGACTGATCTTCTCTTCTTTTCCCTTTCATTCAAAATGTGTTGAATTGGAAGCTTTGTTGCTAAAACTGTTTATTTTATTTTATATCATCTTTACTTTTGAATGAAATAAAGAATTTCAAATGTAATTTTTTCTAAACCTTATTCAGTCTTAACTTGTTCTATTATTATTTTCAGAGTACTGCTCATATATGGACTTGTATTATTTAGAATATTTTATGCTCATTATACCAGTGAGTGTAGCACCTCTCAAACCCGTAATCAGAGTATAAAAAGTAAATAGGCTACAGGGGAGGTAGAAGTGAAGTCGTCTGCCCCTCAGCAGGGAGAAAACTCACTCAATAGACGTGCAGTTGATGAGGAAAAAGCCAATAAATCTCACCTGTCAGGTGTTCAGGTGACACCGAGTCTGAACATGTTCAGTTATTTAAGGAGCAAACTGCAGTGAGCTGAAGCCCTTTAAAGCTGTGAAAACATCCAGAGGCTGAAAAACTCAAGGCAGATTTTATTTTATGTCGACGTAGATATGAAACTTGATCACATCTGGATGGTTCACTGGGATCAATAAGGAATCAAGTAGCGATAATTACTTTCATTTATTATCTCCACGTTTAAAAAAATGCATTTGAGGTTAATTGTTGATCATAAATTTCCTGTGAATGATTGTCTTCCCATCATGGACGGCAATTCAAAACAATCCAGTTTGGATAAAAACAGAAGAACACACAAGTATTAAACCTGAAATGACAAGAGTGAAAAGTACAAGCAACACTTGAGTCATTCATTCATTCATTACAATGAATGAAGCCGTCAACGTGGTTCTGGGACCTTTTCCCACATATCCAGTGTATAAAAACATAATAAACAACTACTTCTCCATGTTTCTGCCCCTGGGAACAGACAGTATCTCGATGAGGATGACCTGGCAGGTCTGGATGGTTCCTAACAGAAGGTTCATATTCTGGGTCTAAAACATTCCCAGCTTCTCTGGTTTGAACAGTATTTTATAGTGGATTCTCTGAGTGACAGGAGACACAACTGGTCTGATGAGTTTGACTTTCTCAGTCGTTATGTGCATCATAAAGACCCTAACCCTAACAGACTGATGTTTAATCGGTGTCATGTTGATTATTTTCATTATTACCATGTTGGTCCTTGAGAACAAAGTGCAGCAGAGACGAACTGGAGTCTGATTAGTTTAATTTGATCGTAAACAAAAGTGTTGGACAAATAGAAAGAAATAAAAAAGTGCAGAGATTAATTCTCTCAGCATCATGAATATGAATAAAACCAGTCATAAAGCCACTGAGGTCTCTCATTTCTTTGGCACGAGACATTAAAACCATCAGATGTTTAGAATCTTTCAGTCTGGATAGAGCTGGAGGAGAAATCCTCTTCATGAAGCTGCCGGGAATAAAAACACTAAACTGAGTCGTCATCAGCATTCGAGTTTGTAAACTGCTTTCTTGGTTATTAAAAGTTCAAATGAGTTGAAAGCAGCCGAAGCTCTTGAGCTCATATGGGCAGACGTCGACACTGAGAGGATCCCTGAGTGTTTCTGAGGCTGGTAATGGACCTCGGACGCTTTTCTTCTCCAAACAGCCGCTGCATTTCAAGAACCCCAGACTCTACTGCGACCTCTTCACCAACGGCCGGCCGGCTCTGCTGCTGCTGCCCGCCAGACGGGAGCTGCTGAGTCTGCAGCCGCTTGTCGTCCTCTACCACGACTTCATCACCGACGCCGAGGCCGGAGACATCAAGGGGCTGGCCCAGTCCGGGGTGAGTGGTCTGTTAATGAGAAGAGCTCTGCTGCATAAGACCAACAAAACAGTTCAACAGTCGGTTTGACTTTGTCAGGACAGCAAATCTGTCAAAGATGTTGTTGCCCAGGGAAGCTAATTGGTCCCCCAATTAAATGAGATGAAATTAGATTGTGAGTCACACATTGAAGACAGGAGAAGTTAGAACATTCCACTGATGACTAAATAAGGGCCGTTGCAGGATAGAATGTATTGTCACATGGAAACAGTTTCCATGTTTGGCTTGCTTCTACTGCCGTAGCAGATTGTTCATATTATCCAGGGTGGTTCCCCGCGTTTCCTCGTCCTCCTTTACAGAACATTTGCTTGAATCACATCATTTTGTTAATTTATTTTACCAGAAAAAAAAACTTTGTGAGATTTTAAAATCTCTTTTTCTTTTTTCTTATTTTTTTCTCTCTTTTTATTCCTTTTTTCTTCCTTTTTTCTCTTTTTCTTCCTTTTTTCTCTCTTTTTCTTCCTTTTTTCTTCCTTTTTTCTCTGAGCTACTTGAAGCTGAAGGCTCATTAAAAATCTTTTTTTCAAGCGCGCCCTGGCCAAGACAAGCAGCAGTACATTAAGGTTCCAGAAAGAACAGGCACATAAAACACATAAAACATTTTAGAAAAATGTCAATACATTAAAAATATGGAAATTTACTGAAAACAAACAAAAAAAAAAGTTGCCCACAAATTTAAATTAAATCCATCATTCAAATCATCTGCAGACAGATGTGTCTGTCTCCAAGTCGCTAAACAGTTTTTTTGTAAAAGAGTCCAGTGAAACCAGGTTTCTGAGCTTCAGGGATTTTTGTAGTTTCTTCCAAACTGATCGTTTCATAAAGCTGAAATCTGCCTGTGAACACTTTGACATTATGCGGGACAAGAAGTGTTGCTTTAAGTGAAAGTGAAATATTTTTGCTGGTGGCCTTCATTTGAAAGTTCTTTATTTTAGAAAACAGCGCAGCAGCACAAGGCGGGTGATCGAAAGGGAAAATGAAGGCGCTTAATGGAAGAAGAACTTTATCTAATGAGACTGATGGGAGGAAGATGAGATGAAGAATAACTGATCATCTGGTCAAAAGACAAACACGAGGACCATATATCTGAAGACACAAAACCACATGTAAACACAAGTACATAAAACAAACAATACAGAGAAGATGAGAGGGCAGTTCTCATTAAAGCAAGTTTTGATTCATTATCATTCCTGTCATTTCCAGTATGTCACTGATCATCACAGAAAGACGAGTTGTTCCTCACTCAGGAAGCCCACAGCAGTGAGATTCGTCGTGACGCTCAGTGAAATCAAAGGTGAAATACGCTGGATGTTATTACCAAAATAAAAGATTGGAGTCCAGAAAAGGATCGGAAACCGTCACAATACAACGCAGACAATCAGCTGCTGATGTAAAACTCGATATTAACTTCACAGCTGATTTGCACAAAGTCTTCATGGGCAAATCCATGAATGTTCACTTTCGTCTAAGGCGAGCTAAAGCGCACCATTACTTTGAAAATGTTCATTACTTTGTTTGCTGATGAAGCTTTGTCAGCTGTGAGGGGATTATAATTGAATATGCAGAATTGAAAGGCTCCACATTGTGTCCATGAGTGGAGACTGAAAGGTTTCAGGTGTGCAGCAGAAACATAGAGACAGTGTATATCTGGATCATGTGTCCTGCTGTGGCGCTCCTTCCCTCTCAGCCAAACCTTCGCTTTCCTACCGGGAGGACCCGGAGGAAGACTTGGTCCGTGTCCAAACATTTAGTGAGGCTTCAAGGAACGAGGGATACGTTACTATGAAAACTTGGCCGAGTTCTTGAAACTATCCAAACAGCTTGAACGTTCAGTCCCACTTCTCCGAGGCTCAGGACCCGGACGCTCTGTTGACCGAGCTGCTTCAGGGAGTGTCGGCCGTTCTAACTCAGCTGCCTATAGTTTCTGTGAGGGGTTTGGCTTTACTCACTGAGTTTTCCAACCTCTGCTCGGATGAAAAACACCACGACTTATTTCAACATTCTGTCAGGCTGCAGGCTGATTGAAAACAGGCCGGCGGCTCGGTGCTGGTTTGGAGCGTGAGCGCTGTTCTTTAACCACGAGGACGGTTATGGTTCCTAAAGCCTTGGAATCAGGCTGCCGTCAGAACAAACAGCCTTTCATGATGGGGTTTTTAATTACCTGATTAAAAAGAAAATGATTGCTTTACAGTTAAAATAAAACTCTGAATCTGAGGTGTTCAGTTTTGACAGAATAACATTTCATGTACTTGTTAAAATGTGAAAAAGATGAATGATATATGCATTAAATTCATTTATTCATTTTGGAATTATTGTCAATTGGACCTATCACGAGGAGAGTCTTTGTGAACAAAGAGAAGAATAAAAAATGCTTTAATATGTTTAAATCATCTGGCTCACCTGTTAGAAATATACCTTCACAGGTTTGTTTGTTTTCAGTCTTCAGAATTCTCTGAGGGATTTGATTTCTCATACCTGCTCTCAGGTTGTGGACGTTTCGTGAAAGCTGCACGTCTGAGTTTAGCTGCTAAAACAAATAGAAATACGATGAAAGCAGAGAGGGGGTGTATTAGACGTTATCTAGGGAGGGCTTTTCCTTTCAATTTTTGACAGTAAATTGTGAAAAAAAAGAAATCACTAAGAATACTTAAAGGGTAAAAGTGTTCAAACACAAACATTCAGAACTAAATATTTCACGATAATGAATGTAATGATTCTATTGCAATCAATTAAAAGTAATAATGCAACATGTTACTGGTGCTACAGTTGCAGGCTATAAAGGAAGACTTACTGTATCTTCTACTTAGCACTCATAAACATATACTAGTTATTGTTTACGCCCTGTTATATTATATATATTCTATATATACTATATATTCTATATATTCTATATATCTTATATCTTATATATATTATATATATTATATCTTATGGTATGAAAATACTAAACGTCCGACATTCAGCAAAGATTAACTACTTCATACAAAGCATGTGTGGCATGAGGGTGAGTTTTCAGCGACAGCTTTACTTTCCATAGATTTTACAATATACTTATTGTATTCATTGAGTCTTGTCTGATCTGAGGGGGAAGTACTTCAATTAGTTTGAGAGGACTTGATTTAATCTCCCTGGGAAGACAGAAATGATTCAAATAGGAAGACCCGAAGACCAGAGTGGAGTGTATCGCCTCTTCAAAAGTCACCAAACTCACTTTTACCATAACCGCACACTGTTTATTTTATATTCTCGGCCAGTTGAGGAGATCGGTGGTTGCAGCTGGAGAGAAACAAGCAACCGCAGACTATCGTATAAGCAAAAGGTAACAAGCGACGTTCCAAAGTTTCCATACTTTTCTGTAATGAAGAATAATCCACTTGCCATGAGCCTTCTTACTGGTACACTTATACTCTGCAGCAGGTGTTGGACTGTGTTTTCAGTGGGTCCGTCTCATTTGCAGTGCCTGGCTCAAGGACTCGGCACACTCCATTGTTGGGAGGCTGGACCAGCGGATCTCCATGGTAACGGGTCTAAACGTGAAGCACCCGTACAGCGAGTACCTCCAAGTGGTGAATTATGGGATTGGTGGACACTACGAGCCTCATTTCGACCACGCCACAGTAAGTTCAGTGTTAGCTGGTTACAGGGCTGCAAATTTTATTGCAATTTTGTTGTGATAAATTCCAGGGCAGTTAGAGGAGCAATCGACTCCCAATCAGGAGGTGTTGCGCCGCATTATGTAATAATGGTGCAAAATGTAATTATGTAATGAATTTTCAACACAATATGTGATAAAACCCGATTTTGTAATAATCTGCCGCATTTTGTTATTACAAAACCCGGGTTAAATGATTAAATGCACTCAGAGGCTCTAACAATCTGGTTTCATTTCTTCAAGAATAAAGACATGTCTCGTGGAAATACTGGTTGGCTTGGAACTTTAAAAATGGCAGATCTAAAAAGTTCAACCTGATTTAGATCCTGCGTTCTACCATCGCTGTGTGGCAGAACAATCTTAATTTTTCGTCATTATTAAACATAGAACCATGTATAAGGATAAAGGGCAACATTTATTACATAATTATTACATATACTCAGTGCCTTGGGAAGAGCGCATAGACAAGGACAATGAGAGAAAATGTGCCAAGTACCAGGAGCTGGTGGATGAGTGTAGGAGGCAAGGCTGGAGGACCTGGTGTGAACCCCTGGGGGTGGGCTGCCGTGGATTTGCGGGGTGGTCACTCTGCAAAGTGCTCATGCTGCTAGGCCTCACTGGAGAGGCAAAGCGAAAGGCCATTAGATCCGCTTCAGAAGCCGCAGAGAAAGCCACAAGGTCGCTCTGGATGAAGAGGGCAGAGCCGTGAACAAACGCTGCTGGGACACAGGCTGGGGTCTGGTCAACCTCGGCCGGGTCGCCTGGGCGAGGGTGTCTGATGTTGAAAGACCCGAAACACCCAATAACCCCAGGTTACATCACTGATGATGTGTCCCAGTGCATCTAGTAGATGTATTTTTCAGCATTTTCTTTAAAAAAAAAGTGCCACACCCACATTTAATATTAACTGTTGTAATATGCAACAGCTTATTACAAAATATGTCAAAGTTTGTTCGAAAATGCGTTCAAGAATTTTATTACAAAATGCGACTATTACAAAATGAGGCATTATTACATAAAGACTTGAAAATGTATTGCATTATTACATACTGCACCATTATTACATAATGCAGCGCTACAGGAAGGTTGCAGGTTCAATTCCCATCTCTCCCACTGATCCCCAAATGGCTCCCAGTGGATGGATTAGGGCTTTGTGTGGCGGCCGCCTTCATCGGTGTGTGAATGAAGGGGTGAATGTGACAAAGATGTAAAAGGCTTCGAGGGCTGGTCAGCAGTTTTAGATTTATTGGTAAAATGACTAGCAGCATTATTAACGAATATGATAGTGAGCAGCTTTCTGATATCTGTCTTCTCCTGTGACACTCAGTCTCCATCGAGCCCCGTGTTCAAGCTGAAGACTGGAAACCGAGTGGCGACGTTCATGATATACGTGAGTGGCGTTAAACCGCTCACATGGCAGGCAGTGGATCCTGGTCATGCCCCCTGGCAGCTGATCTATGTGTAGATTAAAGACTAGAAAAAGGTTTATCAGACTTTAGAAAGACCAACATGAGAAAGTAATAATGGATATGACCTCACTGTCTAATAAAGTGTTCTGTCATGTGATACACTTAAAGGGCTTATAAGATGCAGAATCCACTTTCTAAAGTTTTTCCAACAGTACTAATGGTCCTCATACCTGGAATGACGCCAACGAAGTGAAGACAGTCTGTCCTCTCTCTCCCTGGCTTGTTTCAGGTTTTAAAAAGTGTGTTGCTCCAACCAGCCAATCAGAAATCAAACCCTATATAGTGTCATCGGGGGTTTAGCCAATCCCAATCAAGGTAGGCCCTCCCTTTGACTCCTCCCACAATTAGGCAGCTCTGCTCTGGCACATGGCACCACGAGAGGAAGTACTTCCTCCTCTTCCCAAGATGGGCATGTGTGGGCGGAGCCAGTCCAGCTCACACAGACACAGCAGATTCTGAATGCAGCTCCTATGATCCAATATTCAAATGAGGAAAATCAAGGAGGAGCTAGAAACTTCGAATACTGAAGGTTTCTGGACCGACCAGGAGGAGGAGGTGGAGAACAGGAGGAGGAGGAGAACAGCTGGCCTTCATTATATTGTTTACATCTGTTTGCTTTACTCTTACTATTGTGTACTTGTATTCTCTATAATCCATTGGATGATCTATTGAGTACTTTTATCCGACGGTGCATTAAATCCAGATTTAGAGATGTTTAGAACAGAGCAGCAGACTGAGCGGCTGTTCGTAACACGAGCTCATGAACTGGAGACACTGAAGGAATGTCGTCTTCCACAGCTCAGCTCTGTGGAGGCGGGAGGATCCACGGCCTTCATCTACGCCAACTTCAGCGTTCCTGTCGTGGAGGTAAACACGCCGTGAGCTGGACACGCCCACTTTTGTCTTCTTTCTGTTTGGCCTCCAGCTACATTAACTTTAACCTCAAAATGTCAGAAATACCATCCATGAGACATGTCTTATTAAACACAGTGCTGCTTTTGTATTGATTAGAGAAGCTTTCTCAGGGTTTTGGTGTTGATAAATGTGTCATAGGGAAATTTTAAAAAGCAATCTGATGAGTTCAACATTTAATCTGAATGAGATCTGATTTAAATAACCGAAATATTGAAACATACACATGGAATAATATAACTGCAGCATCTCTCGTGTAATTTGTACACCTATAATCAGCATGCCAGTACAAATACAACAGTCTGAGGTAGAAGTAAATAAGTTTTTCTACGTTTCTTAATTATTTTTGTTGTGTTGATTCTATTGCATTTGTTTTGTTCATCTAAATGTTTGTACGTTCGAAATCAAGAGTCATATCATTTGTTTCATCACATCATTGTTTTATCGTTTCAGTGTTAGGAGATTTTTTGATCAGTTGTAGTCGAGATCAAGAAACTGAAACTATCATGAGCTTTATAAACCTAATTAGAGTTCAGATGTCTGTTCTGACCTCCTGAGAGCAGTTTATGTTCGTGTCACAGAAAGCTGCCATCTTCTGGTGGAACCTCCACAGAAACGGTGAAGGAGACGTGGACACGCTGCACGCCGGCTGTCCTGTCCTCATCGGGGACAAATGGGGTGAGACTCAGGAGCTCGACACACAAACAAAAGTGACATAAACTTGGAAAAGAGTGTGAGGAAGGGATGAAGCTACTCGACATGAGAGATCCACATCTGTGCTGCATTACGCATGTGGAGATGAGCGTGGCCGCGCAGCTCAGACACGTCGTAGGTTAACATCTGCTGGCCGGGACGGTCCAATGTAAAACCAACAGAGGGATATTAATCATCACAAAGCAGCTGCACAGGGATTCAGTGTCGACGTTGTTCTTAAGAAGCAACCGGAGGTTTTCTTTGTCGAGGCTGAACAAAAGCTCAAATGAGCAAAAGCAAGAAACTCAGATTAACGATTGCTGGTTTTTGTTGTTGTTCATTATCAATTGAACTCTGTTTTGATTTTGTGTGTCTTCTAGTGGCAAACAAGTGGATCCACGAGTTTGGACAAGAGTTTGGAGAACGCCGCTGCAGCCTGGATCCTGATGAGTGAGGGGGGGTGGGGAGGTGGGGGTGGGGGGGTGGGGGGGGGGGGGGTGACTGGGCCCCTTGGTGAACAAGTCTGTACAATTGAGAGGCACATCGGCAGGCAGCATGAAGGAGGCAGCCAGAAAGTAGAGCAAGAGGAGGGGTGGGGGGTGGTGGGGGGGGGGGGGCGACTTCCAGAATGTGTGGCTGGTGCCCTGGACCCCCCGGGGAGCCTGGAGCGGAGGAGGAGGACTGGGGGCCGCTTGACATCAGCCCCCGGAGGCCAGACGCTGCTTCTGGCCGCTCAGCAGATGGAAGGAGGCCTCTGCCTTCACACACTGTGCTGGCTTCACCTCACTGCGCCGGGCTGTTTACCTCCGGCCTGCTTAAAAACCAAAACAAACGCACATCTTATGCAGGCGTTTCTTACACAGTGAGCCGACTCAAGGGTCGTCACTGCCAATCGACAGCAAATACTTTGTTACTGTACTTGAGAAAAGGTTTACAGATACTTGATCATGTATTTTTTGGGGGAGATTTTTTGTTTCTTCTATTTATTGTCAAAACAAACTTTCCCAGCAGGCTGCAGGTTTGTTTCCATCACTGCCTTCCTCACGGGAGTTCATCCTAAATGAAACGGACAATAAGAACAGTGAGAAAGGATCCTGTCGCAGAAATGTAAAAACAAACCCCCCCCTGAATTTTCACAATTGAATGGAGGTGTGTAGTAGTTGTGATGTCTGCAACAGAGAGAACTAGGATCAATACAAATACAAAGCTGGAATGAACACTGGAGACAGAACAGAGGAGCACTTCTCACTTTTATGACCTCATTTTAGAATCATATTTATATTTTGACGGAACCAGAGGTGGATTCTAAGGGACCAAATGCAGCAGCGAGATTTAACTCCGTAAGTCACCGGCAGACATTAATGATGCTTCAATTTAATATACGACCTTTTGGAAACAACTTTTCAGTTTGTTGATTCTTCATCTTGCTTTGATGGAAAAGGACAGAATCGTCATCACAGTGAAGTCTCGTCCTGCATTTCCTGTTCCAGTTGCTTTCACCTTTGAGTTGTATTTCCTTTCCTCTCAGGACCACAGTGGAAGTTCTGCCTCTCGCTTTGACTTTATTTCTACCAGTCGTAGTTTTGCATCGTAACCTGACAAAAGATGAAGAGTGACAAAGTCCCTCAGTGTGCCAGGATGCATCACAGCGCATTAAAAGGTACCTCCGAGGGCAATAAAAGTCTCTCCTGAGGCTCACAGAATATTTGCTCCATGGGGAAGAGTCTCAAGTTTCGCCGTTTGGCTGATGTGCAGCAGATTGTGTCTGTCAGACCTGGAGCCTGAACTTGAGCCTGCTGCTGTGACTCAAAGCACCCAGTCACCAGAGCGTTCCCTGAATCCCCGCTGACTGGAGGACGCGCTCGTCTTTCACTGTGGAAGACTGTTTGAATTTAGTTCCACGTCACTGACCGTCAAATGGAATAAATGAGCCATTGAATCATCAGGCTGCTGTCGGGTCACAGATGTTGGTTCTCTTTAATCGTGTCCATCTATGCGACAAAAAGTCCAGGATCTTGTCTGAACTCACACAAGCGACTTCTGCCTGCCAACCTCTCAGATCTCAGCAGCTTCCAACTCCTCCTGAATCAGAAGGTGAGGAGACGCACACAGTACCAGAAATCCTCCTGATGAGCACCAGGCCTCCAAGTATGGGACTGTTGGCAGGCGTCCTGCTGCTTGACTGTCAGGTATCCCTGATTAATACTTTTGCTGATGTAAGATGTGTGTGTGCACTGACACACAGGAAGTATATGAAGAGTATATACTGTATACTGGATGCTGATTGCACATTGCTGTGTGAGCAATGTGCAGCAGGTGTCGACAGCAGGACGATTAATTTCCCAGAAAACGGATTAATAGACGAACTGCTCTTTCTGTGTTTCTAGTTTTTATCATGCGTTATATTATTAATATAATTGTTTGATCTTTTAAATGTCTGCAGAGACGGGAGTCTACTGACAGAAACAGATGTTTGCTCTTAAACATTTGTTTCCCAGAATTCAAGTACTTTCCCCCCATCTTTTCCTATAGACTCCAGTGTTACCACAACAAACAAGGCCGCAGAGAGCCGCGTTACCATGCAGGAGCCTTGTTCAAACTATCTTAAGCACACATGAGCAGGCCTTCCTCAGCACATCGTCAAGAGCAGACAGTAACTCTGCACATTAAAGATTTTAAACTCTTTGCTCATATTAAGAAAATAATGAATCAAACTGTCCAAGAAAGGAAAAACTAAAATGAGTGTTTTCCTCTATTTATCGTTTCAAGAAATAGAGAACGTGAAGAGTTGCTTGTCAATGTGCAACTTTTCAATGGTAAGAGGAGTGCTGCCCTCTGCTGGTGGTGTAACACACCTGCATCGGCAATTATTTAATTGGAAGTCCAAAGTTTAGTTTGGCTGTTTTTTGATTACAGCTTGAATTGACATTTTAATGGACCAGCTCAAACATTGTTCCGTAAATAAAATAAATATTATGTGCAACTATAATGTTAAAGTGCCATTACTTTACTTGTTGAATAAGTGTTTTTTAATCTTGTTTTGAGATCTTGAACCGTATTTATGTTATTCTGAATTTGTAAAAGAAGTAATTTATGAAATGAAACTCTTTGTAACCCAAATGTGGGGTGGTCGGCTTTATTCTATACTCTATTGTATCGTTTCTATTGTAGCAATTTAACAAATCAACCCAACGACATTCATATATCGATAACAAGACAATACAAGGGCAAACAAATAGAGAAAAGACATACAGTAAACACTATTATAGGTGAATGGAATTTTGCTTTAACAGGTGATACTGTTTGTGTGTGTGTGTGTGTGTGTGTGTGTGTGTGTGTGTGTGTGTGTGTGTGTGTCCAGGTCAGTGTACACAGCTTGCATGTAGTTTCAGCTGGAATACACTGGAGGTAAATGGTAGTAATCTGTCAGGGCTGTTGGAGCAGTGACGTCTTCAGGAAGAGTGGCTGCTGTTGTTCTCTCCGTCTCTGCAGTCGGGGGATGACTGACAGAGTGAGTGTCCACTGGAGACGTTGTTGTGGTCGGTGGTGCGCTCAGTAAAAGTTCTCTGTGAGTTTGGAAAAGGTGCCACATAGAGATGTACTTGTGAGGACAAGATATTTGTGTCTTGGCACAGTGGCAATGCAGCGCGTTGCTTTTTATGTTGTACGACACCATCACTCTGCCCAGAGAGATGAAGCGAGATAATTCGGGCTCGTTAATCGAGAGGCAAATATAAGTTTGAGAGCCAAGTTCCACCAACACAGACAACGGCACATGAGCTTCCTCTGCTTCTTGTTGCCTTTTCTTGCAAACGGCCACATCGGACTCGTCAAAAAACTTGTTTTCCAACATTTCCTCCAGGACGTTGTGTTGAAGCGGCTCCTCTGTAGCAGTGACTTCACAGTAATCAAGGGAGCGAATATGCTGACACAGACGGTGGGAGGGGCCAGTCTGGACAGCGAGCAAGTGATATTGCTGACATTTCTGCATTTCACACTTTGTTACATGTTGAGGGCCCCATGTTTTACGCTGCACATGTACCGGGACACTGAAACCACAAGCGGTTTTCTGGACAGCATACAGACCACGACTTTTGTCAACACACACACTTTTAAGGTGATATGCTGCTGTGATATCTTTTGGGCCCCCATGTTTTCTTTGGATGTGTAAAACCAGATTCTTTTTGAAAATATCAATGAAGCAGTGAGGGCACTTCACACGTGGAGGTGGCAGTCTGGTAGCTCTTGTCGTCGGAGCTTCAGCAGTGACTGCCTGCTCAGGTGAAGAAGAAGAATGGGACTGGAGAGGCTCTGAGGTCGGAGCTGGAAGTGTGTATGAATGTTCAACACTCACTAATCCTGCAAGAGAGTCTTCTGGGGCTGATGAGGTGGGAGGGCTCACTGACTGAGTCTGTTGTGGTGATGATGACTCAGGTTTGACCGGGGGTGGCACCAAGTCACAACCTTTGGGACATCCGGTCACGTGGAATATCATGTCCAGTTTACGCCTTATTGTTTTGGAACACAAGGGACAGTGAAAATGGCTTCCATCTCTGCACGAATTGTTGCATCTGCAGATAAATTTATCTGAAAAGGAAGAATTTGTTTTAAAAACATGACATTACAACAAAAAATGTACTTTACATGCAATAAACAACATACACATTTCTACAAGTGAGGATCCTTTGAAAGCAGTTTGCTTTTGAGCAGAGCTGGTCCACAGACCCAGAAGCAGTGAAATTCAATTAACATATGATACATATATACGTGCAGACAGACAAGTGTAACCCAACATTATCGTTAGTTGTGAGAGCATGTCATTTTAACACACATTTCTCACCAACGTACCCTGGAACTGCACTGCATTTGCACAGTGGTTTTGCAGATGTTTCTGTATCACAACCTCTATTGTTGAACTGAACTTTGGACACAGAGGACATCCAAACTCTAAGGACGACAGGAATATGCGCCCCAGACTGGCTCCTTGAAGGACAATAGAGGGATGCATCTGGAAAAAAGAAGAACAAGTCAGTCAATATTGACGTCTGGAAAACTTCACATTCACTTATTAGTTAACACAGGTTTGTTATACAAACTGTCAAATATCAATGCGATTCAGGGCAGAATTTAATCAGGACAATATATTTATTTGTCTCTTACAAGTGACCATCGATCATATTGTTCTGAAATGAGGTTGCAGGGAGGAGGAGGACACTACAGCTCTCCATCATCCACAGTACTGATCAAAACACAGAGCACTTTATATACATTATCTATCGGAACTTTTACATTATGTTTCATATTTCTATATTGCCCAAGCAAACTATTAGCTACAAACCTAACGTTAGATAATATAACTACCTCGCTGCTGGATGGATTACTACAGTTACGTTACTCTTTCTTAAGTAGCCTCAAAAACTCTGGATAACTACCATCCACGTTGGAATTCTTACGTTAAAAACATACAACTGTCACGCTGTTATTCAACATGAATGACCACTGCTATTCATAAATCATGCAGGGAAACTAAAGTTAGAAGAAAAGTGTTTTCTTACCTTTAACCGAGGAGAAGCGTCGGGCTGCAGACCTCCACTCGTCACTAACTCGGTTCAGCAGCCATTGCTCCGGCCATCAGTTCCTGTCAACTAACACCCGAAGAAGACAACTTCCGGTGACGTAACTTCCGGCATGGCTCCACGACGAGACCATAGACATTCACATACGTAGACGCTTCATAGACTTGGAGAGGGACACGTCAACAGCGCCGCCATCTTGGACCGGTGGTGTTGGAGACGGGTGAATGAACATCGACGACGGAAAGATCTCTAAGTTGAATTCTGAATGGATTTCCAAACTGTTGATTTTTTAAAAACGTCATACATGTAGCTACGTTGGTTAGTGTGTTAATGTGCTGTATACACTTTTTTTTAGTGTGTTTTAATGTGCAGTATTCACTTTGTTTAGTGTGTGTTAATGTGCAGTACACACTTTGTTTACAGTGTGTTAATGTGCAGTACACGCTTTGTTTTACTGGGCTGTCATTCATGTGAAATTGATTGACAATGTTTTGTAATTCATGTGAAGTGGGTGCAGTCAATAAATTCAGAATTTCTTCAGTGAGATAGATGTCGTAATGTATCGTGGATGAAATTTCCAGCGATATACAGAGCAGAATTGCTGTATTGTGATAATACTGTTATCGTGGGCAAATAGGTTACTGGCTGTACTCAGCTGTAGTAATTTTTATAATAACAATATCAATAATAATATAAGAATCCAGTAACTATAATACAATAATAAAAACTATGATAAGAATAATAAACAGTATTAGATAATTATAATAAGGTAATATAATATAATAAAATAGCAATATTGATAGTACAATGAGAATCCCAGTAACTATAATATAAAATAATATGAGAATATAATAATTATAAAAATATCAATAACAATAATACAGTAGTAGTACAATTATACAATAATAATTGTCAAATGTGATGTATAGCAATTGCCCTACGCAATAATGTCAATAAAAATCTGATCACATCTGAACGTTTTCTGGCTTTCTTTTGTTCTATTTACCTCTCTCTCTCTCTCTCTCTCTCTCTCTCTCTCTCTCTCTCTCTCTCTCTCTCTCTCTCTCTCTCGATAGATAGATAGATAGATAGATATAGATGTCATGTCTGACTCTTGTTATAAACAAACTCCGTGACAATTGCTTGAGAATTGCGTGATTTATGACAACTTTAATAGTGTAAGCACATCATTCCTGTATAGATGTAATGCACTGCAGGAGCGATTACCACCGGTCCAAGATGGCCGCCCTGTAAACGCACCGCTCTCGTGGGCGGCAGCAGTCAATGAGGCGTCTACGCATATAAAACGTCAATGTGAGACGCCGCATATGCTGCCGCGGCACAGAAATCCAGCCGCCATCTCGGTCCGGTCGTTAGACCTCTAAATCAAACTTTAGCAGCAGAGAAATCCAAGATACTATAGGAGTATCAGTGTGGAGTATTTCTGTTCAAATCAGCGGACCGTAGAAAGCAGGGCTCGGGGGATTACTTTTCACAGGTAAGATGGAACATTAGTATTGTTTCATATGTCTTTATGTAACTGTGTTCAACCACGCTCCACCAACCCTCGACTCTGCGTTGTTTGTTTGTAGAATCAAGACGGGAGGCTGGAATATTCGTTGTGTCGTCATTTAATATCTGGTTATGAATATGAACAGAACTTTCTGTGGTCAGATTCACGGCTCTCCGCCGGTGTCTAACACACAGCACACTACAACAGAAATATACATTAATGACCGGATGCTAACTCGTTGGCTCACAGTTTGTTTAACTCCTACACACGTTTAAACTTCTGAGGCACAAAAACACATTAAAACACTCCGGTAGTTCACAATGCACACGATTATATATTGGACAAGTACGAACATTAATATACTGGATTTATACACTGCTGTGATCGACAGCCCGCCTCGTGCATATATTCACAGTTCCTGAGGGAGGCGCTATAGAGCCATCTAAATAATACATAAAACCAAATCATAACAAGTGGAATTACACATCACACAGACCCTGTTACATTTATATTACATAGCATTCTTACTGCATATATACTGCATATAGTCAGTGTTGGGAAAGTTCAGTTTCTACATGAACTAGTTCAAAGTTCAGTTCACAAATTTTAAAATGAACTCGTTCAGTTCATAGTTCTAAGTTCACAGTTCCAAAAATGAACTAGTTCATAGTTCTTTTTTTCCCAATATGTTGCTTCGAGCTATTACCCTCAGAATACTGGCAATTCCCCATTGTTACCACCCAGTCAGTCCACACTAGCAGCAGCTGCAGCTTCACTCCCCGACAGTATATTCTCAAAAACATGAGGAAAAACTTGCTGCTTGAATGGTCTTTATGAATGAGGAATTATTAAAACAAAACAAAAACAAAAAACGGACAGTAGTCCTTAAGGTGCAAAGGGAAAAATACCAGGCAGGTTGTACAAACAAATTACAAATTAAAATAGTAAAACCCTGAAGGAATTCTTTAGTTACTTGCACATACCTTGAAAGGCCAGCCGGGTTCAATGAGCTGTCTCAGGTTTGTTTTATTGAGTTGCTTCTTGAAACCCAGCGGGCGAAGTTTACACAAAAAGGTAAGATTTCTTCCACCTGGATCATCACTGACTTTTTCATAAAATTCTTTTAAATACCAGGATTTCCGGACTATTGAGCGCACCGCAATATAAGCCACAGCCACCAAATTTAAAAAGGATCAAAAGAAAAAGAAATATGGAGTTACGTGATGCACCTGAACGCATCACCCACGTATCAGCGGCATGAAGCTCGTTAACCCTTAAAAAGCCGAGTCGTTCAAAACATGTAAAAAAAAAAAAGAATAAAAAAAAAAAAAGCTGCTTATCATCCGGAAAGTACGATAATCATACGAAGATGAAGTATTAAGAAGGACTGATGTCACTTCTTTAAGAAGGACTGATGTCACTTCTTTAAGAAGGACAGATGTCACTTCTTTGGGACAGATGTCACTTCTTTTGGGACGTAGCCATGTTGAAAATTGGTTAAAATAATGTTTTTTCATGTATTTCATTTGAGTTAAAATGTCAATTTCAAGTCTGTGATTTTTAAGTTTCTTTTTATTTCATTTTTAAGCAATGCTTCATGTTGTTCTGTTTTTGATTCGTTCTGTGAACCTTCACCTGTGACGGGGAAAGGAGCGTCAGAGATCAGGTGAAAGGAGTTGTTGATGTAATTAGGAGGTCAGCTGGAGACTCGAGGGGCGTTGGCGATCGAGACACACCGGTCCGCACACAGGGAATCAAGCGGGTGTTTTGCGTGCCCCGGTGGACAGATCTGTCGTTGAGACGATCTGGGAGAGGACGGTAAAAGGACAGTTGGATGCGCAACAGATAACTTCCACCCGAAGTTGCGATCTGTGGCTTTGACAGCTGGAGGATCACTCACTAGTTCAGTGATTAATTCACCTCACCACCGGCCAGCGGCTTCAGGGGCGGCCCCCACAGCTGAGCAGGTAGCTCACCCTGCTGTGTCCCACCTGGAGACAGCGAGAGGAAACCAGTTAGCGCTGTGAGTGACCGGAACACTCAGAGTTCCTCTGGCAACGGGGAGGACGCTCCGCTGGTGCTGCAGTGTCGTCGATCAGCTGTTCCCGGACTGAGCCTGTCAGACTGGTAGGAGGGAATCCTTCCAGTTCCGTTGGACCAGGAACCGCTTTGTTTTTTCTCCTCCTCAGTGAGGAAAGGACTGAGGATATTCCTTATTTTGCCGTGTGGAATCCCGGGCAACGAAGCAGGCCCGCGCTTTGAGTTTTTGGGTTAAAATTATTACAGACTAATTACCAGCATGCATACTTTGATCGAAAATACCTTTTATTTAACCGGATTATATCAATTGACTAATTTTGAGTTTATTGTGAATTGTTGCAAGTCTTTTTTGTTTACGAACCTGTATAATGGATTTAGTTTTTTTTTATTAAAGTGGGAATGATTCTAGTTGCCTGTTTTCCAGGAAGTATTCATTTCAAATAAGTGGTTGTGCCTTCAGTGTAAACAATATCAGAAGCCCAAGCACAGAAAGACACCAACGATAGTCAAGTGAGGACTTGTCAAAATACGAGAGTTATGTGTCACAGAACTCAGAGCCCTTTCCAATAGAGAATAGGAATAGCTGGGCTACAGGGAGGACTGATGTCACTTCTTTAGGACTGATGTCACTTCTTTAGGACTGATGGGGTCAGCGTTTGATCAGAATATGCAAATTACCTTAGTGATAGGCTACCGGAAGGTTCTGAACCATCAGAGGTAATTTACATATAAAGGAATCATCAAACAGAAGTAAATTGTTATTTACTTGTTGACAATTACTGATCACTAGTGGTAGACCACCAAAGTAAAGGAGTACTGGAGTAATGGATTACTAGGGCAATGTACAAAGTGTAAGTTATGATCTTAAACGAAACATTAGTCTTAAAAGAAAAGTTCAATTAAAATAGTTGAGTTATTATTCCTGGTGGAATTGATAACCACACTTTAACTGAAACAGGAAAGGAAGGCTGTGAGTCCGAGCACTGACTGTTACAACCAGCAAATGTCACTGAAAAGCAGGAAAACCACCAAGAATCATTCAACTATTAGGGGTTTATTATCAAACGTCTATTCCTAAATCATCTACGAATCACATCTAATCAATAAACATCAAGCGAGATCTCAGAAATCAACACATTACAAAACAAAAGCCAGCAAATAAAGCGTGTGTGTGTGTGTGTGTGTGTGTGTGTGTGTGTGTGTGTTCTGATCCCGATGTTGGAGGACAGAGATGGACTGAGCTCTGCAGCATGTTAGTGATCAGCATGTTGATGAGACTCTTCTCCTCCTGGTGGCTTCAGCTGTTTGGACTTTACATTTCTAAACTCTTCCAGTCTGAACCTTCTTCAGTCTCAATGACTTCAACATCAAACTTTGTCCTCTAATCTCACTTCTTTCTCTCTTTATTCAGGTTGGTTAACTGCAGGTTGTCAGAGACCAGCTGTTCTTCTTTGGCCTCAGCTCTGAAGTCCAACCCCTCCCTCCTGAAGCAGCTTGTTGGTCTTCAGCAGAGTCCAGCCTGCAGCCTCTCAGGTCAGTAGATGTTGGAGTGAGTCCATGCTGCTTCCATCAGGTTTCTACTAAACACAGTTAGTGTGAGAGCAAAGATCCAGAGTTTGACTGCTCTGTGAGGCTGTGAGAGGAGAACGCTGAGCAGCTTCAGGATTGGACAGCAGAGGACACAGTCAGCCAATCAGAGGAGCCTCAGGCTTGTTGTGTTGGTCTGACAGTGGTGGTCCTTCATGAGCTCTGAGTGTCAAGCTTCTTTTTCCTTCAACGCTTGCCCAGCTTGAAAGGACATGGATGGAGCACAGATACGACGACGTGAGGCCAACTCAGTTTCAAAAAGTTTATTTGGTTTTTCCAGCTTTTTATAAACAGGTTGAAAACCTTAAAGAAAAGGGTGAAAAGGAGAGTAAGGAAGACGTGAGTTCTATTCCAATGTTTTAAATGAACAAACAACCTGAGCTTTTTACTATCTTACATCATGTATTTATTAAATAAATGAATTTCCTTCCGATTAATATTTAACAGTTTCAACCCAAAATGTTTAACCTATTCTACTTGTAAAATCAAATCATGTACTTTGATGTACATATCTTAACTGTTTTAATCAAAGTCTAACTTTTCAACAATGTTTTTTTCCCCATAGACTTATTTATTCATTTTAATCTTTATGTAAACTTATTTATCCAAACTCTTAACCAAATTTTATTACTCTTACCATTTAGTAATTTTATTCTTCAACTTAATATATTTATAAGAGTTTACTCTTAAATTTGGGTCAAATGACATATAAAACATGGAATCAACCTGAGTACTTTGAGATTACATATATTTCAACTTAAATACTTGCTTTTCAGAGCTTTAACTTTAAAACAAAGCATAATAATTCAATTAATCTGAAGCCACTCACCAACAACGTCCCTGAGCTCCTCCACTGCTTTTTCTGAGTGTCTAATCACACAGGTGCACCTGATTTTAAGGGCAGGAGGCACATAGGAGGAGCTTGGAGCTTAAACCCAACACTTGTGTTGGGGCTCCATGTTGGGGCTCCATCTAGTGTTTGAATGTGGAACTAACCTTACACCTGACTCAAGGTGGAGTGGAAAGAACAGGTTAGTAGTGATGGGAGAGGTCTTCTTCTCTTCATTTTTGGCAAACCACCTCCCACTTGAGCTCCTTATGGAAACCAAGGAGGTCACACCGTCTGTGGGGTCTGAGCCGTTTGTTCTTCGATTGGCAGCAGAACAATGAGGCGTCTCACATCTCTTTGAAGGATGGTCGTTGGAATTTTTGTCATCGTTTGATGTTTTGCAGAGATTATTGGGACAGGATAGCTCGGAAACACTCTTATGTTGGCATCTCTGACATTTCCTCTTCCATCTTGGTTGACTTCGACCACTCTTCCAAGCTTGTACTGGTTTCTTAGTGCATTTTGGTCAGCCACCCAAACTATGTCACAGACAGCAACATTGCGCTCTTTTGTGTGCCACTTATTTCTTACGAATAAATTCGGCCCTGCTAGCTGGCACCATTTCTCCCAGAACTTATTGACTTCTGCTTGAATGCCTTGTAGCCTTTTGTGAGGGTAGCCTTTGAAGTCAAAGTTTGCAAAGTCACCTTTGGGGTTGGCTCGTCCAAGCAGGAGACTGTTGGGGCTGACGTAGCTAATGCAATCTTCTCTGCTTTGCACTTTAGCATCTATTGGTCTTTCATTCACGAGGTTGGACACTGTGAATAAAATAGTCTGGAATTCACTCCAGGTATAAACTCCATCACCTATCAGATTATTAAGGGCCCTCTTCACCAGACGGACTGCTGCTTCAGCTGCACCATTTCGGTGGGGCGAGTCTGCTGGGTGGATCTTCCATGACCATTCAGTTCCATGTTTTGCTGCATTGTTTCTCAGTTGGGTCATGTCCAAACTGTCGAGGTACTTGTACAGCTCTGCTAGCACTGGTTTGGCTCCCACGAAGTTTGAACCTGGGTCAGACCATACCTTCTTAGGATGACCTCTCAGTGCCGTGAATCGCTGGTTGGCGAGAAGGAATCCTTCAGAAGATTGATCACTGACAATGTCTGTGTGTATGGCTCTTGAAGCCATCCAGCAGAATACAGTGCCCCACACTTTGAGTTTGGCCCTCTTCTTTACTTCGTCCTTTACCATGTATGGCCCAAACAGGTCGACAGTGGTGTATTCAAAGGGGTTGGCAGGGTTCACTCTTTCGGAAGGAAGGTCACTCATCACCTGTTGACATGTCTTTGCTTTAGTCTTCCTGCAGGCCACACAGCTGTCCACAACTCGCTTAGCATGTCTCCGGCCTTTGATTACCCATGCTTTGCTCCTCATTCTTAGAAGAGTTCCAGCAATCCCTTCATGGTTCGCTTTGTGGGCTTCTCTGGCAAGTAAAGTGGAGATCCAATGCTTGAACGGGAGGATTGGAACTGTAGCTTTCTCTCCGGCAAAGTACTGGAAACGTCCCCCACACATCAGGAGTCCATCACTGTCTCGGTACACAACCAACCTCTTGAGTGCTGTGTCAGGAAAGGTTTGGCCTTCTTGGGCTGCTAGAAGAAGATCTTTGAAGGCATCTTGACATTCAGCAGCTGTTAAAGCAGGAAAGTTATCTTCAGCTCTCTCTTGCCTTCCCTTTTTCAACCATGCTTGAGCAGCCCGTCTGGCCCAAGCAACAACATTAACAAGCTTTTGTAAGCTGCTGAACCTTTCCATCTCAATGAGTCGTCCAACCCAGCCAACTGGAGGGGTCCAAGCAGGTTTGACCTCTGGCTTTACAGCATCTTGCCGAGGTGCCTGCTGTGCATCCTTCTTGGTCTGCCTTCTGGTAACAACAGCTGTAAAGGACTTTCGTTGGAGTTTGTCAACATTTCCACAAGCGTGAGCAGCAACTTCCCTTGGTGATTTTATGGGCCACTCATTCACCGGTGATTTTATGGGCCACTCATTCACCGGCCATTTTAAGAAATCTGGACCTCTTTGCCAAGTTGACTCCTCCCTCAGTTCCTCAGCTGAGCTTCCCCTCGTTATGATGTCAGCAATGTTCAGACTATCAGGTATCCACCACCAATCTGTTGCAGGAGTAGACCTTTGGATCTCACCAACACGGTTCGCAAAAAAAGTTTGATAGCCGTAGCTGTCTTTTTGGATAGCGCCTAGTACCGTCTGGCTGTCCACTAGATGAAACCACTGCTCCACTTGCATCCTCACATGCTTCTCAAAATACTTGCGAAGTCGGGCTGCGAAAACAGCGCCACACATTTCAGCTTTTACAGCTTCGCCCTTCTGGTCCAGAGGTGTTAGCTTGGCCTTTGCTTCCACAAAGCGGACTTCAACTCCAGCTGCTGTGTGCTACCTGAGGTACAGTACAGCACCATAGCTCTTATCACTCCCATCAGAGAAGGTGATTGCCATAGGATTGCCTTCCCAGTCTATTGGTGTGAGACTTCTTGGGAACTTGATTAGGCTTAGCATTGCATACTCTAGGAATAGCTTTATAGCCTCCTCTCGGAGGCCTTCTGAGAGTGGTTTGTCCCAGGTTTCTTGAGTCATCCTTCCGCCACCAGCTTCTTGGAAGGCCTGTCGTACAAGAATAGCACCTTTCTGTTTCAGAGGCGCGACCAAACCGATTGGATCATAGAGACCTGCTACTTGGCTCAACAACTGTCTCCTGCTTAATGGATTTGGTGTCCCCAGCCTTACCTCGTTAGATTCTTGCCGAGCCTCATTTTCTTTTTCTTCTTGGAGAAATTGATTGAGGTAAGCATGTACAGTTTGTCTTCTTCTGTTTCATAGCCAACTCCAAGTGCTTTGTTATCCTCATCCCGCATCTGATTTGGAAGGATGATAGTTTTACTCTGAGTTTTCACCTGGAGATCTTTATCCTCTTGCTGGACTTGTCCCGCTTCCATTTGCCTCACACTTTGGCCAGACCATACCCAGGGTTTGAGACCAAAACCACCAGCCTTTAGGATCTCCTCCACTCCTTGAGTGACCTTGACAAGAGCTTCCAGACTGTTGTGGGAAGTCAGTATGTCATCGACATAACTGTCTTCATCAAGGACTCTTCGCTCCTCCACCAGGTGACTAATAGCTGGTAGCTTGGCTGTTTCTCTCATTGCCAGCTGTGCGATGCACCCTGCTGGTCTGTCGCCAATATTTACTCTGGTTATGGCATACTCCTCGATGTCATCAGCAGGATTGTCTCTCCAGAGAAATCGGTGCAGGTGCATCTCAGGTTCCTCCAACCATACTGAGTTGTACATCTTTTTGATGTCTCCTAAGGCAGCATGCACGCCCTGCCTGAATCGCAGCAGAACAGCTCTGATAGGATTGAGCACATCTGGTCCTTTTATCAGTATGTCATTCATGCTTAGCCCTTTGAACTTTTGGCTGCTATTCCATACTAGTCGGACTGGAGTAGTGACAGAGTGGGGATTCGGGGCTACCAGGTGACTCACGTACCAGACAGGGCCTTTCCAGTCACTCTTTATCTCTTCAGTAAGTTTTATTGCTGCACGTCGGTCTACCATCTCATGTACTTGTCCAGAATATGCTGCTTTCCACTCTGGCTCTTTCTCCAGCTGCTCTTCTGTCCTTAGGAAAGTAGCTTGAACAGCGCCAATGTTGTTCGGAAGAATGCTGGGATCTTGTGTCCACGGATACTTTGTGTCCCAATGTGGACTGTCAGCGTGAGCATCTGCCTTGACGTATGTTAGTCCCTCCTTTATTATTTCCAACTCCTTTTGCTCCGCCAGTGGGATTTCTTTGCCCCCTGGCTGGCAGTTGCCACATCGACAACCCCCGCATTTTGGCTCGCAGGATGCACCAATGCTCTCCCACTTCCACCAATCAAGAAAGTCTCTGGTAGAGCCAGCTGCAACGAATGTGTTCACCACCTTTTCTTTCAGATCACCTTGTGACGGGCGGCCATCGCTTCTTAACTCCTTATATTCGACTGCAGCTGTACGCATCGATCGAGCAAAATGGGCCTCTGAGTGATGTGCAGCAATCTCAATGCGTTCAAATAGGGCGGGGTGAGCGCCACCCACCATCTTGCCCAGAGGGCTGTCCCACAAGACGAGGTCCCCGACAACTTTTACTCTTTGGGGGGCAAGTCTTCCTTCGCGGTGACTAATTAAAAGTTCAATTTCCCTGGGGCGTTTTAGGTCTTCCAGATCGACTTGAGAAAAGAATTTTTGAAGTTTTATTGGTTCAATTTCTTTGTGGACCTTGGCGATTTCATCCAGTCCATAGCAAACCAATTCATGTGACCTTTGTTCACCTGAGGCGGTGCGAGTCCGTACTCTGAGCAGGTAGCGTTTCGTGTTCACCGTCAAGGTCATTCCACCAACACCATACAGGACTAAAGTTACTCTCTCACTTCGAAGCCTGAGCCGTTCAGCGGCCTTGTGCGTGATGTAGTTCGTGTCCGAAGCGAGGTCAATGAGCGTTCCGACCTTTTGCCCTGCGTTCGCTGTGACTTCCATGAGCATTATTATGACAGGAGGTTCGGACAGTCCATTTCTCTGCAGAAGCTGTGACGACGGTGGAATTCCTACCCGAATGTTCCCACCGGTGAACGCTTTCTTGCACCTTTCAGCCATTTCTGGTGACAATTCCCCCAGGAATTTTTCCTGCTCTGAAGTAAGGTTACTTTTAGCAGCACTGCTTTTCTTGTTTAAAATCACAATATTTCTGTGATTGTACTTCGCTTTCTTTTTGACAAAGGAAGTAATGGTGATCTGGAGGACCCCCCTTTCTGCACTCTTGATCCCTGCAAAGGTAGGTGTCCTTGCAGTCTTCCTTCCTTGCATGCCAACCAAGACAAATCTTGCACGCCCCTAGTCGTTTTAGTGTGGCTCTCTTCTCTGGGACACTTAGATTTTTAAATTTCCTGCAGTAGAAGAGTTTGTTGTAGTGCCGTTCATCACCACACACTCCACACGTATTTGCAAGCTCCTTTTTGGTCGTCTTGGTTGAGGCAAATTTCTTCTCTGGCCTTTTAGCTGGAAAGTTGTCAGATGTTTCTGTTACTTTTAACTGCTCCAACCTTTCTAGTACACTCTCCTGCTTTTTAAGGAATGTCACAAGCCTGTCAAAATGGTTGTCGTTCGTCACCCCATTGCTTGGCTCCATCATGTGAACAAGCCAGTCTCGTTTCACAAATTCAGGGAGTTTGCTTTCGATGGTTCGTATAGCCAGTGGATTTTTTATTGTGCTGGTGCTGTCAAGTTCTATAAGGTCAGTTACGGCCTTCTCAACTGCCTGGACGAGATCAATGGCCTTTCGTGGTTGATTTCCTCGAATAGGAGGTAACCTCTCCATGTCTTCAAGAATCTCAAGTACAATTGCAGACTTATTTCGGTACTTATTTCCAAGAACTCTAAACATCTCTTCAGCAGAGGAGTATGTTGACAGCCTCAGGTCTTTGACTGTCTTCAATGCTATCCACCAGTTGTATCTTCTTAACTTCGATAGATCCAGTGGGTTCACCTTGTTTTTGCAAGTTTTCCCAGTCTTTTTTTCCACCTGTAGTAATCCCTACTGTTGCCACTGAAGATAGGAAGTGCAGTTGGTTTGATTCTGACAATTGGGTTAGTTGGCGCTGGGGCAGAGGCAGGTCGTACCTCGATTCCACCTGAAGTTTGATCTGCAATTCGTCTTGCAGTAAGGAACTCCGCCTCTCTTAATTCCAACTTATTTTTCAAAGATTTTATTCCTTTGATTCTGTTATTGAGAGCTCTTCTCTCCTCCCGAGGAATCCATTTTTCCCACGCACGCTTGGTGTCGTTGACTTCTTTGAGCCTTTTCTCCAATGAGTCCATGTGAGCGCCATAACTTTCAAAATTTGTGCTTGTCACAGCTAAATCTTGTGCTTTTTCTCCAATCTCTTCGGCCACTTCAATGGTTTCCATGACTTCTTCTCCATAATTTTTCCACAAAGTCTCTCGCGCCATATTCTTCATGAGTTTGAAATTTTCCTCAGCTTCTTCAGCGGTTTCCTTAATTTCCTTCTGAAGCTTGAGAACTTGCGGTTCTTCCTCCTCTTTGACCATGTCTGACAATATGCGTGCCAAATAATTGTCATTCGTTTTGAGGAGTTCATTGAGCCGGTCAGACAATTTATTGAACTCGTCCAATAATTCTTGTTGAGCCATGGAATCTGCCTCCTGTGAGAGATGATTGGCTTGACGAGTAAAAAGGCCCTTGGAGGTTGTTTGCTCCTTTTTTAGTTGTTTAATTGACTTCTCTTCAGCCATTGCCATCGTGTCCACAATTGAATTTTAAAAGCCTTTTATCTTTTATTCTTCCTGGTTCACGGGTGGTTTTCAACTGTCAAGCTTATTTTTCCTTCAATGTTTGCCCAGCTTGAAAGGACATGGATGGAGCACAGATACGACGACGTGAGGCCAACTCAGTTTCAAAACGTTTATTTGGTTTTTCCAGCTTTTTATAAACAGGTTGAAAACCTTAAAGAAAAGGGTGAAAAGGAGAGTAAGGAAGACATGAGTTCTATTCCAATGTTTTAAATGAACGAACAACCTGAGCTTTTTACTATCTTACATCATGTATTTATTAAATAAATGAATTTCCTTCCGATTAATATTTGACGGTTTCAACCCAAAATGTTTGACTTATTCTACTTGTAAAATCAAATCATGTACTTTGATGTACATATCTTAACTGTTTAAATCAAAGTCTAACTTTAACAATGTTTTTTTCCCCCATAGACTTATTTATTCATTTTAATCTTTATGTAAACTTATTTATCCAAACTCTTAACTAAATTGTATTACTCTTACCATTTAGTAATTTTATTCTTCATTGTTTACCATAAATTGCACTATGAAATCACAATATGTATCAATTGGATCAAACAGTAACTTAATATATTTTGTCTAAGACATTTCTAGACAAACAAATTGGTCAGGCCAAACACTGACTGTAGAGTTTACTCTTAAATTCGGGTCAAATGACATATAAACATGGAATCAACCTGAGTACTTTGAGATTACATATATTTCAACTTAAATACTTGCTTTTCAGAGCTTTAACTTTAAAACAAAGCATGATAATTCAATAAATCTGAAGCCACTCACCAACAACGTCCCTGAGCTCCTCCACTGCATTTTCTGAGTGTCTAATCACACAGGTGCACCTGATTTTAAGGGCAGGAGGCACATAGGAGGAGCTTGGCGCTTAAACCCAACACTTGTGTTGGGGCTCCATGTTGGGGCTCCATATAGTGTTTGAATGTGGAACTAACCTTACACCTGACTCAAGGTGGAGTGGAAAGAACAGGTTAGTAGTGATGGGAGAGGTCTTCTTCTTCTCTTCATTTTTGGCAAACCAGTCCTCTCTAAAGAAGTGACATCTGTCCTTCTTAAATAAGTGACATTAGTCCTCTCTAAAGAATTGACATCAGTTCTCCTTAAAAAGTTGACATCAGTCCTCTCGAAAGAACTGATGTCAGTCCTCTCTAAAGAAGTGACATCAGTCCTCTCTAAAGAAGTGACATCAGTTCTCCTTAAAGAAGTGACATCAGTCCTTCTTGAAGAAGTGACATCAGTTCTCCTTAAAGAAGTGACATCAGTCCTTCTTAAAGAAGTGACATCAGTTCTCCTTAAAGAAGTGACATCAGTCCTTCTTAAAGAAGTGACATCAGTTCTCCTTAAAGAAGTGACATCAGTCCTTCTTGAAGAAGTGACATCAGTTCTCCTGAAAGAAGTGACATCAGTCCTAAAGAAGTGACATCAGTCCTTCTTTTAGAAGTGACATCATTCCTCTCTAAAGAAGTGACATCAGTCCTTCTTAAAGAAGTGACATCAGTTCTTCTTAAAGAAGTGACAACAGTCCTTAAAGAAGTGACATCAGTCCTTCTTTAAGAAGTGACATCAGTCCTTCTTTAAGAAGTGACATCAGTCCTTAAAGAAGTGACATCAGTCCTCTCAAAAGAAGTGACATCAGTCCTTCTTAAAGAAGAAACATCAATCCTCTCTAAAGAAGTGACATCAGTCCTTCTTAAAGAAGTGACATCAATCCTGTCTAAAGAAGTGAAATCAGTCCTCCTTAAAGAAGTGACATCAGTCATTCTTAAAGAAGTGACATTAGTCTTCTCTAAAGAAGTGACATCACTTCTCCTTAAAGAAGTGACATTAGTCCTCTCTAAAGAAGTGACATCAGTCCTCTCTAAAGAAGTGACATCAGTCCTTCTTAAAGAATTGACATCAGTCCTCTCTAAAGAAGTGACATCAGTCCTTCTTAAAGAAGTGACATTATTCCTCTCTAAAGAAGTGAAATCAGTTCTCCTTAAAGAAGTGACATCAGTCCGAAAGAAGTGACATCAGTCCTTCTTAAAGAAGTGACATTAGTCCTTCTTAAAGAAGCGACTTCAGTCCTAAATAAGTGAAATCAGTCCTTATTAAAGAAGTGACATCAGTCCTTCTTAAAGAAGTGACATCAGTCCTAAAGAAGTGACATAGTTCCTTCTTAAAGAAGTGACATTAGTCCTAAATAAGTGAAATCAGTCCTTATTAAAGAAGTGACATCAGTCCTTCTTACAGAAGTGACATCAGTCCTTCTTAAAGAAGTGACATCAGTCCTAAAGAAGTGACATAGTTCCTTCTTAAAGAAGTGACACTAGTCCTCTCTAAAGAAGTAATATCAGTCCTCTCTAAAGAAGTGACATAGTTCCTTCTTAAAGAAGTGACACTAGTCCTCTCTAAAGAAGTAATATCAGTCTTCTCTAAAGAAGTGACATCAGTTCTCCTTAAAGAAGTGACATTAGTCCTTCTTAAAGAAGTGACATCAGTCCTTCTTAAAGAAGCGACATTAGTCCTTCTTAAAGAAGTGACATCAGTCCTCTCTTAAGAAGTGACATCAGTCCTAAAGAAGTGACATAGTTCCTTCTTAAAGAAGTGACACTAGTCCTCTCTAAAGAAGTAATATCAGTCCTCTCTAAAGAAGTGACATAGTTCCTTCTTAAAGAAGTGACACTAGTCCTCTCTAAAGAAGTAATATCAGTCTTCTCTAAAGAAGTGACATCAGTCCTCTCTAAAGAAGTGACATCGGTTCTCCTTAAAGAAGTGACATAGTTCCTTCTTAAAGAAGTGACACTAGTCCTCTCTAAAGAAGTAATATCAGTCTTCTCTAAAGAAGTGACATCAGTCCTCTCTAAAGAAGTGACATCAGTTCGCCTTAAAGAAGTGACATCAGTCCTTCTTAGAGAAGTGACATCAGTCCTTCTTAAGAAGTGACATCAGTCCTTCTTAAGAAGTCACATTAGTCCTCTCTAAAGAAGTAATATCAGTCCTCTCAAAAGAAGTGACATCAGTCCTTCTTAAAGAAGCGACATCAGTTCTCCTTAAAGAAGTGACATCAGTCCTAAAGAAGTGACATCAGTCCTCTCTTAAGTAGTGACATTAGTCCTCTCTAAAGAAGTAATATCAGTCCTTCTTAAAGAAGTGAAATCAGTCCTTCTTAAAGAAGTGACATCAACCCTCTCTAAAGAATTGCCATCAGTCCTTTTTAAAGAATTGACATCAGTCCTTCTTAAATAAGTGACATCAGTCCTCTCTAAAGAAGTGACATCAGTCCTTCTTAAAGAAGTGACATTAGTCCTCTCTGAAGAAGTGACATCAGTTCTCCTCGAAGAAGTGACATCAGTCCTTCTTAAAGAAGTGACATCAGTCCTTCTTAAAGAAGTGACATCAGTTCTCCTTAGAGAAGTGACATCAGTCCTAAAGAAGTGACATCAGTCCTTCTTTTAGAAGTGACATCAGTCCTCTCTAAAGAAGTGACATCAGTTCTGCTGAAAGAAGTGACATCAGTCCTAAAGAAGTGACATCAGTCCTTCTTAAAGAAGTGACATCAGTCCTTCTTAAAGAAGTGACATCAGGCCTCTCTAAAGAATTGATATCAGTTCTCCTTAAAGAAGTGACATCAGTTCTCCTTAAAGAAGTGACATCAGTCCTTCTTAAAGAAGTGACATAAGTCCTAAAGAAGTGACATCAGTCCTTCTTAAAGAAGTGACATCAGTTCTCCTGAAAGAAGTGACATCAGTCCTAAAGAAGTGACATCAGTCCTTCTTTTAGAAGTGACATCAGTCCTTCTTAAAGAAGTGACATCAGTCCTTCTTAAAGAAGTGACATCAGTCCTTCTTAAAGAAGTGACATCAGTCCTCTCTAAAGAAGTGACATCAGTCCTCTCTAAAGAAGTGACATCAGTCCTCTCAAAAGAAGTGACATCAGTCCTTCTTAAAGAAGTGACATCAGTTCTCCTTAAAGAAGTGACATCAGTCCTTCTTAAAGAAGTGACATCAGTTCTCCTGAAAGAAGTGACATCAGTCCTAAAGAAGTGACATCAGTCCTTCTTTTAGAAGTGACATCAGTCCTCTCTAAAAAAGTGACATCAGTCCTTCTTAAAGAAGTGACATCAGTCCTAAAGAAGTGTCATCAGTCCTCTCAAAAGAAGTGACATCAGTCCTTCTTAAAGAAGTGACATCAGTCCTTCTTAAAGAAGTGACATCAGTCCTAAAGAAGTGACATCAGTCCTCTCTAAAGAAGTGACATCAGTCCTCTCTAAAGAAGTGACATCAGTCCTCTCAAAAGAAGTGACATCAGTCCTTCTTAAAGAAGTGACATCAGTCCTTCTTTAAGAAGTGACATCAATCCTCTAGAAAGAAGTGACATCAGTCCATCTTAAAGAAGTGACATCAGTCCTTCTTAAAGAAGTGTCATCAGTCCTTCTTAAAGAAGTGACATCAGTCCTAAAGAAGTGACATCAGTCCTTCTTAAAGAAGAAACATCAATCCTCTCTAAAGAAGTGACATCAGTCCTTCTTAAAGAAGTGACATCAGTTCTCCTGAAAGAAGTGACATCAGTCCTAAAGAAGTGACATCAGTCCTTCTTTAAGAAGTGACATCAGTCCTCTCTAAAAAGTGACATCAGTCCTTCTTAAAGAAGTGACATCAGTCCTCTCTAAAGAAGTGACATCAGTCCTTCTTAAAGAAGAAACATCAATCCTCTCTAAAGAAGTGACATCAGTCCTTCTTAAATAAGTGACATCAGTTCTCCTGAAAGAAGTGACATCAGTCCTAAAGAAGTGACATCAGTCCTTTAAGAAGTGACATCAGTCCTCTCTAAAAAGTGACATCAGTCCTTCTTAAAGAAGTGACATCAATCCTGTCTTAAGAAGTGACATTAGTCCTATCTACAGAAGTGACATCAGTCCTCCTTAAAGAAGTGACATCAGTCCTTCTTAAAGAAGTGACATTAGTCTTCTCTAAAGAAGTGACATCACTTCTCCTTAAAGAAGTGACATTAGTCCTCTCTAAAGAAATGATATCAGTCCTCTCTAAAGAAGTTACATCAGTTCTTCTGAAAGAAGTGACATCAGTCCTAAAGAAGTGACATCAGTCCTAAAGAAGTGACATCATTCCTCTCTAAAGAAGTGACATCAGTCCTAAAGAAGTGACATCAGTCCTTCTTAAAGAAGTGAAATCATGCCTCTCTAAAGAATTGACATCAGTCCTCTCTAAAGAAGTGACATCAGTCCTAAAGAAGTGACATCAGTCCTTCTTAAAGAAGTGACATTATTCCTCTCTAAAGAAGTGACATCAGTCCTAAAGAAGTGACATCAGTCCTAAAGAAGTGACATCAGTCCTTCTTAAAGAAGTGACATCAGTCCTTCTTAAAGAAGTGACATCAGGCCTCTCTAAAGAATTGATATCAGTCCTTCTTAAAGAAGTGACATCAGTTCTCCTTAAAGAAGTGACATCAGTCCTTCTTAAAGAAGTGACATAAGTCCTAAAGAAGTGACATCAGTCCTTCTTAAAGAAGTGACATCAGTCCTTCTTAAAGAAGTGACAGCAGTTCTCCTGAAAGAAGTGACATCAGTCCTAAAGAAGTGACATCAGTCCTTCTTTTAGATGTGACATCAGTCCTTCTTAAAGAAGTGACATCAGTCCTAAAGAAGTGACATCAATCCTTCTTAAAGAAGTGACATCAGTTCTCCTTAAAAAAATGTGACATCAGTCCTTCTTAAAGAAGTGACATCAGTTCTCCTTAAAGAAGTGACATCAGTCCTTCTTAAAGAAGTGACATCAGTTCTCCTGAAAGAAGTGACATTAGTCCTAAAGAAGTGACATCAGTCCTTCTTTTAGAAGTGACATCAGTCCTCTCTAAAGAAGTGACATCAGTCCTTCTTAAAGAAGTGACATCAGTCCTAAAGAAGTGACATCAGTCCTTCTTTAAGAAGTGACATCAGTCCTCTCTAAAGAAGTGACATCAGTCCTCTCAAAAGAAGTGACATCAGTCCTTCTTAAAGAAGTGACATCAGTCCTAAAGAAGTGACATCAGTCCTCTCTAAAGAAGTGACATCAGTCCTCTCTAAAGAAGTGACATCAGTCCTCTCAAAAGAAGTGACATCAGTCCTTCTTAAAGAAGTGACATCAGTCCTAAAGAAGTGACCTCAGTCCTTCTTTTAGAAGTGACATCAGTCCTCTCTAAAGAAGTGACATCAGTCCTTCTTAAAGAAGTGACATCAGTCCTAAAGAAGTGACATCAGTCCTTCTTTAAGAAGTGACATAAGTCCTCTCTAAAGAAGTGACATCAGTCCTCTCAAAAGAAGTGACATCAGTCCTTCTTAAAGAAGTGACATCAGTCCTAAAGAAGTGACATCAGTCCTCTCTAAAGAAGTGACATCAGTCCTCTCAAAAGAAGTGACATCAGTCCTTCTTAAAGAAGTGACATCAGTCCTAAAGAAGTGACATCAGTCCTCTCTAAAGAAGTGACATCAATCCTCTCGAAAGAAGTGACATCAGTCCATCTTAAAGAAGTGACATCAGTTCTCCTTAAAGAAGTGACATCAGTCCTTCTTTAAGAAGTGACATCAGTCCTCTCTAAAAAGTGAGATCAGTCCTTCTTAAAGAAGTGACATCAGTCCTCTCTAAAGAAGTGACATCAGTCCTTCTTAAAGAAGAAACATCAATCCTCTCTAAAGAAGTGACATCAATCCTCTCGAAAGAAGTGACATCAGTCCATCTTAAAGAAGTGACATCAGTTCTCCTTAAAGAAGTGACATCAGTCCTTCTTTAAGAAGTGACATCAGTCCTCTCTAAAAAGTGAGATCAGTCCTTCTTAAAGAAGTGACATCAGTCCTCTCTAAAGAAGTGACATCAGTCCTAAAGAAGTGACATCAGTCCTTCTTTAAGAAGTGACATCAGTCCTCTCTAAAAAGTGACATCAGTCCTTCTTAAAGAAGTGACATCAATCCTCTCTAAAGAAGTGACATCAGTTCTCCTGAAAGAAGTGACATCAGTCCTAAAGAAGTGACATCAGTCCTTCTTTAAGAAGTGACATCAGTCCTCTCTAAAAAGTGACATCAGTCCTTCTTAAAGAAGTGACATCAATCCTGTCTTAAGAAGTGACATTAGTCCTATCTACAGAAGTGACATCAGTCCTCCTTAAAGAAGTGAGATCAGTCCTTCTTAAAGAAGTGACATTAGTCTTCTCTAAAGAAGTGACATCACTTCTCCTTAAAGAAGTGACATTAGTCCTCTCTAAAGAAATGATATCAGTCCTCTCTAAAGAAGTTACATCAATCCTTCTTAAAGAAGTGACATTAGTCCTCTCTAAAGAATTGACATTAGTCCTCTCTAAAGAAGTTACATCAGTTCTTCTGAAAGAAGTGACATCAGTCCTCTCTAAAGAAGTGACATCAGTCCTAAAGAAGTGACATCATTCCTCTCTAAAGAAGTGACATCAGTCCTAAAGAAGTGACATCAGTCCTTCTTAAAGAAGTGAAATCATGCCTCTCTAAAGAATTGACATCAGTCCTCTCTAAAGAAGTGACATCAGTCCTCTCTAAAGAAGTGACATCAGTCCTAAAGAAGTGACATCAGTCCTTCTTAAAGAAGTGACATTATTCCTCTCTAAAGAAGTGACATCAGTCCTAAAGAAGTGACATATGTCCTTCTTAAAGAACTGACATCAGGCCTCTCTAAAGAAGTGACATCAGTCCTAAAGAAGTGACATCAGTCCTTCTTAAAGAACTGACATCAGGCCTCTCTAAAGAATTGACATCAGTCCTCTCTGAAGAATTGACATCAGTTCTCCTTAAAGAAGTGACATTAGTCCTTCTTAAAGAAGTGACATTAGTCCTCTCTAAAGAAGTGACATCAGTCCTTCTTAAAGAAGTGACATCAGTTCTCCTTAAAGAAGTGACATCAGTTCTGCTGAAAGAAGTGACATCAGTCCCAAAGAAGTGACATTAGTCCTCTCTAAAGAAGTGACATCAGTCCTTCTTAAAGAAGTGACATCAGTTCTGCTGAAAGAAGTGACATCAGTCCCAAAGAAGTGACATTAGTCCTCTCTAAAGAAGTGACATCAGTCCCAAAGAAGTGACATCAGTCCTCTCTAAAGAAGTGACATCAGTTCTGCTGAAAGAAGTGACATCAGTCCCAAAGAAGTGACATTAGTCCTCTCTAAAGAAGTGACATCAGTTCTCCTGAAAGAAGTGACATCAGTCCCAAAGAAGTGACATTAGTCCTCTCTAAAGAAGTGACATTAGTCCTCTCTAAAGAAGTGACATCAGTCCCAAAGAAGTGACATCAGTCCTCTCTAAAGAAGTGACATCAGTCCTCTCAAGTAGTGACATTAGTCCTCTCTAAAGAAGTAATATCAGTCCTGTAAAAAGAAGTGACATCAGTCCTTCTTATAGAAGTAATATCAACCCTCTCTAAAGAAGTAAAATCAGTCGTTTTTAAAGAAGTGACATTAGTCCTCTCTAAAGAAGTGACATCAGTTCTCCTTAAAGAAGTGACATCAGTCCGAAAGAAGTGACATCAGTCCTCTCTAAAGAAGTGACATCAGTCCTCTCTAAAGAAGTGACATCAGTCCTAAAGAAGTGACATCAGTCCTTCTTTAAGAAGTGACATCAGTCCTCTCTAAAAAGTGACATCAGTCCTTCTTAAAGAAGTGACATCAATCCTCTCTAAAGAAGTGACATCAGTTCTCCTGAAAGAAGTGACATCAGTCCTAAAGAAGTGACATCAGTCCTTCTTTAAGAAGTGACATCAGTCCTCTCTAAAAATTGACATCAGTCCTTCTTAAAGAAGTGACATCAATCCTGTCTTAAGAAGTGACATTAGTCCTATCTACAGAAGTGACATCAGTCCTCCTTAAAGAAGTGACATCAGTCCTTCTTAAAGAAGTGACATTAGTCTTCTCTAAAGAAGTGACATCACTTCTCCTTAAAGAAGTGACATTAGTCCTCTCTAAAGAAATGATATCAGTCCTCTCTAAAGAAGTTACATCAATCCTTCTTAAAGAAGTGACATTAGTCCTCTCTAAAGAATTGACATTAGTCCTCTCTAAAGAAGTTACATCAGTTCTTCTGAAAGAAGTGACATCAGTCCTCTCTAAAGAAGTGACATCAGTCCTAAAGAAGTGACATCATTCCTCTCTAAAGAAGTGACATCAGTCCTAAAGAAGTGACATCAGTCCTTCTTAAAGAAGTGAAATCATGCCTCTCTAAAGAATTGACATCAGTCCTCTCTAAAGAAGTGACATCAGTCCTCTCTAAAGAAGTGACATCAGTCCTAAAGAAGTGACATCAGTCCTTCTTAAAGAAGTGACATTATTCCTCTCTAAAGAAGTGACATCAGTCCTAAAGAAGTGACATCAGTCCTTCTTAAAGAACTGACATCAGGCCTCTCTAAAGAAGTGACATCAGTCCTAAAGAAGTGACATCAGTCCTTCTTAAAGAACTGACATCAGGCCTCTCTAAAGAATTGACATCAGTCCTCTCTGAAGAATTGACATCAGTTCTCCTTAAAGAAGTGACATTAGTCCTTCTTAAAGAAGTGACATTAGTCCTCTCTAAAGAAGTGACATCAGTCCTTCTTAAAGAAGTGACATCAGTTCTCCTTAAAGAAGTGACATCAGTCCTTCTTAAAGAAGTGACATCAGTTCTGCTGAAAGAAGTGACATCAGTCCCAAAGAAGTGACATTAGTCCTCTCTAAAGAAGTGACATCAGTCCCAAAGAAGTGACATCAGTCCTCTCTAAAGAAGTGACATCAGTTCTGCTGAAAGAAGTGACATCAGTCCCAAAGAAGTGACATTAGTCCTCTCTAAAGAAGTGACATCAGTTCTCCTGAAAGAAGTGACATCAGTCCCAAAGAAGTGACATTAGTCCTCTCTAAAGAAGTGACATTAGTCCTCTCTAAAGAAGTGACATCAGTCCCAAAGAAGTGACATCAGTCCTCTCTAAAGAAGTGACATCAGTCCTCTCAAGTAGTGACATTAGTCCTCTCTAAAGAAGTAATATCAGTCCTGTAAAAAGAAGTGACATCAGTCCTTCTTATAGAAGTAATATCAACCCTCTCTAAAGAAGTAAAATCAGTCGTTTTTAAAGAAGTGACATTAGTCCTCTCTAAAGAAGTGACATCAGTTCTCCTTAAAGAAGTGACATCAGTCCTCTCTAAAGAAGTGACATTAGTCCTCTCTAAAGAAGTGACATCAGTTCTCCTTAAAGAAGTGACATCAGTCCTAAAGAAGTGACATCAGTCCTCTCAAAAGAAGTGACATCAGTCCTTCTTAAAGAAGTGACATCAGTCCTTTTTAAAGAAGTGACATCAGTTCTCCTTAAAGAAGTGACATCAGTCCTTCTTAAAGAAGTGACATTAGTCCTCTCTAAAGAAATGATATCAGTCCTCTCTAAAGAAGTTACATCAATCCTTCTTAAAGAAGTGACATTAGTCCTCTCTAAAGAATTGACATTAGTCCTCTCTAAAGAAGTTACATCAGTTCTTCTGAAAGAAGTGACATCAGTCCTCTCTAAAGAAGTGACATCAGTCCTAAAGAAGTGACATCAGTCCTTCTTAAAGAAGTGACATCAGGCTTCTCTAAAGAATTGACATCAGTCCTTCTTAAAGAAGTGAAATCATGCCTCTCTAAAGAATTGACATCAGTCCTCTCTAAAGAAGTGACATCAGTCCTCTCTAAAGAAGTGACATCAGTCCTAAAGAAGTGACATCAGTCCTTCTTAAAGAAGTGACATTATTCCTCTCTAAAGAAGTGACATCAGTCCTAAAGAAGTGACATCAGTCCTTCTTAAAGAACTGACATCAGGCCTCTCTAAAGAATTGACATCAGTCCTCTCTGAAGAATTGACATCAGTTCTCCTTAAAGAAGTGACATTAGTCCTTCTTAAAGAAGTGACATTAGTCCTCTCTAAAGAAGTGACATCAGTCCTTCTTAAAGAAGTGACATCAGTTCTCCTTAAAGAAGTGACATCAGTCCTTCTTAAAGAAGTGACATCAGTTCTGCTGAAAGAAGTGACATCAGTCCCAAAGAAGTGACATTAGTCCTCTCTAAAGAAGTGACATCAGTCCCAAAGAAGTGACATCAGTCCTCTCTAAAGAAGTGACATCAGTTCTGCTGAAAGAAGTGACATCAGTCCCAAAGAAGTGACATTAGTCCTCTCTAAAGAAGTGACATCAGTTCTCCTGAAAGAAGTGACATCAGTCCCAAAGAAGTGACATTAGTCCTCTCTAAAGAAGTGACATTAGTCCTCTCTAAAGAAGTGACATCAGTCCCAAAGAAGTGACATCAGTCCTCTCTAAAGAAGTGACATCAGTCCTCTCAAGTAGTGACATTAGTCCTCTCTAAAGAAGTAATATCAGTCCTGTAAAAAGAAGTGACATCAGTCCTTCTTATAGAAGTAATATCAACCCTCTCTAAAGAAGTAAAATCAGTCGTTTTTAAAGAAGTGACATTAGTCCTCTCTAAAGAAGTGACATCAGTTCTCCTTAAAGAAGTGACATCAGTCCGAAAGAAGTGACATCAGTCCTCTCTAAAGAAGTGACATTAGTCCTCTCTAAAGAAGTGACATCAGTTCTCCTTAAAGAAGTGACATCAGTCCTAAAGAAGTGACATCAGTCCTCTCAAAAGAAGTGACATCAGTCCTTCTTAAAGAAGTGACATCAGTCCTCTCAAAAGAAGTGACATCAGTCCTTTTTAAAGAAGTGACATCAGTTCTCCTTAAAGAAGTGACATCAGTCCTTCTTAAATAAGTGACATTAGTCCTCTCTAAAGAAATAATATCAGTCGTGTAAAAAGACGTGACATCAGTCCTCTCTAAAGAAGTGACATTAGTCCTCTCTAAAGAAATGACATAAGTTTTCCTGAAAGAAGTGACATCAGTCCCAAAGAAGTGACATTAGTCCTCTCTAAAGAAGTGACATTAGTCCTCTCTAAAGAAGTGACATCAGTTCTCCTTAAAGAAGTGACATCAGTCCCAAAGAAGTGACATCAGTCCTCTCTAAAGAAGTGACATCAGTCCTCTCTAAAGAAGTGACATCAGTCCTTCTTAAAGAAGTGACATCAGTCCTAAAGAAGTGACATCAGTCCTTCTTTAAGAAGTGACATCAGTCCTCTCTAAAGAAGTGACATCAGTCCTCTCAAAAGAAGTGACATCAGTCCTCTCTAAAGAAGTGACATCAGTCCTTCTTAAAGAAGTGACATCAGTCCTTCTTAAAGAAGTGACATCAGTCCTAAAGAAGTGACATCAGTCCTTCTTAAAGAAGTGACATCAGTCCTAAAGAAGTGACATCAGTCCTTCTTAAAGAAGAAACATCAATCCTCTCTAAAGAAGTGACATCAGTCCTTCTTAAAGAAGAAACATCAATCCTCTCTAAAGAAGTGACATCAATCCTTCTTAAAGAAGTGTCATCAGTCCTTCTTAAAGAAGTGTCATCAGTCCTTCTTAAAGAAGTGACATCAGTCCTAAAGAAGTGACATCAGTCCTTCTTAAAGAAGTGTCATCAGTCCTTCTTAAAGAAGTGACATCAGTCCTAAAGAAGTGACATCAGTCCTTCTTAAAGAAGAAACATCAATCCTCTCTAAAGAAGTGACATCAATCCTCTCGAAAGAAGTGACATCAGTCCATCTTAAAGAAGTGACATCAGTTCTCCTTAAAGAAGTGACATCAGTCCTTCTTTAAGAAGTGACATCAGTCCTCTCTAAAAAGTGAGATCAGTCCTTCTTAAAGAAGTGACATCAGTCCTCTCTAAAGAAGTGACATCAGTCCTTCTTAAAGAAGAAACATCAATCCTCTCTAAAGAAGTGACATCAGTCCTTCTTAAAGAAGTGACATCAGTCCTTCTTAAAGAAGAAACATCAATCCTCTCTAAAGAAGTGACATCAATCCTCTCGAAAGAAGTGACATCAGTCCATCTTAAAGAAGTGACATCAGTTCTCCTTAAAGAAGTGACATCAGTCCTTCTTTAAGAAGTGACATCAGTCCTCTCTAAAAAGTGAGATCAGTCCTTCTTAAAGAAGTGACATCAATCCTCTCTAAAAAGTGACATCAGTCCTAAAGAAGTGACATCAGTCCTTCTTTAAGAAGTGACATCAGTCCTCTCTAAAAAGTGACATCAGTCCTAAAGAAGTGACATCAGTCCTTCTTAAAGAAGTGACATCAGTCCTAAAGAAGTGACATCAGTCCTTCTTTAAGAAGTGACATCAGTCCTCTCTAAAAGGTGACATCAGTCCTTCTTAAAGAAGTGACATCAATCCTCTCTAAAAAGTGACATCAGTCCTAAAGAAGTGACATCAGTCCTTCTTAAAGAAGTGACATCAGTCCTAAAGAAGTGACATCAGTCCTTCTTTAAGAAGTGACATCAGTCCTTCTTAAAGAAGTGACATCAATCCTCTCTAAAGAAGTGACATCAGTTCTCCTGAAAGAAGTGACATCAGTCCTAAAGAAGTGACATCAGTCCTTCTTTAAGAAGTGACATCAGTCCTCTCTAAAAAGTGACATCAGTCCTTCTTAAAGAAGTGACATCAATCCTGTCTTAAGAAGTGACATTAGTCCTATCTACAGAAGTGACATCAGTCCTCCTTAAAGAAGTGACATCAGTCCTTCTTAAAGAAGTGACATTAGTCTTCTCTAAAGAAGTGACATCACTTCTCCTTAAAGAAGTGACATTAGTCCTCTCTAAAGAAATGATATCAGTCCTCTCTAAAGAAGTTACATCAATCCTTCTTAAAGAAGTGACATTAGTCCTCTCTAAAGAATTGACATTAGTCCTCTCTAAAGAAGTTACATCAGTTCTTCTGAAAGAAGTGACATCAGTCCTCTCTAAAGAAGTGACATCAGTCCTAAAGAAGTGACATCATTCCTCTCTAAAGAAGTGACATCAGTCCTAAAGAAGTGACATCAGTCCTTCTTAAAGAAGTGAAATCATGCCTCTCTAAAGAATTGACATCAGTCCTCTCTAAAGAAGTGACATCAGTCCTCTCTAAAGAAGTGACATCAGTCCTAAAGAAGTGACATCAGTCCTTCTTAAAGAAGTGACATTATTCCTCTCTAAAGAAGTGACATCAGTCCTAAAGAAGTGACATCAGTCCTCTCTGAAGAATTGACATCAGTTCTCCTTAAAGAAGTGACATTAGTCCTTCTTAAAGAAGTGACATTAGTCCTCTCTAAAGAAGTGACATCAGTCCTTCTTAAAGAAGTGACATCAGTTCTCCTTAAAGAAGTGACATCAGTCCTTCTTAAAGAAGTGACATCAGTTCTGCTGAAAGAAGTGACATCAGTCCCAAAGAAGTGACATCAGTCCTCTCTAAAGAAGTGACATCAGTTCTGCTGAAAGAAGTGACATCAGTCCCAAAGAAGTGACATTAGTCCTCTCTAAAGAAGTGACATCAGTTCTCCTGAAAGAAGTGACATCAGTCCCAAAGAAGTGACATTAGTCCTCTCTAAAGAAGTGACATCAGTCCTTCTTAAAGAAGTGACATCAGTCCTAAAGAAGTGACATCAGTCCTTCTTAAAGAAGAAACATCAATCCTCTCTAAAGAAGTGACATCAGTCCTTCTTAAAGAAGAAACATCAATCCTCTCTAAAGAAGTGACATCAATCCTTCTTAAAGAAGTGTCATCAGTCCTTCTTAAAGAAGTGTCATCAGTCCTTCTTAAAGAAGTGACATCAGTCCTAAAGAAGTGACATCAGTCCTTCTTAAAGAAGTGTCATCAGTCCTTCTTAAAGAAGTGACATCAGTCCTAAAGAAGTGACATCAGTCCTTCTTAAAGAAGAAACATCAATCCTCTCTAAAGAAGTGACATCAATCCTCTCGAAAGAAGTGACATCAGTCCATCTTAAAGAAGTGACATCAGTTCTCCTTAAAGAAGTGACATCAGTCCTTCTTTAAGAAGTGACATCAGTCCTCTCTAAAAAGTGAGATCAGTCCTTCTTAAAGAAGTGACATCAGTCCTCTCTAAAGAAGTGACATCAGTCCTTCTTAAAGAAGAAACATCAATCCTCTCTAAAGAAGTGACATCAGTCCTTCTTAAAGAAGTGACATCAGTCCTTCTTAAAGAAGAAACATCAATCCTCTCTAAAGAAGTGACATCAATCCTCTCGAAAGAAGTGACATCAGTCCATCTTAAAGAAGTGACATCAGTTCTCCTTAAAGAAGTGACATCAGTCCTTCTTTAAGAAGTGACATCAGTCCTCTCTAAAAAGTGAGATCAGTCCTTCTTAAAGAAGTGACATCAATCCTCTCTAAAAAGTGACATCAGTCCTAAAGAAGTGACATCAGTCCTTCTTTAAGAAGTGACATCAGTCCTCTCTAAAAAGTGACATCAGTCCTAAAGAAGTGACATCAGTCCTTCTTAAAGAAGTGACATCAGTCCTAAAGAAGTGACATCAGTCCTTCTTTAAGAAGTGACATCAGTCCTCTCTAAAAGGTGACATCAGTCCTTCTTAAAGAAGTGACATCAATCCTCTCTAAAAAGTGACATCAGTCCTAAAGAAGTGACATCAGTCCTTCTTAAAGAAGTGACATCAGTCCTAAAGAAGTGACATCAGTCCTTCTTTAAGAAGTGACATCAGTCCTCTCTAAAAAGTGACATCAGTCCTTCTTAAAGAAGTGACATCAATCCTCTCTAAAGAAGTGACATCAGTTCTCCTGAAAGAAGTGACATCAGTCCTAAAGAAGTGACATCAGTCCTTCTTTAAGAAGTGACATCAGTCCTCTCTAAAAAGTGACATCAGTCCTTCTTAAAGAAGTGACATCAATCCTGTCTTAAGAAGTGACATTAGTCCTATCTACAGAAGTGACATCAGTCCTCCTTAAAGAAGTGACATCAGTCCTTCTTAAAGAAGTGACATTAGTCTTCTCTAAAGAAGTGACATCACTTCTCCTTAAAGAAGTGACATTAGTCCTCTCTAAAGAAATGATATCAGTCCTCTCTAAAGAAGTTACATCAATCCTTCTTAAAGAAGTGACATTAGTCCTCTCTAAAGAATTGACATTAGTCCTCTCTAAAGAAGTTACATCAGTTCTTCTGAAAGAAGTGACATCAGTCCTCTCTAAAGAAGTGACATCAGTCCTAAAGAAGTGACATCATTCCTCTCTAAAGAAGTGACATCAGTCCTAAAGAAGTGACATCAGTCCTTCTTAAAGAAGTGAAATCATGCCTCTCTAAAGAATTGACATCAGTCCTCTCTAAAGAAGTGACATCAGTCCTCTCTAAAGAAGTGACATCAGTCCTAAAGAAGTGACATCAGTCCTTCTTAAAGAAGTGACATTATTCCTCTCTAAAGAAGTGACATCAGTCCTAAAGAAGTGACATCAGTCCTAAAGAAGTGACATCAGTCCTCTCTGAAGAATTGACATCAGTTCTCCTTAAAGAAGTGACATTAGTCCTTCTTAAAGAAGTGACATTAGTCCTCTCTAAAGAAGTGACATCAGTCCTTCTTAAAGAAGTGACATCAGTTCTCCTTAAAGAAGTGACATCAGTCCTTCTTAAAGAAGTGACATCAGTTCTGCTGAAAGAAGTGACATCAGTCCCAAAGAAGTGACATCAGTCCTCTCTAAAGAAGTGACATCAGTTCTGCTGAAAGAAGTGACATCAGTCCCAAAGAAGTGACATTAGTCCTCTCTAAAGAAGTGACATCAGTTCTCCTGAAAGAAGTGACATCAGTCCCAAAGAAGTGACATTAGTCCTCTCTAAAGAAGTGACATCAGTCCTTCTTAAAGAAGTGACATCAGTCCTTCTTAAAGAAGAAACATCAATCCTCTCTAAAGAAGTGACATCAGTCCTTCTTAAAGAAGAAACATCAATCCTCTCTAAAGAAGTGACATCAATCCTTCTTAAAGAAGTGTCATCAGTCCTTCTTAAAGAAGTGTCATCAGTCCTTCTTAAAGAAGTGACATCAGTCCTAAAGAAGTGACATCAGTCCTTCTTAAAGAAGTGTCATCAGTCCTTCTTAAAGAAGTGACATCAGTCCTAAAGAAGTGACATCAGTCCTTCTTAAAGAAGAAACATCAATCCTCTCTAAAGAAGTGACATCAATCCTCTCGAAAGAAGTGACATCAGTCCATCTTAAAGAAGTGACATCAGTTCTCCTTAAAGAAGTGACATCAGTCCTTCTTTAAGAAGTGACATCAGTCCTCTCTAAAAAGTGAGATCAGTCCTTCTTAAAGAAGTGACATCAGTCCTCTCTAAAGAAGTGACATCAGTCCTTCTTAAAGAAGAAACATCAATCCTCTCTAAAGAAGTGACATCAGTCCTTCTTAAAGAAGTGACATCAGTCCTTCTTAAAGAAGAAACATCAATCCTCTCTAAAGAAGTGACATCAATCCTCTCGAAAGAAGTGACATCAGTCCATCTTAAAGAAGTGACATCAGTTCTCCTTAAAGAAGTGACATCAGTCCTTCTTTAAGAAGTGACATCAGTCCTCTCTAAAAAGTGAGATCAGTCCTTCTTAAAGAAGTGACATCAATCCTCTCTAAAAAGTGACATCAGTCCTAAAGAAGTGACATCAGTCCTTCTTTAAGAAGTGACATCAGTCCTCTCTAAAAAGTGACATCAGTCCTAAAGAAGTGACATCAGTCCTTCTTAAAGAAGTGACATCAGTCCTAAAGAAGTGACATCAGTCCTTCTTTAAGAAGTGACATCAGTCCTCTCTAAAAGGTGACATCAGTCCTTCTTAAAGAAGTGACATCAATCCTCTCTAAAAAGTGACATCAGTCCTAAAGAAGTGACATCAGTCCTTCTTAAAGAAGTGACATCAGTCCTAAAGAAGTGACATCAGTCCTTCTTTAAGAAGTGACATCAGTCCTCTCTAAAAAGTGACATCAGTCCTTCTTAAAGAAGTGACATCAATCCTCTCTAAAGAAGTGACATCAGTTCTCCTGAAAGAAGTGACATCAGTCCTAAAGAAGTGACATCAGTCCTTCTTTAAGAAGTGACATCAGTCCTCTCTAAAAAGTGACATCAGTCCTTCTTAAAGAAGTGACATCAATCCTGTCTTAAGAAGTGACATTAGTCCTATCTACAGAAGTGACATCAGTCCTCCTTAAAGAAGTGACATCAGTCCTTCTTAAAGAAGTGACATTAGTCTTCTCTAAAGAAGTGACATCACTTCTCCTTAAAGAAGTGACATTAGTCCTCTCTAAAGAAATGATATCAGTCCTCTCTAAAGAAGTTACATCAATCCTTCTTAAAGAAGTGACATTAGTCCTCTCTAAAGAATTGACATTAGTCCTCTCTAAAGAAGTTACATCAGTTCTTCTGAAAGAAGTGACATCAGTCCTCTCTAAAGAAGTGACATCAGTCCTAAAGAAGTGACATCATTCCTCTCTAAAGAAGTGACATCAGTCCTAAAGAAGTGACATCAGTCCTTCTTAAAGAAGTGAAATCATGCCTCTCTAAAGAATTGACATCAGTCCTCTCTAAAGAAGTGACATCAGTCCTCTCTAAAGAAGTGACATCAGTCCTAAAGAAGTGACATCAGTCCTTCTTAAAGAAGTGACATTATTCCTCTCTAAAGAAGTGACATCAGTCCTAAAGAAGTGACATCAGTCCTCTCTGAAGAATTGACATCAGTTCTCCTTAAAGAAGTGACATTAGTCCTTCTTAAAGAAGTGACATTAGTCCTCTCTAAAGAAGTGACATCAGTCCTTCTTAAAGAAGTGACATCAGTTTTCCTTAAAGAAGTGACATCAGTCCTTCTTAAAGAAGTGACATCAGTTCTGCTGAAAGAAGTGACATCAGTCCCAAAGAAGTGACATCAGTCCTCTCTAAAGAAGTGACATCAGTTCTGCTGAAAGAAGTGACATCAGTCCCAAAGAAGTGACATTAGTCCTCTCTAAAGAAGTGACATCAGTTCTCCTGAAAGAAGTGACATCAGTCCCAAAGAAGTGACATTAGTCCTCTCTAAAGAAGTGACATCAGTTCTCCTTAAAGAAGTGACATCAGTCCCAAAGAAGTGACATCAGTCCTCTCTAAAGAAGTGACATTATTCCTCTCTAAAGAAGTGACATCAGTCCTCTCAAGTAGTGACATTAGTCCTCTCTAAAGAAGTAATATCAGTCCTGTAAAAAGAAGTGACATCAGTCCTTCTTATAGAAGTAATATCAACCCTCTCTAAAGAAGTAAAATCAGTCGTTTTTAAAGAAGTGACATTAGTCCTCTCTAAAGAAGTGACATCAGTTCTCCTTAAAGAAGTGACATCAGTCCGAATGAAGTGACATCAGTCCTCTCTAAAGAAGTGACATTAGTCCTCTCTAAAGAAGTGACATCAGTTCTCCTTAAAGAAGTGACATCAGTCCTAAAGAAGTGACATCAGTCCTCTCAAAAGAAGTGACATCAGTCCTTCTTAAAGAAGTGAAATCAGTCCTCTCAAAAGAAGTGACATCAGTACTTTTTAAAGAAGTGACATCAGTCCTTCTTAAATAAGTGACATTAGTCCTCTCTAAAGAAATAATATCAGTCGTGTAAAAAGAAGTGACATCAGTCCTCTCTAAAGAAGTGACATTAGTCCTCTCTAAAGAAATGACATAAGTTCTCCTGAAAGAAGTGACATCAGTCCCAAAGAAGTGACATTAGTCCTCTCTAAAGAAGTGACATTAGTCCTCTCTAAAGAAGTGACATCAGTTCTCCTTAAAGAAGTGACATCAGTCCCAAAGAAGTGACATCAGTCCTCTCTAAAGAAGTGACATTAGTCCTCTCTAAAGAAGTGACATCAGTCCTCTCAAGTAGTGACATTAGTCCTCTCTAAAGAAGTAATATCAGTCCTGTAAAAAGAAGTGACATCAGTCCTTCTTATAGAAGTAATATCAACCCTCTCTAAAGAAGTAAAATCAGTCGTTTTTAAAGAAGTGACATTAGTCCTCTCTAAAGAAGTGACATCAGTTCTCCTTAAAGAAGTGACATCAGTCCGAAAGAAGTGACATCAGTCCTAAAGAAATGACATCAGTCCTTCTTAAAGAAGTGACATTAGTCCTCTCTAAAGAAATGACATCAGTCCTTCTTAAAGAAGTGACATTAGTCCTCCTTAAAGAAGTGACATTAGTCCTCTCTAAAGAAGTGACATCAGTTCTCCTTAAAGAAGTGACATCAGTCCTAAAGAAGTGACATCAGTCCTCTCAAAAGAAGTGACATCAGTCCTTCTTAAAGAAGTGACATCAGTCCTCTCAAAAGAAGTGACATCAGTCCTTTTTAAAGAAGTGACATCAGTTCTCCTTAAAGAAGTGACATCAGTCCTTCTTAAATAAGTGACATTAGTCCTCTCTAAAGAAATAATATCAGTCGTGTAAAAAGAAGTGACATCAGTCCTCTCTAAAGAAGTGACATTAGTCCTCTCTAAAGAAATGACATAAGTTCTCCTGAAAGAAGTGACATCAGTCCTTCTTAAAGAAGTGACATCAGGCCTCTCTGAAGAAGTGACATCAGTCCTAAAGAATTGACATCAGTCCTTCTTAAAGAAGTGACATCAGGCCTCTCTGAAGAAGTGACATCAGTCCTAAAGAATTGACATCAGTCCTTCTTAAAGAAGTGACATCAGTCCTTCTTAAAGAAGCGTCATCAGTCCTAAAGAAGTGATATCAGTCCTTCTTAAAGAAGTGACATTATTCCTCTCTAAAGAAGTGATATCAGTTCTCCTTAAAGAAGTGACATCAGTCCAAAAAAGTGACATCAGTCCTTCTTAAAGAAGTGACATCAGGCCTCTCTATAGAAGTGACATCAGTCCTAAAGAGGTGACATCAGTCCTTCTTACAGAAGTGACATCAGACCTCTCTAAAGAATTGACATCAGTCCTTCTTAAAGAAGTGACATCCGTCCTCTCTAAAGAAGTGACATTAGTCCTAAAGAAATGACATCAGTCCTTCTTAAAGAAGTGACATTAGTCCTCTCTGAAGAAGTGACATCAGTTCTCCTCGAAGAAGTGACATTAGTCTTATCTAAAGAATTGACATCAGTCCTTCTTAAAGAAGTGACATTAGTCCTCTCTGAAGAAGTGACATCAGTCCTAAAGAAGTGACATCAGTCCTTCTTAAAGAAGTGACATCAGTCCTCTCAAAAGAAGTGACATCTGTCCTTCTTCAAGAAGTGACATCAATCCTGTCTTAAGAAGTGAAATTAGTCTTCTCTAAAGAAGTGACATCAGTCCTTCTTAAAGAAGTGACATCAGTCCCAAAGAAGTGACATCAGTCCTCTCTAAAGAAGTGACATCAGTTCTGCTGAAAGAAGTGACATCAGTCCCAAAGAAGTGACATTAGTCCTCTCTAAAGAAGTGACATTAGTCCTCTCTAAAGAAGTGACATCAGTCCTCTCAAAATAAGTGACATCAGTCCTTTTTAAAGAAGTGACATCAGTTCTCCTTAAAGAAGTGACATCAGTCCTTCTTAAATAAGTGACATTAGTCCTCTCTAAAGAAATAATATCAGTCGTGTAAAAAGAAGTGACATTAGTCCTCTCTAAAGAAATGACATAAGTTCTCCTGAAAGAAGTGACATCAGTCCTTCTTAAAGAAGTGACATCAGGCCTCTCTGAAGAAGTGACATCAGTCCTAAAGAATTGACATCAGTCCTTCTTAAAGAAGTGACATCAGGCCTCTCTGAAGAAGTGACATCAGTCCTAAAGAATTGACATCAGTCCTTCTTAAAGAAGTGACATCAGTCCTTCTTAAAGAAGCGTCATCAGTCCTAAAGAAGTGATATCAGTCCTTCTTAAAGAAGTGACATTATTCCTCTCTAAAGAAGTGATATCAGTTCTCCTTAAAGAAGTGACATCAGTCCTAAAAAAGTGACATCAGTCCTTCTTAAAGAAGTGACATCAGGCCTCTATAGAAGTGACATCAGTCCTAAAGAGGTGACATCAGTCCTTCTTACAGAAGTGACATCAGACCTCTCTAAAGAATTGACATCAGTCCTTCTTAAAGAAGTGACATCCGTCCTCTCTAAAGAAGTGACATTAGTCCTAAAGAAATGACATCAGTCCTTCTTAAAGAAGTGACATTAGTCCTCTTTGAAGAAGTGATATCAGTTCTCCTCGAAGAAGTGACATTAGTCTTATCTAAAGAATTGACATCAGTCCTTCTTAAAGAAGTGACATTAGTCCTCTCTGAAGAAGTGACATCAGTCCTTCTTAAAGAAGTGACATCAGTCCTCTCAAAAGAAGTGACATCTGTCCTTCTTCAAGAAGTGACATCAATCCTGTCTTAAGAAGTGAAATTAGTCTTCTCTAAAGAAGTGACATCAGACCTCTCTAAAGAATTGACATCAGTCCTTCTTAAAGAAGTGACATCCGTCCTCTCTAAAGAAGTGACATTAGTCCTAAAGAAATGACATCAGTCCTTCTTAAAGAAGTGACATTAGTCCTCTCTGAAGAAGTGACATCAGTTCTCCTCGAAGAAGTGACATTAGTCTTATCTAAAGAATTGACATCAGTCCTTCTTAAAGAAGTGACATTAGTCCTCTCTGAAGAAGTGACATCAGTCCTAAAGAAGTGACATCAGTCCTTCTTAAAGAAGTGACATCAGTCCTCTCAAAAGAAGTGACATCTGTCCTTCTTCAAGAAGTGACATCAATCCTGTCTTAAGAAGTGAAATTAGTCTTCTCTAAAGAAGTGACATCAGTCCTTCTTAAAGAAGTGACATCAGTCCCAAAGAAGTGACATCAGTCCTCTCTAAAGAAGTGACATCAGTTCTGCTGAAAGAAGTGACATCAGTCCCAAAGAAGTGACATTAGTCCTCTCTAAAGAAGTGACATTAGTCCTCTCTAAAGAAGTGACATCAGTCCTCTCAAAATAAGTGACATCAGTCCTTTTTAAAGAAGTGACATCAGTTCTCCTTAAAGAAGTGACATCAGTCCTTCTTAAATAAGTGACATTAGTCCTCTCTAAAGAAATAATATCAGTCGTGTAAAAAGAAGTGACATTAGTCCTCTCTAAAGAAATGACATAAGTTCTCCTGAAAGAAGTGACATCAGTCCTTCTTAAAGAAGTGACATCAGGCCTCTCTGAAGAAGTGACATCAGTCCTAAAGAATTGACATCAGTCCTTCTTAAAGAAGTGACATCAGGCCTCTCTGAAGAAGTGACATCAGTCCTAAAGAATTGACATCAGTCCTTCTTAAAGAAGTGACATCAGTCCTTCTTAAAGAAGCGTCATCAGTCCTAAAGAAGTGATATCAGTCCTTCTTAAAGAAGTGACATTATTCCTCTCTAAAGAAGTGATATCAGTTCTCCTTAAAGAAGTGACATCAGTCCTAAAAAAGTGACATCAGTCCTTCTTAAAGAAGTGACATCAGGCCTCTATAGAAGTGACATCAGTCCTAAAGAGGTGACATCAGTCCTTCTTACAGAAGTGACATCAGACCTCTCTAAAGAATTGACATCAGTCCTTCTTAAAGAAGTGACATCCGTCCTCTCTAAAGAAGTGACATTAGTCCTAAAGAAATGACATCAGTCCTTCTTAAAGAAGTGACATTAGTCCTCTTTGAAGAAGTGATATCAGTTCTCCTCGAAGAAGTGACATTAGTCTTATCTAAAGAATTGACATCAGTCCTTCTTAAAGAAGTGACATTAGTCCTCTCTGAAGAAGTGACATCAGTCCTTCTTAAAGAAGTGACATCAGTCCTCTCAAAAGAAGTGACATCTGTCCTTCTTCAAGAAGTGACATCAATCCTGTCTTAAGAAGTGAAATTAGTCTTCTCTAAAGAAGTGACATCAGTCCTTCTTAAAGAAGTGACATCAGTTCTGCTGAAAGAAGTGACATCAGTCCCAAAGAAGTGACATCAGTCCTCTCTAAAGAAGTGACATCAGTTCTCCTTAAAGAAGTGACATCAGTCCCAAAGAAGTGAAATCAGTCCTCTCTAAAGAAGTGACATCAGTTCTGCTGAAAGAAGTGACATCAGTCCCAAAGAATTGACATTATTCCTCTCTAAAGAAGTGACATCAGTTCTGCTGAAAGAAGTGACATCAGTCCCAAAGAAGTGACATTATTCCTCTCTAAAGAAGTGACATTAGTCCTCTCTAAAGAAGTGACATCAGTTCTCCTTAAAGAAATGACATCAGTCCTCTCTAAAGAAGTGACATCAGTCCTAAAGAAGTGACATCAGTCCTCTCAAAAGAAGTGACATCAGTCCTTCTTAAATAAATGACATCAATCCTCTCTAAAGAAGTGACATCAGTCCTAAAGAAGTGACATCAGTTCTCCTTAAAGAAGTGACATCAGTCCTCTCTGAAGAAGTGACATCAGTCCTAAAGAATTGACATCATTCCTCTCTAAAGAACTGACATCAGTCCTAAAGAAGTGACATCAGTTCTCCTTAAAGAAGTGACATCAGTCCTCTCTAAAGAAGTGACATCAGTCCTAAAGAAATGACATCAGTCCTTCTTAAAGAAGTGACATCAGTCCTTCTTAAAGAAGTGACATTAGTCCTCTCTGAAGAAGTGACATCAGTTCTCCTCGAAGAAGTGACATTAGTCTTATCTAAAGAATTGACATCAGTCCTTCTTAAAGAAGTGACATTAGTCCTCTCTGAAGAAGTGACATCAGTCCTAAAGAAGTGACATCAGTCCTTCTTAAAGAAGTGACATCAGTCCTCTCAAAAGAAGTGACATCTGTCCTTCTTCAAGAAGTGACATCAATCCTGTCTTAAAAAGTGAAATTAGTCTTCTCTAAAGAAGTGACATCAGTCCTTCTTAAAGAAGTGACATCAGTTCTGCTGAAAGAAGTGACATCAGTCCCAAAGAAGTGACATCAGTCCTCTCTAAAGAAGTGACATCAGTTCTGCTGAAAGAAGTGACATCAGTCCCAAAGAAGTGACATTAGTCCTCTCTAAAGAAGTGACATTAGTCCTCTCTAAAGAAGTGACATCAGTTCTGCTGAAAGAAGTGACATCAGTCCCAAAGAATTGACATTATTCCTCTCTAAAGAAGTGACATCAGTTCTGCTGAAAGAAGTGACATCAGTCCCAAAGAAGTGACATTATTCCTCTCTAAAGAAGTGACATTAGTCCTCTCTAAAGAAGTGACATCAGTTCTCCTTAAAGAAATGACATCAGTCCTCTCTAAAGAAGTGACATTAGTCCTCTCTAAAGAAGTGACATCAGTTCTCCTTAAAGAAGTGACATCAGTCCTAAAGAAGTGACATCAGTCCTCTCAAAAGAAGTGACATCAGTCCTTCTTAAATAAATGACATCAATCCTCTCTAAAGAAGTGACATCAGTCCTAAAGAAGTGACATCAGTTCTCCTTAAAGAAGTGACATCAGTCCTTCTTAAAGAAGTGACATCAGGCCTCTCTGAAGAAGTGACATTAGTCCTCTCTAAAGAAATGACATAAGTTCTCCTGAAAGAAGTGACATCAGTCCTTCTTAAAGAAGTGACATCAGGCCTCTCTGAAGAAGTGACATCAGTCCTAAAGAATTGACATCAGTCCTTCTTAAAGAAGTGACATCAGGCCTCTCTGAAGAAGTGACATCAGTCCTAAAGAATTGACATCAGTCCTTCTTAAAGAAGTGACATCAGTCCTTCTTAAAGAAGCGTCATCAGTCCTAAAGAAGTGATATCAGTCCTTCTTAAAGAAGTGACATTATTCCTCTCTAAAGAAGTGATATCAGTTCTCCTTAAAGAAGTGACATCAGTCCAAAAAAGTGACATCAGTCCTTCTTAAAGAAGTGACATCAGGCCTCTCTATAGAAGTGACATCAGTCCTAAAGAGGTGACATCAGTCCTTCTTACAGAAGTGACATCAGACCTCTCTAAAGAATTGACATCAGTCCTTCTTAAAGAAGTGACATCCGTCCTCTCTAAAGAAGTGACATTAGTCCTAAAGAAATGACATCAGTCCTTCTTAAAGAAGTGACATTAGTCCTCTCTGAAGAAGTGACATCAGTTCTCCTCGAAGAAGTGACATTAGTCTTATCTAAAGAATTGACATCAGTCCTTCTTAAAGAAGTGACATTAGTCCTCTCTGAAGAAGTGACATCAGTCCTAAAGAAGTGACATCAGTCCTTCTTAAAGAAGTGACATCAGTCCTCTCAAAAGAAGTGACATCTGTCCTTCTTCAAGAAGTGACATCAATCCTGTCTTAAGAAGTGAAATTAGTCTTCTCTAAAGAAGTGACATCAGTCCTTCTTAAAGAAGTGACATCAGTCCCAAAGAAGTGACATCAGTCCTCTCTAAAGAAGTGACATCAGTTCTGCTGAAAGAAGTGACATCAGTCCCAAAGAAGTGACATTAGTCCTCTCTAAAGAAGTGACATTAGTCCTCTCTAAAGAAGTGACATCAGTCCTCTCAAAATAAGTGACATCAGTCCTTTTTAAAGAAGTGACATCAGTTCTCCTTAAAGAAGTGACATCAGTCCTTCTTAAATAAGTGACATTAGTCCTCTCTAAAGAAATAATATCAGTCGTGTAAAAAGAAGTGACATTAGTCCTCTCTAAAGAAATGACATAAGTTCTCCTGAAAGAAGTGACATCAGTCCTTCTTAAAGAAGTGACATCAGGCCTCTCTGAAGAAGTGACATCAGTCCTAAAGAATTGACATCAGTCCTTCTTAAAGAAGTGACATCAGGCCTCTCTGAAGAAGTGACATCAGTCCTAAAGAATTGACATCAGTCCTTCTTAAAGAAGTGACATCAGTCCTTCTTAAAGAAGCGTCATCAGTCCTAAAGAAGTGATATCAGTCCTTCTTAAAGAAGTGACATTATTCCTCTCTAAAGAAGTGACATCAGTCCTAAAAAAGTGACATCAGTCCTTCTTAAAGAAGTGACATCAGGCCTCTATAGAAGTGACATCAGTCCTAAAGAGGTGACATCAGTCCTTCTTACAGAAGTGACATCAGACCTCTCTAAAGAATTGACATCAGTCCTTCTTAAAGAAGTGACATCCGTCCTCTCTAAAGAAGTGACATTAGTCCTAAAGAAATGACATCAGTCCTTCTTAAAGAAGTGACATTAGTCCTCTTTGAAGAAGTGATATCAGTTCTCCTCGAAGAAGTGACATTAGTCTTATCTAAAGAATTGACATCAGTCCTTCTTAAAGAAGTGACATTAGTCCTCTCTGAAGAAGTGACATCAGTCCTTCTTAAAGAAGTGACATCAGTCCTCTCAAAAGAAGTGACATCTGTCCTTCTTCAAGAAGTGACATCAATCCTGTCTTAAGAAGTGAAATTAGTCTTCTCTAAAGAAGTGACATCAGTCCTTCTTAAAGAAGTGACATCAGTTCTGCTGAAAGAAGTGACATCAGTCCCAAAGAAGTGACATCAGTCCTCTCTAAAGAAGTGACATCAGTTCTCCTTAAAGAAGTGACATCAGTCCCAAAGAAGTGAAATCAGTCCTCTCTAAAGAAGTGACATCAGTTCTGCTGAAAGAAGTGACATCAGTCCCAAAGAATTGACATTATTCCTCTCTAAAGAAGTGACATCAGTTCTGCTGAAAGAAGTGACATCAGTCCCAAAGAAGTGACATTATTCCTCTCTAAAGAAGTGACATTAGTCCTCTCTAAAGAAGTGACATCAGTTCTCCTTAAAGAAATGACATCAGTCCTCTCTAAAGAAGTGACATCAGTCCTAAAGAAGTGACATCAGTCCTCTCAAAAGAAGTGACATCAGTCCTTCTTAAATAAATGACATCAATCCTCTCTAAAGAAGTGACATCAGTCCTAAAGAAGTGACATCAGTTCTCCTTAAAGAAGTGACATCAGTCCTCTCTGAAGAAGTGACATCAGTCCTAAAGAATTGACATCATTCCTCTCTAAAGAACTGACATCAGTCCTAAAGAAGTGACATCAGTTCTCCTTAAAGAAGTGACATCAGTCCTCTCTAAAGAAGTGACATCAGTCCTAAAGAAATGACATCAGTCCTTCTTAAAGAAGTGACATCAGTCCTTCTTAAAGAAGTGACATTAGTCCTCTCTGAAGAAGTGACATCAGTTCTCCTCGAAGAAGTGACATTAGTCTTATCTAAAGAATTGACATCAGTCCTTCTTAAAGAAGTGACATTAGTCCTCTCTGAAGAAGTGACATCAGTCCTAAAGAAGTGACATCAGTCCTTCTTAAAGAAGTGACATCAGTCCTCTCAAAAGAAGTGACATCTGTCCTTCTTCAAGAAGTGACATCAATCCTGTCTTAAAAAGTGAAATTAGTCTTCTCTAAAGAAGTGACATCAGTCCTTCTTAAAGAAGTGACATCAGTTCTGCTGAAAGAAGTGACATCAGTCCCAAAGAAGTGACATCAGTCCTCTCTAAAGAAGTGACATCAGTTCTGCTGAAAGAAGTGACATCAGTCCCAAAGAAGTGACATTAGTCCTCTCTAAAGAAGTGACATTAGTCCTCTCTAAAGAAGTGACATCAGTTCTGCTGAAAGAAGTGACATCAGTCCCAAAGAATTGACATTATTCCTCTCTAAAGAAGTGACATCAGTTCTGCTGAAAGAAGTGACATCAGTCCCAAAGAAGTGACATTATTCCTCTCTAAAGAAGTGACATTAGTCCTCTCTAAAGAAGTGACATCAGTTCTCCTTAAAGAAATGACATCAGTCCTCTCTAAAGAAGTGACATTAGTCCTCTCTAAAGAAGTGACATCAGTTCTCCTTAAAGAAGTGACATCAGTCCTAAAGAAGTGACATCAGTCCTCTCAAAAGAAGTGACATCAGTCCTTCTTAAATAAATGACATCAATCCTCTCTAAAGAAGTGACATCAGTCCTAAAGAAGTGACATCAGTTCTCCTTAAAGAAGTGACATCAGTCCTTCTTAAAGAAGTGACATCAGGCCTCTCTGAAGAAGTGACATTAGTCCTCTCTAAAGAAATGACATAAGTTCTCCTGAAAGAAGTGACATCAGTCCTTCTTAAAGAAGTGACATCAGGCCTCTCTGAAGAAGTGACATCAGTCCTAAAGAATTGACATCAGTCCTTCTTAAAGAAGTGACATCAGGCCTCTCTGAAGAAGTGACATCAGTCCTAAAGAATTGACATCAGTCCTTCTTAAAGAAGTGACATCAGTCCTTCTTAAAGAAGCGTCATCAGTCCTAAAGAAGTGATATCAGTCCTTCTTAAAGAAGTGACATTATTCCTCTCTAAAGAAGTGATATCAGTTCTCCTTAAAGAAGTGACATCAGTCCAAAAAAGTGACATCAGTCCTTCTTAAAGAAGTGACATCAGGCCTCTCTATAGAAGTGACATCAGTCCTAAAGAGGTGACATCAGTCCTTCTTACAGAAGTGACATCAGACCTCTCTAAAGAATTGACATCAGTCCTTCTTAAAGAAGTGACATCCGTCCTCTCTAAAGAAGTGACATTAGTCCTAAAGAAATGACATCAGTCCTTCTTAAAGAAGTGACATTAGTCCTCTCTGAAGAAGTGACATCAGTTCTCCTCGAAGAAGTGACATTAGTCTTATCTAAAGAATTGACATCAGTCCTTCTTAAAGAAGTGACATTAGTCCTCTCTGAAGAAGTGACATCAGTCCTAAAGAAGTGACATCAGTCCTTCTTAAAGAAGTGACATCAGTCCTCTCAAAAGAAGTGACATCTGTCCTTCTTCAAGAAGTGACATCAATCCTGTCTTAAGAAGTGAAATTAGTCTTCTCTAAAGAAGTGACATCAGTCCTTCTTAAAGAAGTGACATCAGTCCCAAAGAAGTGACATCAGTCCTCTCTAAAGAAGTGACATCAGTTCTGCTGAAAGAAGTGACATCAGTCCCAAAGAAGTGACATTAGTCCTCTCTAAAGAAGTGACATTAGTCCTCTCTAAAGAAGTGACATCAGTCCTCTCAAAATAAGTGACATCAGTCCTTTTTAAAGAAGTGACATCAGTTCTCCTTAAAGAAGTGACATCAGTCCTTCTTAAATAAGTGACATTAGTCCTCTCTAAAGAAATAATATCAGTCGTGTAAAAAGAAGTGACATTAGTCCTCTCTAAAGAAATGACATAAGTTCTCCTGAAAGAAGTGACATCAGTCCTTCTTAAAGAAGTGACATCAGGCCTCTCTGAAGAAGTGACATCAGTCCTAAAGAATTGACATCAGTCCTTCTTAAAGAAGTGACATCAGGCCTCTCTGAAGAAGTGACATCAGTCCTAAAGAATTGACATCAGTCCTTCTTAAAGAAGTGACATCAGTCCTTCTTAAAGAAGCGTCATCAGTCCTAAAGAAGTGATATCAGTCCTTCTTAAAGAAGTGACATTATTCCTCTCTAAAGAAGTGACATCAGTCCTAAAAAAGTGACATCAGTCCTTCTTAAAGAAGTGACATCAGGCCTCTATAGAAGTGACATCAGTCCTAAAGAGGTGACATCAGTCCTTCTTACAGAAGTGACATCAGACCTCTCTAAAGAATTGACATCAGTCCTTCTTAAAGAAGTGACATCCGTCCTCTCTAAAGAAGTGACATTAGTCCTAAAGAAATGACATCAGTCCTTCTTAAAGAAGTGACATTAGTCCTCTTTGAAGAAGTGATATCAGTTCTCCTCGAAGAAGTGACATTAGTCTTATCTAAAGAATTGACATCAGTCCTTCTTAAAGAAGTGACATTAGTCCTCTCTGAAGAAGTGACATCAGTCCTTCTTAAAGAAGTGACATCAGTCCTCTCAAAAGAAGTGACATCTGTCCTTCTTCAAGAAGTGACATCAATCCTGTCTTAAGAAGTGAAATTAGTCTTCTCTAAAGAAGTGACATCAGTCCTTCTTAAAGAAGTGACATCAGTTCTGCTGAAAGAAGTGACATCAGTCCCAAAGAAGTGACATCAGTCCTCTCTAAAGAAGTGACATCAGTTCTCCTTAAAGAAGTGACATCAGTCCCAAAGAAGTGAAATCAGTCCTCTCTAAAGAAGTGACATCAGTTCTGCTGAAAGAAGTGACATCAGTCCCAAAGAATTGACATTATTCCTCTCTAAAGAAGTGACATCAGTTCTGCTGAAAGAAGTGACATCAGTCCCAAAGAAGTGACATTATTCCTCTCTAAAGAAGTGACATTAGTCCTCTCTAAAGAAGTGACATCAGTTCTCCTTAAAGAAATGACATCAGTCCTCTCTAAAGAAGTGACATCAGTCCTAAAGAAGTGACATCAGTCCTCTCAAAAGAAGTGACATCAGTCCTTCTTAAATAAATGACATCAATCCTCTCTAAAGAAGTGACATCAGTCCTAAAGAAGTGACATCAGTTCTCCTTAAAGAAGTGACATCAGTCCTCTCTGAAGAAGTGACATCAGTCCTAAAGAATTGACATCATTCCTCTCTAAAGAACTGACATCAGTCCTAAAGAAGTGACATCAGTTCTCCTTAAAGAAGTGACATCAGTCCTCTCTAAAGAAGTGACATCAGTCCTAAAGAAATGACATCAGTCCTTCTTAAAGAAGTGACATCAGTCCTTCTTAAAGAAGTGACATTAGTCCTCTCTGAAGAAGTGACATCAGTTCTCCTCGAAGAAGTGACATTAGTCTTATCTAAAGAATTGACATCAGTCCTTCTTAAAGAAGTGACATTAGTCCTCTCTGAAGAAGTGACATCAGTCCTAAAGAAGTGACATCAGTCCTTCTTAAAGAAGTGACATCAGTCCTCTCAAAAGAAGTGACATCTGTCCTTCTTCAAGAAGTGACATCAATCCTGTCTTAAAAAGTGAAATTAGTCTTCTCTAAAGAAGTGACATCAGTCCTTCTTAAAGAAGTGACATCAGTTCTGCTGAAAGAAGTGACATCAGTCCCAAAGAAGTGACATCAGTCCTCTCTAAAGAAGTGACATCAGTTCTGCTGAAAGAAGTGACATCAGTCCCAAAGAAGTGACATTAGTCCTCTCTAAAGAAGTGACATTAGTCCTCTCTAAAGAAGTGACATCAGTTCTGCTGAAAGAAGTGACATCAGTCCCAAAGAATTGACATTATTCCTCTCTAAAGAAGTGACATCAGTTCTGCTGAAAGAAGTGACATCAGTCCCAAAGAAGTGACATTATTCCTCTCTAAAGAAGTGACATTAGTCCTCTCTAAAGAAGTGACATCAGTTCTCCTTAAAGAAATGACATCAGTCCTCTCTAAAGAAGTGACATTAGTCCTCTCTAAAGAAGTGACATCAGTTCTCCTTAAAGAAGTGACATCAGTCCTAAAGAAGTGACATCAGTCCTCTCAAAAGAAGTGACATCAGTCCTTCTTAAATAAATGACATCAATCCTCTCTAAAGAAGTGACATCAGTCCTAAAGAAGTGACATCAGTTCTCCTTAAAGAAGTGACATCAGTCCTTCTTAAAGAAGTGACATCAGGCCTCTCTGAAGAAGTGACATTAGTCCTCTCTAAAGAAATGACATAAGTTCTCCTGAAAGAAGTGACATCAGTCCTTCTTAAAGAAGTGACATCAGGCCTCTCTGAAGAAGTGACATCAGTCCTAAAGAATTGACATCAGTCCTTCTTAAAGAAGTGACATCAGGCCTCTCTGAAGAAGTGACATCAGTCCTAAAGAATTGACATCAGTCCTTCTTAAAGAAGTGACATCAGTCCTTCTTAAAGAAGCGTCATCAGTCCTAAAGAAGTGATATCAGTCCTTCTTAAAGAAGTGACATTATTCCTCTCTAAAGAAGTGATATCAGTTCTCCTTAAAGAAGTGACATCAGTCCAAAAAAGTGACATCAGTCCTTCTTAAAGAAGTGACATCAGGCCTCTCTATAGAAGTGACATCAGTCCTAAAGAGGTGACATCAGTCCTTCTTACAGAAGTGACATCAGACCTCTCTAAAGAATTGACATCAGTCCTTCTTAAAGAAGTGACATCCGTCCTCTCTAAAGAAGTGACATTAGTCCTAAAGAAATGACATCAGTCCTTCTTAAAGAAGTGACATTAGTCCTCTCTGAAGAAGTGACATCAGTTCTCCTCGAAGAAGTGACATTAGTCTTATCTAAAGAATTGACATCAGTCCTTCTTAAAGAAGTGACATTAGTCCTCTCTGAAGAAGTGACATCAGTCCTAAAGAAGTGACATCAGTCCTTCTTAAAGAAGTGACATCAGTCCTCTCAAAAGAAGTGACATCTGTCCTTCTTCAAGAAGTGACATCAATCCTGTCTTAAGAAGTGAAATTAGTCTTCTCTAAAGAAGTGACATCAGTCCTTCTTAAAGAAGTGACATCAGTCCCAAAGAAGTGACATCAGTCCTCTCTAAAGAAGTGACATCAGTTCTGCTGAAAGAAGTGACATCAGTCCCAAAGAAGTGACATTAGTCCTCTCTAAAGAAGTGACATTAGTCCTCTCTAAAGAAGTGACATCAGTCCTCTCAAAATAAGTGACATCAGTCCTTTTTAAAGAAGTGACATCAGTTCTCCTTAAAGAAGTGACATCAGTCCTTCTTAAATAAGTGACATTAGTCCTCTCTAAAGAAATAATATCAGTCGTGTAAAAAGAAGTGACATTAGTCCTCTCTAAAGAAATGACATAAGTTCTCCTGAAAGAAGTGACATCAGTCCTTCTTAAAGAAGTGACATCAGGCCTCTCTGAAGAAGTGACATCAGTCCTAAAGAATTGACATCAGTCCTTCTTAAAGAAGTGACATCAGGCCTCTCTGAAGAAGTGACATCAGTCCTAAAGAATTGACATCAGTCCTTCTTAAAGAAGTGACATCAGTCCTTCTTAAAGAAGCGTCATCAGTCCTAAAGAAGTGATATCAGTCCTTCTTAAAGAAGTGACATTATTCCTCTCTAAAGAAGTGATATCAGTTCTCCTTAAAGAAGTGACATCAGTCCTAAAAAAGTGACATCAGTCCTTCTTAAAGAAGTGACATCAGGCCTCTATAGAAGTGACATCAGTCCTAAAGAGGTGACATCAGTCCTTCTTACAGAAGTGACATCAGACCTCTCTAAAGAATTGACATCAGTCCTTCTTAAAGAAGTGACATCCGTCCTCTCTAAAGAAGTGACATTAGTCCTAAAGAAATGACATCAGTCCTTCTTAAAGAAGTGACATTAGTCCTCTTTGAAGAAGTGATATCAGTTCTCCTCGAAGAAGTGACATTAGTCTTATCTAAAGAATTGACATCAGTCCTTCTTAAAGAAGTGACATTAGTCCTCTCTGAAGAAGTGACATCAGTCCTTCTTAAAGAAGTGACATCAGTCCTCTCAAAAGAAGTGACATCTGTCCTTCTTCAAGAAGTGACATCAATCCTGTCTTAAGAAGTGAAATTAGTCTTCTCTAAAGAAGTGACATCAGTCCTTCTTAAAGAAGTGACATCAGTTCTGCTGAAAGAAGTGACATCAGTCCCAAAGAAGTGACATCAGTCCTCTCTAAAGAAGTGACATCAGTTCTCCTTAAAGAAGTGACATCAGTCCCAAAGAAGTGAAATCAGTCCTCTCTAAAGAAGTGACATCAGTTCTGCTGAAAGAAGTGACATCAGTCCCAAAGAATTGACATTATTCCTCTCTAAAGAAGTGACATCAGTTCTGCTGAAAGAAGTGACATCAGTCCCAAAGAAGTGACATTATTCCTCTCTAAAGAAGTGACATTAGTCCTCTCTAAAGAAGTGACATCAGTTCTCCTTAAAGAAATGACATCAGTCCTCTCTAAAGAAGTGACATCAGTCCTAAAGAAGTGACATCAGTCCTCTCAAAAGAAGTGACATCAGTCCTTCTTAAATAAATGACATCAATCCTCTCTAAAGAAGTGACATCAGTCCTAAAGAAGTGACATCAGTTCTCCTTAAAGAAGTGACATCAGTCCTCTCTGAAGAAGTGACATCAGTCCTAAAGAAGTGACATCAGTTCTCCTTAAAGAAGTGACATCAGTCCTCTCTAAAGAAGTGACATCAGTCCTAAAGAAATGACATCAGTCCTTCTTAAAGAAGTGACATCAGTCCTTCTTAAAGAAGTGACATTAGTCCTCTCTGAAGAAGTGACATCAGTTCTCCTCGAAGAAGTGACATTAGTCTTATCTAAAGAATTGACATCAGTCCTTCTTAAAGAAGTGACATTAGTCCTCTCTGAAGAAGTGACATCAGTCCTAAAGAAGTGACATCAGTCCTTCTTAAAGAAGTGACATCAGTCCTCTCAAAAGAAGTGACATCTGTCCTTCTTCAAGAAGTGACATCAATCCTGTCTTAAAAAGTGAAATTAGTCTTCTCTAAAGAAGTGACATCAGTCCTTCTTAAAGAAGTGACATCAGTTCTGCTGAAAGAAGTGACATCAGTCCCAAAGAAGTGACATCAGTCCTCTCTAAAGAAGTGACATCAGTTCTGCTGAAAGAAGTGACATCAGTCCCAAAGAAGTGACATTAGTCCTCTCTAAAGAAGTGACATTAGTCCTCTCTAAAGAAGTGACATCAGTTCTGCTGAAAGAAGTGACATCAGTCCCAAAGAATTGACATTATTCCTCTCTAAAGAAGTGACATCAGTTCTGCTGAAAGAAGTGACATCAGTCCCAAAGAAGTGACATTATTCCTCTCTAAAGAAGTGACATTAGTCCTCTCTAAAGAAGTGACATCAGTTCTCCTTAAAGAAATGACATCAGTCCTCTCTAAAGAAGTGACATTAGTCCTCTCTAAAGAAGTGACATCAGTTCTCCTTAAAGAAGTGACATCAGTCCTAAAGAAGTGACATCAGTCCTCTCAAAAGAAGTGACATCAGTCCTTCTTAAATAAATGACATCAATCCTCTCTAAAGAAGTGACATCAGTCCTAAAGAAGTGACATCAGTTCTCCTTAAAGAAGTGACATCAGTCCTTCTTAAAGAAGTGACATCAGGCCTCTCTGAAGAAGTGACATCAGTCCTAAAGAATTGACATCATTCCTCTCTAAAGAACTGACATCAGTCCTAAAGAAGTGACATCAGTCCTTCTTAAAGAAGTGACATCAGTCCTTCTTAAAGAAGCATCATCAGTCCTAAAGAAGTGATATCAGTCCTTCTTAAAGAAGTGACATTATTCCTCTCTAAAGAAGTGATATCAGTTCTCCTTAAAGAAGTGACATCAGTCCTAAAGAAGTGACATCAGTCCTTCTTAAAGAAGTGACATCAGTCCTCTCTAAAGAAGTGACATCAGTCCTAAAGAAATGACATCAGTTCTTCTTAAAGAAGTGACATCAGTCCTTCTTAAAGAAGTGACATTAGTCCTCTCTGAAGAAGTGACATCAGTTCTCCTCGAAGAAGTGACATTAGTCTTATCTAAAGAATTGACATCAGTCCTTCTTAAAGAAGTGACATTAGTCCTCTCTGAAGAAGTGACATCAGTCCTAAAGAAGTGACATCAGTCCTTCTTAAAGAAGTGACATCAGTCCTCTCAAAAGAAGTGACATCTGTCCTTCTTCAAGAAGTGACATCAATCCTGTCTTAAGAAGTGAAATTAGTCTTCTCTAAAGAAGTGACATCAGTCCTTCTTAAAGAAGTGACATCAGTTCTGCTGAAAGAAGTGACATCAGTCCCAAAGAAGTGACATCAGTCCTCTCTAAAGAAGTGACATCAGTTCTGCTGAAAGAAGTGACATCAGTCCCAAAGAAGTGAAATTAGTCTTCTCTAAAGAAGTGACATCAGTCCTTCTTAAAGAAGTGACATCAGTTCTGCTGAAAGAAGTGACATCAGTCCCAAAGAAGTGACATCAGTCCTCTCTAAAGAAGTGACATCAGTTCTGCTGAAAGAAGTGACATCAGTCCCAAAGAAGTGACATTAGTCCTCTCTAAAGAAGTGACATTAGTCCTCTCTAAAGAAGTGACATCAGTCCTCTCAAAATAAGTGACATCAGTCCTTTTTAAAGAAGTGACATCAGTTCTCCTTAAAGAAGTGACATCAGTCCTTCTTAAATAAGTGACATTAGTCCTCTCTAAAGAAATAATATCAGGCGTGTAAAAAGAAGTGACATTAGTCCTCTCTAAAGAAATGACATAAGTTCTCCTGAAAGAAGTGACATCAGTCCTTCTTAAAGAAGTGACATCAGGCCTCTCTGAAGAAGTGACATCAGTCCTAAAGAATTGACATCAGTCCTTCTTAAAGAAGTGACATCAGGCCTCTCTGAAGAAGTGACATCAGTCCTAAAGAATTGACATCAGTCCTTCTTAAAGAAGTGACATCAGTCCTTCTTAAAGAAGCGTCATCAGTCCTAAAGAAGTGATATCAGTCCTTCTTAAAGAAGTGACATTATTCCTCTCTAAAGAAGTGATATCAGTTCTCCTTAAAGAAGTGACATCAGTCCTAAAAAAGTGACATCAGTCCTTCTTAAAGAAGTGACATCAGGCCTCTATAGAAGTGACATCAGTCCTAAAGAGGTGACATCAGTCCTTCTTACAGAAGTGACATCAGACCTCTCTAAAGAATTGACATCAGTCCTTCTTAAAGAAGTGACATCCGTCCTCTCTAAAGAAGTGACATTAGTCCTAAAGAAATGACATCAGTCCTTCTTAAAGAAGTGACATTAGTCCTCTTTGAAGAAGTGATATCAGTTCTCCTCGAAGAAGTGACATTAGTCTTATCTAAAGAATTGACATCAGTCCTTCTTAAAGAAGTGACATTAGTCCTCTCTGAAGAAGTGACATCAGTCCTAAAGAAGTGACATCAGTCCTTCTTAAAGAAGTGACATCAGTCCTCTCAAAAGAAGTGACATCTGTCCTTCTTCAAGAAGTGACATCAATCCTGTCTTAAGAAGTGAAATTAGTCTTCTCTAAAGAAGTGACATCAGTCCTTCTTAAAGAAGTGACATCAGTTCTGCTGAAAGAAGTGACATCAGTCCCAAAGAAGTGACATCAGTCCTCTCTAAAGAAGTGACATCAGTTCTCCTTAAAGAAGTGACATCAGTCCCAAAGAAGTGAAATCAGTCCTCTCTAAAGAAGTGACATCAGTTCTGCTGAAAGAAGTGACATCAGTCCCAAAGAATTGACATTATTCCTCTCTAAAGAAGTGACATCAGTTCTGCTGAAAGAAGTGACATCAGTCCCAAAGAAGTGACATTATTCCTCTCTAAAGAAGTGACATTAGTTCTCCTTAAAGAAATGACATCAGTCCTCTCTAAAGAAGTGACATCAGTCCTAAAGAAGTGACATCAGTCCTCTCAAAAGAAGTGACATCAGTCCTTCTTAAATAAATGACATCAATCCTCTCTAAAGAAGTGACATCAGTCCTAAAGAAGTGACATCAGTTCTCCTTAAAGAAGTGACATCAGTCCTCTCTGAAGAAGTGACATCAGTCCTAAAGAATTGACATCATTCCTCTCTAAAGAACTGACATCAGTCCTAAAGAAGTGACATCAGTTCTCCTTAAAGAAGTGACATCAGTCCTCTCTAAAGAAGTGACATCAGTCCTAAAGAAATGACATCAGTCCTTCTTAAAGAAGTGACATCAGTCCTTCTTAAAGAAGTGACATTAGTCCTCTCTGAAGAAGTGACATCAGTTCTCCTCGAAGAAGTGACATTAGTCTTATCTAAAGAATTGACATCAGTCCTTCTTAAAGAAGTGACATTAGTCCTCTCTGAAGAAGTGACATCAGTCCTAAAGAAGTGACATCAGTCCTTCTTAAAGAAGTGACATCAGTCCTCTCAAAAGAAGTGACATCTGTCCTTCTTCAAGAAGTGACATCAATCCTGTCTTAAGAAGTGAAATTAGTCTTCTCTAAAGAAGTGACATCAGTCCTTCTTAAAGAAGTGACATCAGTTCTGCTGAAAGAAGTGACATCAGTCCCAAAGAAGTGACATCAGTCCTCTCTAAAGAAGTGACATCAGTTCTGCTGAAAGAAGTGACATCAGTCCCAAAGAAGTGACATTAGTCCTCTCTAAAGAAGTGACATTAGTCCTCTCTAAAGAAGTGACATCAGTTCTGCTGAAAGAAGTGACATCAGTCCCAAAGAATTGACATTATTCCTCTCTAAAGAAGTGACATCAGTTCTGCTGAAAGAAGTGACATCAGTCCCAAAGAAGTGACATTATTCCTCTCTAAAGAAGTGACATTAGTCCTCTCTAAAGAAGTGACATCAGTTCTCCTTAAAGAAATGACATCAGTCCTCTCTAAAGAAGTGACATTAGTCCTCTCTAAAGAAGTGACATCAGTTCTCCTTAAAGAAGTGACATCAGTCCTAAAGAAGTGACATCAGTCCTCTCAAAAGAAGTGACATCAGTCCTTCTTAAATAAATGACATCAATCCTCTCTAAAGAAGTGACATCAGTCCTAAAGAAGTGACATCAGTTCTCCTTAAAGAAGTGACATCAGTCCTTCTTAAAGAAGTGACATCAGGCCTCTCTGAAGAAGTGACATCAGTCCTAAAGAATTGACATCATTCCTCTCTAAAGAACTGACATCAGTCCTAAAGAAGTGACATCAGTCCTTCTTAAAGAAGTGACATCAGTCCTTCTTAAAGAAGCATCATCAGTCCTAAAGAAGTGATATCAGTCCTTCTTAAAGAAGTGACATTATTCCTCTCTAAAGAAGTGATATCAGTTCTCCTTAAAGAAGTGACATCAGTCCTAAAGAAGTGACATCAGTCCTTCTTAAAGAAGTGACATCAGTCCTCTCTAAAGAAGTGACATCAGTCCTAAAGAAATGACATCAGTTCTTCTTAAAGAAGTGACATCAGTCCTTCTTAAAGAAGTGACATTAGTCCTCTCTAAAGAAGTGACATCAGTTCTCCTGAAAGAAGTGACATCAGTCCCAAAGAAGTGACATTAGTCCTCTCTAAAGAAGTGACATTAGTCCTCTCTAAAGAAGTGACATCAGTTCTCCTTAAAGAAGTGACATCAGTCCCAAAGAAGTGAAATCAGTCCTCTCTAAAGAAGTGACATCAGTCCTCTCTAAAGAAGTGACATCAGTTCTGCTGAAAGAAGTGACATCAGTCACAAAGAAGTGACATTATTCCTCTCTAAAGAAGTGACATTAGTCCTCTCTAAAGAAGTGACATCAGTTCTCCTTAAAGAAATGACATCAGTCCTCTCTAAAGAAGTGAAATCAGTCCTCTCTAAAGAATGACATCAGTTCTGCTGAAAGAAGTGACATCAGTCCCAAAGAATTGACATTATTCCTCTCTAAAGAAGTGACATCAGTTCTGCTGAAAGAAGTGACATCAGTCCCAAAGAAGTGACATTATTCCTCTCTAAAGAAGTGACATTAGTCCTCTCTAAAGAAGTGACATCAGTTCTCCTTAAAGAAGTGACATCAGTCCTAAAGAATTGATATCAGTCCTTCTTAAAGAAGTGACATCAGTCCTCTCTAAAGAAGTGACATCAGTCCTAAAGAAATGACATCAGTTCTTCTTAAAGAAGTGACATCAGTCCTTCTTAAAGAAGTGACATTAGTCCTCTCTGAAGAAGTGACATCAGTTCTCCTCGAAGAAGTGACATTAGTCTTATCTAAAGAATTGACATCAGTCCTTCTTAAAGAAGTGACATTAGTCCTCTCTGAAGAAGTGACATCAGTCCTAAAGAAGTGACATCAGTCCTTCTTAAAGAAGTGACATCAGTCCTCTCAAAAGAAGTGACATCTGTCCTTCTTCAAGAAGTGACATCAATCCTGTCTTAAGAAGTGAAATTAGTCTTCTCTAAAGAAGTGACATCAGTCCTTCTTAAAGAAGTGACATCAGTTCTGCTGAAAGAAGTGACATCAGTCCCAAAGAAGTGACATCAGTCCTCTCTAAAGAAGTGACATCAGTTCTGCTGAAAGAAGTGACATCAGTCCCAAAGAAGTGACATTAGTCCTCTCTAAAGAAGTGACATCAGTTCTCCTGAAAGAAGTGACATCAGTCCCAAAGAAGTGACATTAGTCCTCTCTAAAGAAGTGACATTAGTCCTCTCTAAAGAAGTGACATCAGTTCTCCTTAAAGAAGTGACATCAGTCCCAAAGAAGTGAAATCAGTCCTCTCTAAAGAAGTGACATTAGTCCTCTCTAAAGAAGTGACATCAGTTCTCCTTAAAGAAGTGACATCAGTCCTAAAGAAGTGACATCAGTCCTCTCAAAAGAAGTGACATCAGTCCTTCTTAAATAAATGACATCAATCCTCTCTAAAGAAGTGACATCAGTTCTCCTTAAAGAAGTGACATCAGTTCTCCTTAAAGAAGTGACATCAGGCCTCTCTGAAGAAGTGACATCAGTCCTAAAGAATTGACATCATTCCTCTCTAAAGAACTGACATCAGTCCTAAAGAAGTGACATCAGTCCTTCTTAAAGAAGTGACATCAGTCCTTCTTAAAGAAGTGACATCAGTCCTTCTTAAAGAAGCAACATCAGTCCTAAAGAAGTGATATCAGTCCTTCTTAAAGAAGTGACATTATTCCTCTCTAAAGAAGTGATATCAGTTCTCCTTAAAGAAGTGACATCAGTCCTAAAGAAGTGACATCAGTCCTTAAAAAAGTGACATCAGACCTCTCTAAAGAATTGATATCAGTCCTTCTTAAAGAAGTGACATCAGTCCTCTCTAAAGAAGTGACATCAGTCCTAAAGAAATGACATCAGTCCTTCTTAAAGAAGTGACATCAGTCCTTCTTAAAGAAGTGACATTAGTCCTCTCTGAAGAAGTGACATCAGTTCTCCTCGAAGAAGTGACATTAGTCTTATCTAAAGAATTGACATCAGTCCTTCTTAAAGAAGTGACATTAGTCCTCTCTGAAGAAGTGACATCAGTCCTAAAGAAGTGACATCAGTCCTTCTTAAAGAAGTGACATCTGTCCTTCTTCAAGAAGTGACATCAATCCTGTCTTAAAGAAGTGACATTAGTCCTCTCTAAAGAAGTGACATCAGTCCTTCTTAAAGAAGTGACATTAGTCCTCTCTAAAGAAGTGACATCAGTCCTAAAGAAGTGACATCAGTTCACCTTAAAGAAGTGACATCAGTCCTTCTTAAAAAAGTGACATTAGTCCTCTCTAAAGAAGTGACATCAGTCCTTCTTAAAGAAGTGACATTAGTCCTCTCTAAAGAATTGACATCAGTCCTTCTTAAAGAAGTGAGATCAGTCCTAAAGAAGTGACATCAGTCTTTTGTAAAGAAGTGACATTGGTCCTCTCTAAAGAAGTGACATCAGTCCTCTCTAAAGAAGTGACATTAGTCCTAAAGAAGTGAAATCAGTTCTCCTTAAAGAAGCGACATTTGTCCTCTCTAAAGAAGTGACATCAGTCCTTCTTAAAGAAGTGACATTAGTCTTCTCTAAAGAATTTATATCAGTCCTTCTTAAATAAATGACATCAGTCCTTCTTAAAGAAGTGACATTAATCCTCTCTAAAGAAGTGACATCAGTCCTAAAGAAGTGAAATCAGTCCTTCTTAAAGAAGTGACATCAGTCCTAAAGAAGTGACATCATTCCCCTCTAAAGAAGTGACATCAGTCCTAAAGAAGTGACATCAGTCCTTCTTAAAGAAGTGACATCAGGCTTCACTAAAGAAGTGACATCAGTCCTTCTTAAAGAAGTGACATCAGTCCTCTATAAAGAAGCGTCATCAGTCCTAAAGAAGTGATCTCAGTCCTTCTTAAAGAAGTGACATCAGTCCTCTCTAAAGAAGTGACATCAGTCCTAAAGAAGTGACATCAGTTCTCCTTAAAGAAGTGACATCAGTCCTTCTTAAAGAAGTGACATTAGTCCTCTCTAAAGAAGTGACATCAGTCCTTCTTAAAGAAGTGACAATAGTACTCTCTAAAGAATTGACATTAGTCCTCTCTAAAGAAGTGACATCAGTCCTAAAGAAGTGACATCAGTTCTCCTTAAAGCAGCGACATTAGTCCTCTCTAAAGAAGTGATATCAGACCTCTCTAAAGAAGTGACATCAGTCCTTCTTAAAGAAGCTACATTAGTCCTCTCTAAAGAAGTGACATCAGTCCTAAAGAAGTGACATCAGTCCTTCTTAAAGAAGTGACATTAGTACTCTCAAAAGAAATGACATCAATCCTGTCTTAAGAAGTGACATTAGTCCTCTCTAAAGAATTGATATCAGTCCTTCTTAAATAAGTGACATCAATCCTCTCTAAAGAAATGACATCAGTCCTAAAGAAGTGACATCAGTCCTTCTTAAAGAAGTGACATCAGGCTTCTCTAAAGAATTGACATCGGTCCTTCTTCAAGAAGTGACATCAGGCTTCTCTAAAGAATTGACATCAGTCCTTCTTAAAGAATTGACATCAGTCCTAAAGAAGTGACATCATTCCTCTATAAAGAAGCGTCATCAGTCCTAAAGAAGTGATATCAGTCCTTCTTAAAGAAGTGACATTATTCCTCTCAAAAGAAGTAATATCAGTCCTTCTTAAAGAAGTGACATCAGTTCTCCTTAAAGATTTGACATCAGTCCTAAAGAAGTGACATCAGTCCTTCTTAAAGAAGTGACATCAGGCCTCTCTAAAGAAGTGACAGCAGTCCTAAAGAAGTGACATAATTCCCCTCTAAAGAAGTGACATCAGTCCTAAAGAAGTGACATCAGTCCTTCTTAAAGAAGTGACATCAGGCTTCTCTAAAGAATTGACATCAGTCCTCTCTAAAGAAGTGACATCAGTCCTAAAGAAGTGACATCAGTCCTTCTTAAAGAAGTGACATCAGTCCTCTCTGAAGAAGTGACATCAGTTCTCCTCGAAGAAGTGACATTAGTCCTCTCTGAAGAATTGACATCAGTTCTCCTTAAAGAAGTGACATCAGTCCTCTCTAAAGAAGTGACATCAGTCCTAAAGAAGTAACATCAATCCTTTCTAAAGAATTGACATCAGTCCTTCTTAACATAGTGAGATAAGTCCTAAAGAAGTGACATCAGTCTTTCTTAAAGAAGTGACATTGGTCCTCTCTAAAGAAGTGACGTCAGTCCTAAAGAAGTGACATCAGTCCTTCTTACAGAAGTGACATCAGTCCTTCTTACAGAAGTGACATCAGGCTTCTCTAAAGAATTGACATCAGTCCTTCTTAAAGAAGTGACATCAGTCCTCTCTAAAGAAGTGACATCAGTCCTAAAGAAATGACATCATTCCTTCTTAAAGAAGTGACATTAGTCCTCTCTAAAGAAGTGACATCAGTTCTCCTTAAAGAAGTGACATTAGTCCTCTCTAAAGAAGTGACATCAGTTCTCCTTAAAGAAGTGACATCAGTCCTAAAGAAGTGACATCAGTCCTCTCAAAAGAAGTGACATCAGTCCTTCTTAAATAAATGACATAAATCCTCTCTAAAGAAGTGACATCAGTCCTAAAGAAGTGACATCAGTTCTCCTTAAAGAAGTGACATCAGTCCTTCTTAAAGAAGTGACATCAGGCCTCTCTATAGAAGTGACATCAGTCCTAAAGAAGTGACATCAGTCCTTCTTAAAGAAGTGACATCAGTCCTCTCTAATGAAGTGACATCAGTCCTCTCTAAAGAAGTGACATCTGTCCTTGTTCAAGAAGTGACATCAATCCTGTCTTAAGAAGTGACATTAGTCTTCCCTAAAGAAGTGACATCAGTCCTTCTTAAAGAAGTGACATCAGTCTTCTCTAAAGAATTGACATCAGTCCTTCTTAAAGAAGTGACATTAGTCCTCTCTGAAGAAGTGACATTAGTGTTATCTAAAGAATTGACATCAGTCCTTCTTAAAGAAGTGACATCAGGCTTCTCTAAAGAATTGACATCAGTCCTCTCTAAAGAAGTGACATCAGTCCTAAAGAAGTGACATCATTCCTTCTTAAAGAAGTGACATTAGTCCTCTCTTAAGAAGTGACATCAGTCCTTCTTAAAGAAGTGACAATAGTACTCTCTAAAGAATTGACATTAGTCCTCTCTAAAGAAGTGACATCAGTCCTAAAGAAGTGACATCAGTTCTCCTTAAAGCAGCGACATTAGTCCTCTCTAAAGAAGTGATATCAGACCTCTCTAAAGAAGTGATATCAGTCCTTCTTAAAGAAGCTACATTAGTCCTCTCTAAAGAAGTGACATCAGTCCTAAAGAAGTGACATCAGTCCTTCTTAAAGAAGTGACATTAGTACTCTCAAAAGAAGTGACATCAATCCTGTCTTAAGAAGTGACATTAGTCCTCTCTAAAGAATTGATATCAGTCCTTCTTAAATAAGTGACATCAATCCTCTCTAAAGAAATGACATCAGTCCTAAAGAAGTGACATCAGTCCTTCTTAAAGAAGTGACATCAGGCTTCTCTAAAGAATTGACATCGGTCCTTCTTAAAGAAGTGACATCAGGCTTCTCTAAAGAATTGACATCAGTCCTTCTTAAAGAATTGACATCAGTCCTAAAGAAGTGACATCATTCCTCTATAAAGAAGCGTCATCAGTCCTAAAGAAGTGATATCAGTCCTTCTTAAAGAAGTGACATTATTCCTCTCAAAAGAAGTAATATCAGTCCTTCTTAAAGAAGTGACATCAGTTCTCCTTAAAGATTTGACATCAGTCCTAAAGAAGTGACATCAGTCCTTCTTAAAGAAGTGACATCAGGCCTCTCTAAAGAAGTGACAGCAGTCCTAAAGAAGTGACATAATTCCCCTCTAAAGAAGTGACATCAGTCCTAAAGAAGTGACATCAGTCCTTCTTAAAGAAGTGACATCAGGCTTCTCTAAAGAATTGACATCAGTCCTCTCTAAAGAAGTGACATCAGTCCTTCTTAAAGAAGTGACATCAGGCTTCTCTAAAGAAGTGACATCAGTCCTTCTTAAAGAAGTGACATCAGTCCTTCTTAAAGAAGTGACATCAGTCCTCTCTGAAGAAGTGACATCAGTTCTCCTCGAAGAAGTGACATTAGTCCTCTCTGAAGAATTGACATCAGTTCTCCTTAAAGAAGTGACATCAGTCCTCTCTAAAGAAGTGACATCAGTCCTAAAGAAGTAACATCAATCCTTTCTAAAGAATTGACATCAGTCCTTCTTAAAGAAGTGAGATAAGTCCTAAAGAAGTGACATCAGTCTTTCTTAAAGAAGTGACATTGGTCCTCTCTAAAGAAGTGACGTCAGTCCTAAAGAAGTGACATCAGTCCTTCTTACAGAAGTGACATCAGTCCTTCTTACAGAAGTGACATCAGGCTTCTCTAAAGAATTGACATCAGTCCTTCTTAAAGAAGTGACATCAGTCCTCTCTAAAGAAGTGACATCAGTCCTAAAGAAATGACATCAGTCCTTCTTAAAGAAGTGACATTAGTCCTCTCTAAAGAAGTGACATCAGTTCTCCTTAAAGAAGTGACATCAGTCCTCTCTAAAGAAGTGACATTAGTCCTCTCTAAAGAAGTGACATCAGTTCTCCTTAAAGAAGTGACATCAGTCCTAAAGAAGTGACATCAGTCCTCTCAAAAGAAGTGACATCAGTCCTTCTTAAATAAATGACATAAATCCTCTCTAAAGAAGTGACATCAGTCCTAAAGAAGTGACATCAGTTCTCCTTAAAGAAGTGACATCAGTCCTTCTTAAAGAAGTGACATCAGTCCTTCTTAAAGAATTGACATTAGTCCTTCTTAAAGAAGTGACATCAGTCCTTCTTAAAGAAGTGACATTAGTCTTATCTAAAGAATTGACATCAGTCCTTCTTAAAGAAGTGACATCAGTCCTCTCTAATGAAGTGACATCAGTCCTCTCTAAAGAAGTGACATCTGTCCTTGTTCAAGAAGTGACATCAATCCTGTCTTAAGAAGTGACATTAGTCTTCCCTAAAGAAGTGACATCAGTCCTTCTTAAAGAAGTGACATCAGTCTTCTCTAAAGAATTGACATCAGTCCTTCTTAAAGAAGTGACATTAGTCCTCTCTGAAGAAGTGACATCAGTTCTCCTCGAAGAAGTGACATTAGTCTTATCTAAAGAATTGACATCAGTCCTTCTTAAAGAAGTGACATTAGTCCTCTCTGAAGAAGTGACATCAGTCCTAAAGAAGTGACATCAGTCCTTCTTAAAGAAGTGACATCAGTCCTCTCAAAAGAAGTGACATCTGTCCTTCTTCAAGAAGTGACATCAATCCTGTCTTAAGAAGTGAAATTAGTCTTCTCTAAAGAAGTTACATCAGTCCTTCTTAAAGAAGTGACATCAGTTCTGCTGAAAGAAGTGACATCAGTCCCAAAGAAGTGACATCAGTCCTCTCTAAAGAAGTGACATCAGTTCTGCTGAAAGAAGTGACATCAGTCCCAAAGAAGTGACATTAGTCCTCTCTAAAGAAGTGACATCAGTTCTCCTGAAAGAAGTGACATCAGTCCCAAAGAAGTGACATTAGTCCTCTCTAAAGAAGTGACATTAGTCCTCTCTAAAGAAGTGACATCAGTTCTCCTTAAAGAAGTGACATCAGTCCCAAAGAAGTGAAATCAGTCCTCTCTAAAGAAGTGACATCAGTCCTCTCTAAAGAAGTGACATCAGTTCTGCTGAAAGAAGTGACATCAGTCCCAAAGAAGTGACATTAGTCCTCTCTAAAGAAGTGACATTAGTCCTATCTAAAGAAGTGACATCAGTTCTCCTTAAAGAAGTGACATCAGTCCTAAAGAAGTGACATCAGTCCTCTCAAAAGAAGTGACATCAGTCCTTCTTAAATAAATGACATAAATCCTCTCTAAAGAAGTGACATCAGTCCTAAAGAAGTGACATCAGTTCTCCTTAAAGAAGTGACATCAGTCCTTCTTAAAGAAGTGACATCAGGCCTCTCTGAAGAAGTGACATCAGTCCTAATGAATTGACATCATTCCTCTCTAAAGAACTGACATCAGTCCTAAAGAAGTTACATCAGTCCTTCTTAAAGAAGTGACATCAGTCCTTCTTAAAGAAGCGTCATCAGTCCTAAAGAAGTGACATCAGTCCTTCTTAAAGAAGTGACATCAGACCTCGCTAAAGAATTGACATCAGTCCTTCTTAAAGAAGTGACATCAGTCCTCTCTAAAGAAGTGACATCAGTCCTAAAGAAATGACATCAGTCCTTCTTAAAGAAGTGACATCAGTCCTTCTTAAAGAAGTGACATTAGTCCTCTCTGAAGAAGTGACATCAGTCCTAAAGAAGTGACATCAGTCCTTCTTAAAGAAGTGACATCAGTCCTCTCAAAAGAAGTGACATCTGTCCTTCTTCAAGAAGTGACATCAATCCTGTCTTAAGAATTGAAATTAGTCTTCTCTAAAGAACTGACATCAGTCCTTCTTAAAGAAGTGACATTAGTCCTCTCTAAAGAAGTGACATCAGTCCTAAAGAAGTGACATCAGTTCACCTTAAAGAAGTGACATCAGTCCTTCTTAAAGAAGTGAGATCAGTCCTAAAGAAGTGACATCAGTCTTTTGTAAAGAAGTGATATTGGTCCTCTCTAAAGAAGTGACATTAGTCCTAAAGAAGTGAAATCAGTTCTCCTTAAAGAAGCGACATTTGTCCTCTCTAAAGAAGTGACATCAGTCCTTCTTAAAGAAGTGACATTAGTCTTCTCTAAAGAATTTATATCAGTCCTTCTTAAATAAATGACATCAGTCCTTCTTAAAGAAGTGACATCAGTCCTAAAGAAGTGAAATCAGTCCTTCTTAAAGAAGTGACATCAGTCCTAAAGAAGTGACATCATTCCCCTCTAAAGAAGTGACATCAGTCCTAAAGAAGTGACATCAGTCCTTCTTAAAGAAGTGACATCAGGCTTCTCTAAAGAAGTGACATCAGTCCTAAAGAAGTGACATCATTCCCCTCTAAAGAAGTGACATCAGTCCTAAAGAAGTGACATCAGTCCTTCTTAAAGAAGTGACATCAGGCTTCTCTAAAGAAGTGACATCAGTCCTTCTTAAAGAAGTGACATTAGTCCTCTCTAAAGAAGTGACATCAGTCCTAAAGAAGTGACATCAGTCCTTCTTAAAGAAGTGACATTAGTACTCTCAAAAGAAGTGACATCAATCCTGTCTTAAGAAGTGACATTAGTCCTCTCTAAAGAATTGATATCAGTCCTTCTAAATTAGTGACATCAATCCTCTCTAAAGAAATGACATCAGTCCTAAAGAAGTGACATCAGGCTTCTCTAAAGAATTGACATCAGTCCTAAAGAAGTGACATCATTCCTCTATAAAGAAGCGTCATCAGTCCTAAAGAAGTGATATCAGTCCTTCTTAAAGAAGTGACATTATTCCTCTCAAAAGAAGTAATATCAGTCCTTCTTAAAGAAGTGACATCAGTCTTCTCTAAAGAATTGACATCAGTCCTCTCTAAAGAAGTGACATCAGTCCTAAAGAAGTGACATCAGTCCTTCTTAAAGAAGTGACATCAGGCTTCTCTAAAGAAGTGACATCAGTCCTTCTTAAAGAAGTGACATCAGTCCTCTATAAAGAAGCGTCATCAGTCCTAAAGAAGTGATCTCAGTCCTTCTTAAAGAAGTGACATCAGTCCTCTCTAAAGAAGTGACATCAGTCCTTCTTAAAGAAGTGACATTAGTTCTCTCTGAAGAAGTGACATCAATCCTGTCTTAAGAAGTGACATTAGTCCTCCTTAAAGAAGTGACATCAGTCCTTCTTAAAGAAGTGACATTAGTCTTCTCTAAAGAAATGATATCAGTCCTCTCTAAAGAAGTTACATCAATCCTTCTTAAAGAAGTGACATTAGTCCTCTCTAAAGAATTGACATTAGTCCTCTCTAAAGAAGTTACATCAGTTCTTCTGAAAGAAGTGACATCAGTCCTCTCTAAAGAAGTGACATCAGTCCTAAAGAAGTGACATCAGTCCTCCTTAAAGAAGTGACATCAGTCCTTCTTAAAGAAGTGACATTAGTCTTCTCTAAAGAAGTGACATCACTTCTCCTTAAAGAAGTGACATTAGTCCTCTCTAAAGAAGTGACATCAGTCCTTCTTAAAGAAGTGACATTAGTTCTCTCTGAAGAAGTGACATCAATCCTGTCTTAAGAAGTGACATTAGTCCTCCTTAAAGAAGTGACATCAGTCCTTCTTAAAGAAGTGATATTAGTCTTCTCTAAAGAAATGATATCAGTCCTCTCTAAAGAAGTTACATCAATCCTTCTTAAAGAAGTGACATTAGTCCTCTCTAAAGAATTGACATTAGTCCTCTCTAAAGAAGTTACATCAGTTCTTCTGAAAGAAGTGACATCAGTCCTCCCTAAAGAAGTGACATCAGTCCTAAAGAAGTGACATCATTCCTCTCTAAAGAAGTGACATCAGTCCTAAAGAAGTGACATCATTCCTCTCTAAAGAATTGACATCAGTCCTCTCTAAAGAAGTGACATCAGTCCTCTCTAAAGAAGTGACATCAGTCCTAAAGAAGTGACATCAGTCCTTCTTAAAGAAGTGACATTATTCCTCTCTAAAGAAGTGACATCAGTCCTAAAGAAGTGACATCAGTCCTTCTTAAAGAACTGACATCAGGCCTCTCTAAAGAAGTGACATCAGTCCTAAAGAAGTGACATCAGTCCTTCTTAAAGAACTGACATCAGGCCTCTCTAAAGAATTGACATCAGTCCTCTCTGAAGAATTGACATCAGTTCTCCTTAAAGAAGTGACATTAGTCCTTCTTAAAGAAGTGACATTAGTCCTCTCTAAAGAAGTGACATCAGTCCTTCTTAAAGAAGTGACATCAGTTCTCCTTAAAGAAGTGACATCAGTCCTTCTTAAAGAAGTGACATCAGTTCTGCTGAAAGAAGTGACATCAGTCCCAAAGAAGTGACATCAGTCCTCTCTAAAGAAGTGACATCAGTTCTGCTGAAAGAAGTGACATCAGTCCCAAAGAAGTGACATTAGTCCTCTCTAAAGAAGTGACATCAGTTCTCCTGAAAGAAGTGACATCAGTCCCAAAGAAGTGACATTAGTCCTCTCTAAAGAAGTGACATTAGTCCTCTCTAAAGAAGTGACATCAGTTCTCCTTAAAGAAGTGACATCAGTTCTCCTTAAAGAAGTGACATCAGTCCCAAAGAAGTGAAATCCGTCCTCTCTAAAGAAGTGACATCAGTCCTCTCTAAAGAAGTGACATTAGTTCTGCTGAAAGAAGTGACATCAGTCACAAAGAAGTGACATTAGTCCTCTCTAAAGAAGTGACATCAGTTCTCCTTAAAGAAATGACATCAGTCCTCTCTAAAGAAGTGACATTAGTCCTCTCTAAAGAAGTGACATCAGTTCTCCTTAAAGAAGTGACATCAGTCCTCTCTAAAGAAGTGACATTAGTCCTAAAGAAGTGACATCAGTCCTCTCAAAAGAAGTGACATCAGTCCTTCTTAAATAAATGACATAAATCCTCTCTAAAGAAGTGACATCAGTTCTCCTTAAAGAAGTGACATCAGTCCTAAAGAAGTGACACCAGTCCTCTCAAAAGAAGTGACATCAGTCCTTCTTAAATAAATGACATAAATCCTCTCTAAAGAAGTGACATCAGTCCTAAAGAAGTGACATCAGTTCTCCTTAAAGAAGTGACATCAGTCCTTCTTAAAGAAGTGACATCAGGCCTCTCTGAAGAAGTAACATCAGTCCTAATGAATTGACATCATTCCTCTCTAAAGAACTGACATCAGTCCTAAAGAAGTTACATCAGTCCTTCTTAAAGAAGTGACATCAGTCCTTCTTAAAGAAGCGTCATCAGTCCTAAAGAAGTGATATCAGTCCTTCTTAAAGAAGTGACATCAGTCCTAAAGAAGTGACATCAGTCCTTCTTAAAGAAGTGACATCAGACCTCGCTAAAGAATTGACATCAGTCCTTCTTAAAGAAGTGACATCAGTCCTCTCTAAAGAAGTGACATCAGTCCTAAAGAAATGACATCAGTCCTTCTTAAAGAAGTGACATCAGTCCTTCTTAAAGAAGTGACATTAGTCCTCTCTGAAGAAGTGACATCAGTTCTCCTCGAAGAAGTGACATTAGTCTTATCTAAAGAATTGACATCAGTCCTTCTTAAAGAAGTGACATTAGTCCTCTCTGAAGAAGTGACATCAGTCCTAAAGAAGTGACATCAGTCCTTCTTAAAGAAGTGACATCAGTCCTCTCAAAAGAAGTGACATCTGTCCTTCTTCAAGAAGTGACATCAATCCTGTCTTAAGAATTGAAATTAGTCTTCTCTAAAGAAGTGACATCAGTCCTTCTTAAAGAAGTGACATTAGTCCTCTCTAAAGAAGTGACATCAGTCCTAAAGAAGTGACATCAGTTCACCTTAAAGAAGTGACATCAGTCCTTCTTAAAAAAGTGACATTAGTCCTCTCTAAAGAAGTGACATCAGTCCTTCTTAAAGAAGTGACATTAGTCCTCTCTAAAGAATTGACATCAGTCCTTCTTAAAGAAGTGAGATCAGTCCTAAAGAAGTGACATCAGTCTTTTGTAAAGAAGTGACATTGGTCCTCTCTAAAGAAGTGACATTAGTCCTAAAGAAGTGAAATCAGTTCTCCTTAAAGAAGTGACATCAGTCTTTTGTAAAGAAGTGACATTAGTCCTCTCTAAAGAAGTGACATCAGTCCTTCTTAAAGAAGTGACATTAGTCTTCTCTAAAGAATTTATATCAGTCCTTCTTAAATAAATGACATCAGTCCTTCTTAAAGAAGTGACATCAGTCCTAAAGAAGTGACATCAGTCCTCTCTAAAGAAGTGACATCAGTCCTAAAGAAGTGACATCATTCCCCTCTAAAGAAGTGACATCAGTCCTAAAGAAGTGACATCAGTCCTTCTTAAAGAAGTGACATTAGTCCTCTCTAAAGAAGTGACATCAGTCCTAAAGAAGTGACATCAGTCCTTCTTAAAGAAGTGACATTAGTACTCTCAAAAGAAGTGACATCAATCCTGTCTTAAGAAGTGACATTAGTCCTCTCTAAAGAATTGATATCAGTCCTTCTTAAATAAGTGACATCAATCCTCTCTAAAGAAATGACATCAGTCCTAAAGAAGTGACATCAGGCTTCTCTAAAGAATTGACATCAGTCCTAAAGAAGTGACATCATTCCTCTATAAAGAAGCGTCATCAGTCCTAAAGAAGTGATATCAGTCCTTCTTAAAGAAGTGACATTATTCCTCTCAAAAGAAGTAATATCAGTCCTTCTTAAAGAAGTGACATCAGGCTTCTCTAAAGAATTGACATCAGTCCTCTCTAAAGAAGTGACATCAGTCCTAAAGAAGTGACATCAGTCCTTCTTAAAGAAGTGACATCAGGCTTCTCTAAAGAAGTGACATCAGTCCTTCTTAAAGAAGTGACATCAGTCCTCTATAAAGAAGCGTCATCAGTCCTAAAGAAGTGATCTCAGTCCTTCTTAAAGAAGTGACATCAGTCCTCTCTAAAGAAGTGACATCAGTCCTTCTTAAAGAAGTGACATTAGTTCTCTCTGAAGAAGTGACATCAGTCCTAAAGAAATGACATCAGTCCTTCTTAAAGAAGTGACATTAGTCCTCTCTAAAGAAGTGACATCAGTCCTTCTTAAAGAAGTGACATTAGTTCTCTCTGAAGAAGTGACATCAGTCCTAAAGAAATGACATCAGTCCTTCTTAAAGAAGTGACATTAGTCCTCTCTGAAGAAGTGACATCAGTTCTCCTCGAAGAAGTGACATTAGTCCTCTCTGAAGAAGTGACATCAGTCCTAAAGAAGTGACATCAGTCCTTCTTAAAGAAGTGACATTAGTACTCTCAAAAGAAGTGACATCAATCCTGTCTTAAGAAGTGACATTAGTCCTCTCTAAAGAATTGATATCAGTCCTTCTTAAATAAGTGACATCAATCCTCTCTAAAGAAATGACATCAGTCCTAAAGAAGTGACATCAGGCTTCTCTAAAGAATTGACATCAGTCCTAAAGAAGTGACATCATTCCTCTATAAAGAAGCGTCATCAGTCCTAAAGAAGTGATATCAGTCCTTCTTAAAGAAGTGACATTATTCCTCTCAAAAGAAGTAATATCAGTCCTTCTTAAAGAAGTGACATCAGGCTTCTCTAAAGAATTGACATCAGTCCTCTCTAAAGAAGTGACATCAGTCCTAAAGAAGTGACATCAGTCCTTCTTAAAGAAGTGACATCAGGCTTCTCTAAAGAAGTGACATCAGTCCTTCTTAAAGAAGTGACATCAGTCCTCTATAAAGAAGCGTCATCAGTCCTAAAGAAGTGATCTCAGTCCTTCTTAAAGAAGTGACATCAGTCCTCTCTAAAGAAGTGACATCAGTCCTTCTTAAAGAAGTGACATTAGTTCTCTCTGAAGAAGTGACATCAGTCCTAAAGAAATGACATCAGTCCTTCTTAAAGAAGTGACATTAGTCCTCTCTAAAGAAGTGACATCAGTCCTTCTTAAAGAAGTGACATTAGTTCTCTCTGAAGAAGTGACATCAGTCCTAAAGAAATGACATCAGTCCTTCTTAAAGAAGTGACATTAGTCCTCTCTGAAGAAGTGACATCAGTTCTCCTCGAAGAAGTGACATTAGTCCTCTCTGAAGAATTGACATCAGTTCTCCTTAAAGAAGTGACATCAGTCCTCTCTAAAGAAGTGACATCAGTCCTAAAGAAGTAACATCAATCCTTTCTAAAGAATTGACATCAGTCCTTCTTAAAGAAGTGAGATAAGTCCTAAAGAAGTGACATCAGTCTTTCTTAAAGAAGTGACATTGGTCCTCTCTAAAGAAGTGACGTCAGTCCTAAAGAAGTGACATCAGTCCTTCTTACAGAAGTGACATCAGTCCTTCTTACAGAAGTGACATCAGGCTTCTCTAAAGAATTGACATCAGTCCTTCTTAAAGAAGTGACATCAGTCCTCTCTAAAGAAGTGACATCAGTCCTAAAGAAATGACATCAGTCCTTCTTAAAGAAGTGACATTAGTCCTCTCTGAAGAAGTGACATCAGTTCTCCTCGAAGAAGTGACATTAGTCCTATCTAAAGAAGTGACATCAGTTCTCCTTAAAGAAGTGACATCAGTCCTCTCTAAAGAAGTGACATTAGTCCTCTCTAAAGAAGTGACATCAGTTCTCCTTAAAGAAGTGACATCAGTCCTAAAGAAGTGACATCAGTCCTCTCAAAAGAAGTGACATCAGTCCTTCTTAAATAAATGACATCAATCCTCTCTAAAGAAGTTACATCAGTCCTAAAGAAGTGACATCAGTTCTCCTTAAAGAAGTGACATCAGTCCTTCTTAAAGAAGTGACATCAGGCCTCTCTGAAGAAGTGACATCAGTCCTAAAGAATTGACATCATTCCTCTCTAAAGAACTGACATCAGTCCTAAAGAAGTGACATCAGTCCTTTTTAAAGAAGTGACATCAGTCCTTCTTAAAGAAGCGTCATCAGTCCTAAAGAAGTGATATCAGTCCTTCTTAAAGAAGTGACATTATTCCTCTCTAAAGAAGTGATATCAGTTCTCCTTAAAGAAGTGACATCAGTCCTAAAGAAGTGACATCAGTCCTTCTTAAAGAAGTGACATCAGACCTCGCTAAAGAATTGACATCAGTCCTTCTTAAAGAAGTGACATCAGTCCTCTCTAAAGAAGTGACATCAGTCCTAAAGAAATGACATCAGTCCTTCTTAAAGAAGTGACATCAGTCCTTCTTAAAGAAGTGACATTAGTCCTCTCTGAAGAAGTGACATCAGTTCTCCTCGAAGAAGTGACATTAGTCTTATCTAAAGAATTGACATCAGTCCTTCTTAAAGAAGTGACATTAGTCCTCTCTGAAGAAGTGACATCAGTCCTAAAGAAGTGACATCAGTCCTTCTTAAAGAAGTGACATCAGTCCTCTCAAAAGAAGTGACATCTGTCCTTCTTCAAGAAGTGACATCAATCCTGTCTTAAGAATTGAAATTAGTCTTCTCTAAAGAAGTGACATCAGTCCTTCTTAAAGAAGTGACATTAGTCCTCTCTAAAGAAGTGACATCAGTCCTAAAGAAGTGACATCAGTTCACCTTAAAGAAGTGACATCAGTCCTAAAGAAGTGACATCATTCCCCTCTAAAGAAGTGACATCAGTCCTAAAGAAGTGACATCAGTCCTCTCTAAAGAAGTGACATCAGTCCTTCTTAAAGAAGTGACATCAGTCCTCTCTAAAGAAGTGACATCAGTCCTAAAAAAATGACATCAGTCCTTCTTAAAGAAGTGACATTAGTCCTCTCTGAAGAAGTGACATCAGTTCTCCTCGAAGAAGTGACATTAGTCCTCTCTGAAGAATTGAAATCAGTTCTCCTTAAAGAAGCGACATTAGTCCTCTCTAAAGAAGTGACATCAGTCCTAAAGAAGTGACATCAGTCCTTCTTAAAGAAGTGACATCAGTCCTCTCTAATGAAGTGACATCAGTCCTCTCAAAAGAATTGACATCAGTCCTTCTTAAAGAAGTGAGATAAGTCCTAAAGAAGTGACATCAGTCTTTCTTAAAGAAGTGACATTGGTCCTCTCTTAAGAAGTGACATCAGTCCTAAAGAAGTGACATCAGTCCTTCTTACAGAAGTGACATCAGTCCTTCTTACAGAAGTGACATCAGGCTTCTCTAAAGAATTGACATCAGTCCTTCTTAAAGAAGTGACATCAGTCCACTCTAAAGAAGTGACATCAGTCCTAAAGAAATGACATTAGTCCTTCTTAAAGAAGTTACATTAGTCCTCTCTGAAGAATTGACATCAGTTCTCCTCGAAGAAGTGACATTAGTCCTCTCTAAAGAAGTGACATCAGTCCTAAAGAAGTGACATCAGTCCTTCTTAAAGAAGTGACATCAGTCCTCTCTAAAGAAATGACATCAGTCCTAAAGAAGTGACATCTGTCCTTCTTCAAGAAGTGACATCAATCCTGTCTTAAGAATTGAAATTAGTCTTCTCTAAAGAAGTGACATCAGTCCTTGTTAAAGAAGTGACATTAGTCCTCTCTAAAGAAGTGACATCAGTCCTAAAGAAGTGACATCAGTTCACCTTAAAGAAGTGACATTAGTCCTCTCTAAAGAATTGACATTAGTCTTTTTTAAAGAAGTGACATCAGTCCTAAAGAAGTGACATCATTCCCCTCTAAAGAAGTGACATCAGTCCTAAAGAAGTGACATCAGTCCTTCTTAAAGAAGTGACATCAGGCTTCTCTAAAGAATTGACATCAGTCCTCTCTAAAGAAGTGACATCAGTCCTAAAGAAGTGACATCAGTCCTTCTTAAAGAAGTGACATCAGGCTTCTCTAAAGAATTGACATCAGTCCTTCTTAAAGAATTGACATCAGTCCTAAAGAAGTGACATCATTCCTCTATAAAGAAGCGTCATCAGTCCTAAAGAAGTGATATCAGTCCTTCTTAAAGAAGTGACATTATTCCTCTCAAAAGAAGTAATATCAGTCCTTCTTAAAGAAGTGACATCAGTTCTCCTTAAAGAAGTGAAATCAGTCCTAAAGAAGTGACATCAGTCCTTGTTAAAGAAGTGACATCAGGCTTCTCTAAAGAATTTACATCAGTCCTTCTTAAAGAATTGACATCAGTCCTAAAGAAGTGACATCATTCCTCTATAAAGAAGCGTCATCAGTCCTAAAGAAGTGATATCAGTCCTTCTTAAAGAAGTGACATTATTCCTCTCAAAAGAAGTAATATCAGTCCTTCTTAAAGAAGTGACATCAGTTCTCCTTAAAGAAGTGACATCAGTCCTAAAGAAGTGACATCAGTCCTTCTTAAAGAAGTGACATCAGGCTTCTCTAAAGAATTGACATCAGTCCTTCTTAAAGAAGTGACATCAGGCTTCTCTAAAGAAATGACATCAGTCCTTCTTAAAGAAGTGAGATCAGTCCTAAAGAAGCGACATTAGTCCTCTCTGAAGAAGTGACATCAGTCCTTCTTAAAGAAATTACATCAGTCCTTCTTAAAGAAGTGAGATCAGTCCTAAAGAAGTGACATCAGTCCTTCTTAAAGAAGTGACAACAGTCCTCTCTATAGAAGTGACATTAGTCTTCTCTAAAGAAGTGACATCAGTCCTTCTTAAATAAGTGACATCAGTCCTTTATAAAGAAGTAACATCAGTCCTCTCTAAAGAAATGACATCAGTCCTAAAGAGGTGACATCAGTTCTCCTTAAAGAAGCGACATTTGTCCAAAATAAGTGACATCAGTCCTTCTTAAACAAGTAACATCAGTCCTTTCTAAAGAATTGACATCAGTCCTTCTTAAAGAAGTGACATCAGTCCTCTCTAAAGAAATGACATCAGTCCTAAAGAAGTGACATCAGTCCTTCTTATAGAAGTGAGATCAGTCCTAAAGAAGTGACATCAGTCCTCTCTAAAGAAGTGACATCAGTCCTAAAGAAGTGACATCAGTCCTTCTTAAAGAAGTGACATCGGGCCTCTCTATAGAAGTGACATCAGTCCTAAAGAAGTGACATCAGTCCTTCTTACAGAAGTGACATCAGTCCTTCTTACAGAAGTGACATCAGGCTTCTCTAAAGAATTGACATCAGTCCTTCTTAAAGAAGTGACATCAGTCCTCTCTAAAGAAGTGACATCAGTCCTAAAGAAATGACATCAGTCCTTCTTAAAGAAGTGACATTAGTCCTCTCTGAAGAAGTGACATCAGTTCTCCTCGAAGAAGTGACATTAGTCCTCTCTGAAGAATTGACATCAGTTCTCCTTAAAGAAGTGACATCGGGCCTCTCTATAGAAGTGACATCAGTCCTAAAGAAGTGACATCAGTCCTTCTTACAGAAGTGACATCAGTCCTTCTTACAGAAGTGACATCAGTCCTCTCAAAAGAAGTGACATCAGTCCTTCTTAAATAAATGACATCAATCCTCTCTAAAGAAGTGACTTCAGTCCTAAAGAAGTGACATCAGTCCTTCTTAAAGAAGTGACATCAGTCTTCTCAAAAGAAGTGACATCAGTCCTTCTTCAAGAAGTGACATCAATCCTGTCTTAAGAAGTGACATTAGTCCTATCTAAAGAAGTGACATCAGTCCTTCTTAAAGAAGTGACATCAATCCTGTCTTAAGAAGTGACATTAGTCTTCCCTAAAGAAGTGACATCAGTCCTTCTTAAAGAAGTGACATCAGTCTTCTCTAAAGAATTGACATCAGTCCTTCTTAAAGAAGTGACATCAATCCTGTCTTAAGAAGTGAAATTAGTCTTCTCTAAAGAATTGACATCAGTCCTTCTTAAAGAAGTGACATCAGTCCTCTCTAAAGAAGTGACATCAGTCTTAAAGAAATGACATCAGTCCTTCTTAAAGAAGTGACATCAGTCCTTCTTAAAAAAGTGACATTAGTCCTCTCTAAAGAAGTGACATCAGTCCTTCTTAAAGAAGTGACATTAGTCCTCTCTAAAGAATTGACATTAGTCTTTTTTAAAGAAGTGACATCAGTCCTAAAGAAGTAACATCAATCCTTTCTAAAGAATTGACATCAGTCCTTCTTAAAGAAGTGAGATAAGTCCTAAAGAAGTGACATCAGTCTTTCTTAAAGAAGTGACATCAGTCCTTCTTACAGAAGTGACATCAGTCCTTCTTACAGAAGTGACATCAGTCCTTCTTACAGAAGTGACATCAGGCTTCTCTAAAGAATTGACATCAGTCCTTCTTAAAGAAGTGACATCAGTCCTCTCTAAAGAAGTGACATCAGTCCTAAAGAAATGACATCAGTCCTTCTTAAAGAAGTGACATCAGTCCTTCTTAAAGAATTGACATTAGTCCTCTCTGAAGAAGTGACATCAGTTCTCCTCGAAGAAGTGACATTAGTCCTCTCTGAAGAATTGAAATCAGTTCTCCTTAAAGAAGCGACATTAGTCCTCTCTAAAGAAGTGACATCAGTCCTCTCTAAAGAAGTGACATCAGTCCTAAAGATGTGACATCTGTTCACCTTAAAGAAGTGACATCAGTCCTTCTTAAAGAAGCGACATTAGTCCTCTCTAAAGAAGTGACATAAGTCCAAAAGAAGTGACATTAGTCCTTCTTAAAGAAGCGACATTAGTCCTCTCTAAAGAAGTGACATCAGTCCAAAATAAGTGACATCAGTCCTTCTTAAAGAAGTGACATCAGACCTCTCTAAAGAAGTCACATACGTCCTTCTTAAAGAAGTAACATCAATCCTCTCTGAAGAAGTGACATCAGTCCTTCTTAAAGAAATGACATCAGTCCTTCTTAAAGAAGTGAGATCAGTCCTCTCTAAAGAAGTGACATCAGTCCTAAAGAAATGACATCAGTCCTTCTTAAAGAAGTGACATCAGTCCTTCTTAAAGAAGTGACATTAGTCCTCTCTGAAGAAGTGACATCAGTTCTCCTCGAAGACGTGACATTAGTCCTCTCTGAAGAATTGACATCAGTTCTCCTTAAAGAAGCGACATTAGTCCTCTCTATAGAAGTGACATCAGTCCTAAAGAAGTGACATCAGTCCTTCTTAAAGAAGTGACATCAGTCCTTCTTAAAGAAGTGACATCAGGCTTCTCTAAAGAATTGACATCAGTCCTTCTTAAAGAAGTGACATCAGTCCTTCTTAAAGAAGCGTCATCAGTCCTAAAGAAGTGATATCAGTCCTTCTTAAAGAAGTGACATCAGTCCTAAAGAAGTGACATCAGTCCTTCTTAAAGAAGTGACATCAGGCGTCTCTATAGAAGTGACATCAGTCCTCCTTACAGAAGTGACATCAGACGTCTCTAAAGAAGTGACATCAGTCCTTCTTAAGGAAGTGACATTATTCCTCTCTAAAGAAGTGACATCAGTCCTTCTTCAAGAAGTGACATCAATCCTGTCTTAAGAAGTGACATTAGTCTTCTCTAAAGAAGTGACATCAGTCCTTCTTAAAAAAGTGACATTAGTCCTCTCTAAAGAAGTGACATCAGTCCTTCTTAAAGAAGTGACATTAGTCCTCTCTAAAGAATTGACATTAGTCTTTTTTAAAGAAGTGACATCAGTTCTTAAAGAAGTGACATCAGTCCTTCTTAAAGAAGTGAGATCAGTCCTAAAGAAGTGACATCAGTCTTCTTAAAGAAGTGACATTGGTCCTCTCTAAAGAAGTGACATCAGTCCTCTCTAAAGAAGTGACATTAGTCCTAAAGAAGTGACATCAGTTCTCCTTAAAGAAGCGACATTAGTCCTCTCTAAAGAAGTGATATCAGACCTCTCTAAAGAAGTGACATCAGTCCTTCTTAAAGAAGTGACATTTGTCCTCTCTAAATAAGTGACATCAGTCCTTCTTAAAGAAGTGACATTAGTCTTCTCTAAAGAATTGATATCAGTCCTTCTTAAATAAGTGACATCAGTCCTTCTTAAAGAAGTGACATTAATCCTCTCTAAAGAAGTGACATCAGTCCTAAAGAAGTGAAATCAGTCCTTCTTAAAGAAGTGACATCAGTCCTAAAGAAGTGACATCATTCCCCTCTAAAGAAGTGACATCAGTCCTAAAGAAGTGACATCAGTCCTTCTTAAAGAAGTGACATCAGGCTTCTCTAAAGAATTGACATCAGTCATTCTTAAAGAAGTGACATCAGTCCTTCTAAAAGAAGTGACATCAGTCCTCTATAAAGAAGCGTCATCAGTCCTCTCTAAAGAAGTGACATCAGTCCAAAAGAAGTGACATCAGTTCTCCTTAAAGAAGTGACATCAGTCCTTCTTAAAGAAGTGACATTAGTCCTCTCTAAAGAAGTGACATCAGTCCTTCTTAAAGAAGTGACATCAGTCCTTCTTAAAGAAGTGACAATAGTCCTCTCTAAAGAATTGACATTAGTCTTTTTTAAAGAAGTGACATCAGTCCTTCTTAAAGAAGTGACATTAGTCCTTCTTAAAGAAGTGACATTAGTCTTTTTTAAAGAAGTGACATCAGTCCTTCTTAAAGAAGTGACAATAGTCCTCTCTAAAGAATTGACATTAGTCTTTTTTAAAGAAGTGACATCAGTCCTTCTTAAAGAAGTGACATTAGTCCTCTCTAAAGAAGTGATATCAGACCTCTCTAAAGAAGTGACATCAGTCCTTCTTAAAGAAGCTACATTAGTCCTCTCTAAAGAAGGGACATCAGTCCTAAAGAAGTGACATCAGTTCTCCTTAAAGAAGCGACATTAGTCCTCTCTAAAGAAGTGATATCAGACCTCTCTAAAGAAGTGACATCAGTCCTTCTTAAAGAAGCTACATTAGTCCTCTCTAAAGAAGTGACATCAGTCCTAAAGAAGTGACATCAGTCCTAAAGAAATGACATCAGTCCTTCTTAAAAAAGTGACATTAGTCCTCTCTAAAGAAGTGACATCAGTCCTTCTTAAAGAAGTGACATTAGTACTCTCAAAAGAAGTGACATCAATCCTGTTTTAAGAAGTGACATCAGTCCTCTCTAAAGAATTGATATCAGTCCTCTCTAAAGAAGTGACATCAGTCCTCTCTAAAGAAGTGACATCAGTCCTAAAGAAGTGACATTAGTCCTTCTTACAGAAGTGACATCAGGCTTTTCTAAAGAATTGATATCAGTCCTTCTTAAAGAAGTGACATCAGTCCTCTCTAAAGAAGTGACATCAGTCCTAAAGAAATGACATCAGTCCTTCTTAAAGAAGTGACATCAGTCCTTCTTAAAGAAGTGACATTAGTCCTCTCTGAAGAAGTGACATCAGTTCTCCTCGAAGAAGTGACATTAGTCCTCTCTGAAGAATTGACATCAGTTCTCCTTAAAGAAGCGACATTAGTCCTCTCTAAAGAAGTGACATCAGTCCTAAAGAAGTGACATCAGTCCTTCTTAAAGAAGTGACATCAGTCCTCTCTAATGAAGTGACATCAGTCCTCTCAAAAGAAGTGACATCAGTCCTTCTTCAAGAAGTGACATCAATTCTGTCTTAAGAAGTGACATTAGTCCTATCTAAAGAAGTGACATCAGTCCTTCTTAAAGAAGTGACATTAGTCTTCTCTAAAGAATTGACATCAGTCCTTCTTAAAGAAGTGACATCAGTCCTCTCTAAAGAAGTGACATAAGTTCACCTTAAAGAAGTGACATCAGTCCTTCTTAAAAAAGTGACATTAGTCCTCTCTAAAGAAGTGACATCAGTCCTTCCTAAAGAAGTGACATCAGTCCTCTCTAAAGAAGTGACATCAGTCCTCTATAAAGAAGCGTCATCAGTCCTAAAGAAGTGACATCAGACCTTCTTAAAGAAGTGACATTAGTCCTCTCTAAAGAATTGACATTAGTCTTTTTTAAAGAAGTGACATCAGTTCTTAAAGAAGTGACATCAGTCCTTCTTAAAGAAGTGACATTAGTCCTCTCTAAAGAAATGACATCAGTCCTTCTTAAAGAAGTGACATCAGTCCTTCTTAAAGAAGTGACATCAGGCTTCTCTAAAGAATTGACATCAGTCCTTCTTAAAGAAGTGACATCAGTCCTTCTAAAAGAAGTGACATCAGTCCTTCTAAAAGAAGTGACATCAGTCCTCTATAAAGAAGCGTCATCAGTCCTCTCTAAAGAAGTGACATCAGTCCTAAAGAAGTGACATCAGTTCTCCTTAAAGAAGTGACATCAGTCCTTCTTAAAGAAGTGACATTAGTCCTCTCTAAAGAAGTGACATCAGTCCTTCTTAAAGAAGTGACAACAGTCCTTCTTAAAGAAGTGACATTAGTCCTTCTTAAAGAAGTGACATTAGTCTTTTTTAAAGAAGTGACATCAGTCCTTCTTAAAGAAGTGACAATAGTCCTCTCTAAAGAATTGACATTAGTCTTTTTTAAAGAAGTGACATCAGTCCTTCTTAAAGAAGTGACATTAGTCCTTCTTAAAGATGTGACATTAGTCTTTTTTAAAGAAGTGACATCAGTCCTTCTTAAAGAAGTGACAATAGTCCTCTCTAAAGAATTGACATTAGTCTTTTTTAAAGAAGTGACATCAGTCCTTCTTAAAGAAGTGACATTAGTACTCTCTAAAGAATTGACATTAGTCCTCTCTAAAGAAGTGAAATCAGTCCTAAAGAAGTGACATCAGTTCTCCTTAAAGAAGCGACATTAGTCCTCTCTAAAGAAGTGATATCAGACCTCTCTAAAGAAGTGACATCAGCCCTTCTTAAAGAAGCTACATTAGTCCTCTCTAAAGAAGTGACATCAGTCCTAAAGAAATGACATCAGTCCTTCTTAAAAAAGTGACATCAGTCCACTCTAAAGAAGTGACATCAGTCCTTCTTAAAGAAGTGACATTAGTACTCTCAAAAGAAGTTACATCAATCCTGTCTTAAGAAGTGACATTAGTCCTCTCTAAAGAATTGATATCAGTCCTCTCTAAAGAAGTGACATCAGTCCTCTCTATAGAAGTGACATCAGTCCTTCTTACAGAAGTGACATTAGTCCTTCTTACAGAAGTGACATCAGGCTTTTCTAAAGAATTGACATCAGTCCTTCTTAAAGAAGTGACATCAGTCCTCTCTAAAGAAGTGACATCAGTCCTAAAGAAATGACATCAGTCCTTCTTAAAGAAGTGACATCAGTCCTTCTTAAAGAAGTGACATTAGTCCTCTCTGAAGAAGTGACATCAGTTCTCCTCGAAGAAGTGACATTAGTCCTCTCTGAAGAATTGACATCAGTTCTCCTTAAAGAAGCGACATTAGTCCTCTCTAAAGAAGTGACATCAGTCCTAAAGAAGTGACATCAGTCCTTCTTAAAGAAGTGACATCAGTCCTCTCTAATGAAGTGACATCAGTCCTCTCAAAAGAAGTGAAATCAGTCCTTCTTCAAGAAGTGACATCAATTCTGTCTTAAGAAGTGACATTAGTCCTATCTAAAGAAGTGACATCAGTCCTTCTTAAAAAAGTGACATTAGTCCTCTCTAAAGAAGTGACATCAGTCCTTCTTAAAGAAGTGACATTAGTCCTCTCTAAAGAAGTGACATCAGTCCTCTCTAAAGAAGTGACATCAGTCCTCTATAAAGAAGCGTCATCAGTCCTAAAGAAGTGACATCAGACCTTCTTAAAGAAGTGACATTAGTCCTCTCTAAAGAATTGACATTAGTCTTTTTTAAAGAAGTGACATCAGTTCTTAAAGAAGTGACATCAGTCCTTCTTAAAGAAGTGACATCAGTCCTCTCTAAAGAAATGACATCAGTCCTTCTTAAAGAAGTGACATCAGTCCTCTCTAAAGAAGTGACATCAGTCCTAAAGAAGTGACATCGGTTCACCTTAAAGAAGTGACATCAGTCCTTCTTAAAGAAGCGACATTAGTCCTCTCTAAAGAAGTGACATCAGTCCAAAAGAAGTGACATTAGTCCTTCTTAAAGAAGCGACATTAGTCCTCTCTAAAGAAGTGACATCAGTCCAAAATAAGTGACATCAGTCCTTCTTAAAGAAGTGACATCAGACCTCTCTAAAGAAGTCACATACGTCCTTCTTAAAGAAGTAACATCAGTTCCTTTCTAAAGAACTGACATCAGTCCTTCTTAAAGAAGTGACATCAGTCCTCTCTAAAGAAATGACATCAGTCCTAAAGAAGTGACATCAGTCCTCTCTAAAGAAGTGACATCAGTCCTAAAGAAGTGACATCAGTCCTTCTTAAAGAAGTGACATCGGGCCTCTCTATAGAAGTGACATCAGTCCTAAAGAAGTGACATCAGTCCTTCTTACAGAAGTGACATCAGTCCTTCTTACAGAAGTTACATCAGGCTTCTGTAAAGAAGTGACATTAGTCCTCTCTAAAGAAGTGACATCAGTCCTTCTTAAAGAAGTGACATTAGTCCTCTCTAAAGAAGTGACATCAGTCCTCTCTAAAGAAGTGACATCAGTCCTCTATAAAGAAGCGTCATCAGTCCTAAAGAAGTGACATCAGACCTTCTTAAAGAAGTGACATTAGTCCTCTCTAAAGAATTGACATTAGTCTTTTTTAAAGAAGTGACATCAGTTCTTAAAGAAGCGACATTAGTCCTCTCTAAAGAAGTGACATCAGTCCAAAATAAGTGACATCAGTCCTTCTTAAAGAATTGACATCAGACCTCTCTAAAGAAGTCACATACGTCCTTCTTAAAGAAGTAACATCAATCCTCTCTGAAGAAGTGACATCAGTCCTTCTTAAAGAAATGACATCAGTCCTTCTTAAAGAAGTGAGATCAGTCCTAAAGAAGTGACATCAGTCCTTCTTAAAGAAGTGACAACAGTCCTCTCTATAGAAGTGACATTAGTCTTCTCTTAAGAAGTGACATCAGTCCTTCTTAAATAAGTGATATCAGTCCTTTATAAAGAAGTAACATCAGTCCTCTCTGAAGAAATGACATCAGTCCTAAAGAGGTGACATCAGTTCTCCTTAAAGAAGCGACATTTGTCCAAAATAAGTGACATCAGTCCTTCTTAAAGAAGTAACATCAGTCCTTTCTAAAGAATTGACATCAGTCCTTCTTAAAGAAGTGACATCAGTCCTCTCTAAAGAAATGACATCAGTCCTAAAGAAGTGACATCAGTCCTTCTTATAGAAGTGAGATCAGTCCTAAAGAAGTGACATCAGTCCTCTCTAAAGAAGTGACATCAGTCCTAAAGAAGTGACATCAGTCCTTCTTAAAGAAGTGACATCGGGCCTCTCTATAGAAGTGACATCAGTCCTAAAGAAGTGACATCAGTCCTTCTTACAGAAGTGACATCAGTCCTTCTTACAGAAGTGACATCAGGCTTCTCTAAAGAAGTGATATCAGTCCTAAAGAAATGACATCAGTCCTTCTTAAAGAATTGACATCAGTCCTTCTTAAAGAAGTGACATCAGTCCTTCTTAAAAAAAGTGACATTAGTCCTCTCTAAAGAAGTGACATCAGTCCTCTCTAAAGAAGTGACATCAGTCCTAAAGAAGTGACATCAGTCCTTCTTAAAGATGTGACATCGGGCCTCTCTATAGAAGTGACATCAGTCCTAAAGAAGTGACATCAGTCCTTCTTACAGAAGTGACATCAGTCCTTCTTACAGAAGTGACATCAGGCTTCTCTAAAGAAGTGACATCAGTCCTAAAGAATTGACATCAGTCCTTCTTAAAGAAGTGACATCAGTCCTCTCTAAAGAAGTGACATCAGTCCTAAAGAAATGACATCAGTCCTTCTTAAAGAATTGACATCAGTCCTTCTTAAAGAAGTGACATTAGTCCTCTCTGAAGAAGTGATATCAGTCCTTCTTAAGGAAGTGACATTATTCCTCTCTAAAGAAGTGACATCAGTCCTTCTTAAAGAAGCGTCATCAGTCCTAAAGAAGTGATATCAGTCCTTCTTAAAGAAGTGACATTATTCCTCTCTAAAGAAGTGATATCAGTTCTTCTTAAAGAAGTGACATCAGGCCTCTCTATAGAAGTTTCATCAGTCCTAAAGAGGTGACATCAGTCCTTCTTAAAGAAGTGACATCAGGCCTCTCTATAGAAGTTTCATCAGTCCTAAAGAGGTGACATCAGTCCTTCTTACAGAAGTGACATCAATCCTTCTTAAAGAATTGACATCAGTCCTTCTTAAAGAAGTGACATTAGTCCTCTCTGAAGAAGTGACATCAGTCCTAAAGAAGTGACATCAGTCCTTCTTAAAGAAGTGACATCAGTCCTCTCAAAAGAAGTGACATCAGTCCTTCTTCAAGAAGTGACATCAATCCTGTCTTAAGAAGTGACATTAGTCTTCTCTAAAGAAGTGACATCAGTCCTTCTTAAAGAAGTGACATTAGTCCTCTCTAAAGAATTGACATTAGTCTTTTTTAAAGAAGTGACATCAGTTCTTAAATAAGTGACATCAGTCCTTCTTAAAGAAGTGAGATCAGTCCTAAAGAAGTGACATCAGTCTTTCTTAAAGAAGTGACACTGGTCCTCTCTAAAGAAGTGACATCAGTCCTCTCTAAAGAAGTGACATTAGTCCTAAAGAAGTGACATCAGTTCTCCTTAAAGAAGCGACATTAGTCCTCTCTAAAGAAGTGATATCAGACCTCTCTAAAGAAGTGACATCAGTCCTTCTTAAAGAAGTGACATTTGTCCTCTCTAAAGAAGTGACATCAGTCCTTCTTAAAGAAGTGACATTAGTCTTCTCTAAAGAATTGATATCAGTCCTTCTTAAAGAAGTGACATTAATCCTCTCTAAAGAAGTGACATCAGTCCTAAAGAAGTGACATCATTCCCCTCTAAAGAAGTGACATCAGTCCTAAAGAAGTGACATCAGTCCTTCTTAAAGAAGTGACATCAGTCCTTCTAAAAGAAGTGACATCAGTCCTCTATAAAGAAGCGTCATCAGTCCTAAAGAAGTTACATCAGTTCTCCTTAAAGAAGTGACATCAGTCCTTCTTAAAGAATTGACATCAGTCCTTCTTAAAGAAGTGACATCAGTCCTCTCTAAAGAAGTGACATCAGTCCTAAAGAAGTGACATCAGTTCTCCTTAAAGAAGTGACATCAGTCCTTCTTAAAGAAGTGACATCAGTTCTCCTAAAGAAGTGACATCAGTCCTTCTTAAAGAAGTGACAATAGTCCTCTCTAAAGAATTGACATTAGTCTTTTTTAAAGAAGTGACATCAGTCCTTCTTAAAGAAGTGACATTAGTCCTTCTTAAAGAAGTGACATTAGTCTTTTTTAAAGAAGTGACATCAGTCCCCTCTAAAGAAGTGACATCAGTCCTAAAGAAGTGACATCAGTCCTTCTTAAAGAAGTGACATTAGTACTCTCTAAAGAATTGACATTAGTCCTCTCTAAAGAAGTGACATCAGTCCTAAAGAAGTGACATCAGTTCTCCTTAAAGAAGCGACATTTTTCCCAAAATAAGTGACATCAGTCCTTCTTAAAGAAGTGACATTAGTACTCTCAAAAGAAGTGACATTAATCCTGTCTTAAGAAGTGACATTAGTCCTCTCTAAAGAATTGATATCAGTCCTTCTTAAATTAGTGACATCAATCCTCTCTAAAGAAATGACATCAGTCCTAAAGAAGTGACATCAGTCCTTCTTAAAGAAGTGACATTAGTCCTCTCTAAAGAATTGACATTAGTCTTTTTTAAAGAAGTGACATCAGTCCTAAAGAAGTAACATCAATCCTTTCTAAAGAATTGACATCAGTCCTTCTTAAAGAAGTGAGATAAGTCCTAAAGAAGTGACATCAGTCTTTCTTAAAGAAGTGACATTGGTCCTCTCTAAAGAAGTGACATCAGTCCTCTCTAAAGAAGTGACATCAGTCCTAAAGAAGTGACATCAGTCCTTCTTACAGAAGTGACATTAGTCCTTCTTACAGAAGTGACATCAGGCTTCTCTAAAGAATTGACATCAGTCCTTCTTAAAGAAGTGACATCAGTCCTAAAGAAATGACATCAGTCCTTCTTAAAGAAGTGACATCAGGCCTCTCTATAGAAGTTTCATCAGTCCTAAAGAGGTGACATCAGTCCTTCTTACAGAAGTGACATCAGTCCTTCTTAAAGAATTGACATCAGTCCTTCTTAAAGAAGTGACATTAGTCCTCTCTGAAGAAGTGACATCAGTCCTAAAGAAGTGACATCAGTCCTTCTTAAAGAAGTGACATCAGTACTCTCAAAAGAAGTGACATCAGTCCTTCTTCAAGAAGTGACATCAATCCTGTCTTAAGAAGTGACATTAGTCTTCTCTAAAGAAGTGACATCAGTCCTTCTTAAAGAAGTGACATTAGTCCTCTCTAAAGAAGTGACATCAGTCCTTCTTAAAGAAGTGACATTAGTCCTCTCTAAAGAATTGACATTAGTCTTTTTTAAAGAAGTGACATCAGTTCTTAAATAAGTGACATCAGTCCTTCTTAAAGAAGTGAGATCAGTCCTAAAGAAGTGACATCAGTCTTTCTTAAAGAAGTGACACTGGTCCTCTCTAAAGAAGTGACATCAGTCCTCTCTAAAGAAGTGACATTAGTCCTAAAGAAGTGACATCAGTTCTCCTTAAAGAAGCGACATTAGTCCTCTCTAAAGAAGTGATATCAGACCTCTCTAAAGAAGTGACATCAGTCCTTCTTAAAGAAGTGACATTTGTCCTCTCTAAAGAAGTGACATCAGTCCTTCTTAAAGAAGTGACATTAGTCTTCTCTAAAGAATTGATATCAGTCCTTCTTAAAGAAGTGACATTAATCCTCTCTAAAGAAGTGACATCAGTCCTAAAGAAGTGACATCATTCCCCTCTAAAGAAGTGACATCAGTCCTAAAGAAGTGACATCAGTCCTTCTTAAAGAAGTGACATCAGTCCTTCTAAAAGAAGTGACATCAGTCCTCTGTAAAGAAGCGTCATCAGTCCTAAAGAAGTTACATCAGTTCTCCTTAAAGAAGTGACATCAGTCCTTCTTAAAGAAGTGACATCAGTCCTTCTTAAAGAAGTGACATCAGTCCTCTCTAAAGAAGTGACATCAGTCCTAAAGAAGTGACATCAGTTCTCCTTAAAGAAGTGACATCAGTCCTTCTTAAAGAAGTGACATTAGTCCTCTCTAAAGAAGTGACATCAGTCCTAAAGAAGTGACATCAGTTCTCCTAAAGAAGTGACATCAGTCCTTCTTAAAGAAGTGACAATAGTCCTCTCTAAAGAATTGACATTAGTCTTTTTTAAAGAAGTGACATCAGTCCTTCTTAAAGAAGTGACATTAGTCCTTCTTAAAGAAGTGACATTAGTCTTTTTTAAAGAAGTGACATCAGTCCTTCTTAAAGAAGTGACATTAGTACTCTCTAAAGAATTGACATTAGTCCTCTCTAAAGAAGTGACATCAGTCCTAAAGAAGTGACATCAGTCCTTCTTAAAGAAGTGACATTAGTACTCTCTAAAGAATTGACATTAGTCCTCTCTAAAGAAGTGACATCAGTCCTAAAGAAGTGACATCAGTTCTCCTTAAAGAAGCGACATTTTTCCCAAAATAAGTGACATCAGTCCTTCTTAAAGAAGTGACATTAGTACTCTCAAAAGAAGTGACATTAATCCTGTCTTAAGAAGTGACATTAGTCCTCTCTAAAGAATTGATATCAGTCCTTCTTAAATTAGTGACATCAATCCTCTCTAAAGAAATGACATCAGTCCTAAAGAAGTGACATCAGTCCTTCTTAAAAAGGTGACATTAGTCCTCTCTAAAGAAGTGACATCAGTCCTTCTTAAAGAAGTGACATTAGTCCTCTCTAAAGAATTGACATTAGTCTTTTTTAAAGAAGTGACATCAGTCCTAAAGAAGTAACATCAATCCTTTCTAAAGAATTGACATCAGTCCTTCTTAAAGAAGTGAGATAAGTCCTAAAGAAGTGACATCAGTCTTTCTTAAAGAAGTGACATTGGTCCTCTCTAAAGAAGTGACATCAGTCCTCTCTAAAGAAGTGACATCAGTCCTAAAGAAGTGACATCAGTCCTTCTTACAGAAGTGACATTAGTCCTTCTTACAGAAGTGACATCAGGCTTCTCTAAAGAATTGACATCAGTCCTTCTTAAAGAAGTGACATCAGTCCTAAAGAAATGACATCAGTCCTTCTTAAAGAAGTGACATTAGTCCTCTCTGAAGAAGTGACATCAGTCCTTCTTAAAGAAGTGACATCAGTCCTCTCTAAAGAAGTGACATCAGTCCTAAAGAAATGACATCAGTCCTTCTTAAAGAAGTGACATCAGTCCTTCTTAAAGAAGTGACATTAGTCCTCTCTGAAGAAGTGACATCAGTTCTCCTCGAAGAAGTGACATTAGTCCTCTCTGAAGAATTGACATCAGTTCTCCTTAAAGAAGCGACATTAGTCCTCTCTAAAGAAGTGACATCAGTCCTAAAGAAGTGACATCAGTCCTCTCTAAAGAAGTGACATCAGTCCTCTCTAAAGAAGTGACATTAGTCCTCTCTAAAGAAGTGACATCAGTCCTAAAGAAGTGACATCAGTCCTTCTTAAAGAAGTGACATTAGTCTTCTCTAAAGAAGTGACGTCAGTCCTAAAGAAGTGACATCAGTCCTTCTTAAAGAAGTTACATCAGGCCTCTCTAAAGATGTGACATGAGTCCTAAAGAAGTGACATCAGTCCTTCTTAAAGAAGTGACATTAGTCTTATCTAAAGAAGTGACATCAGTCCTTCTTAAAGAAGTGACATTAGTCTTATCTAAAGAAGTGACATCAGTCCTTCTTAAAGAAGTGACATTAGTCCTCTCTCAAGAAGTGACATCAGTTGGCCTTAAAGAAGTGACATTAGTCTTTCTTAAAGAAGTGACATTGGTCTTCTCTAAAGAAGTGGCATCAGTCCTCTCTATAGAAGTGACATCAATCCTAAAGAAGTGACATCAGTCCTTCTTAAAGAAGTGACATCAGTCCTTCATAAAGAAGCGTCATCAGTCCTAAAGAAGTGATATCAGTCCTTCTTAAAGAAGTGACATCAGTCCTAAAGAAGTGACATTATTCCTCTCTAAAGAAGTGATATCAGTTCTCCTTAAAGAAGTGACATCAGTCCTAAAGAAGTGACATCAGTCCTTCTTAAAGAAGTAACATCAGGCCTCTCTATAGAAGTGACATCAGTCCTAAAGAGGTGACATCAGTCCTTCTTACAGAAGTGACATCAGACCTCTCTAAAGAAGTGACATCAGTCCTAAAGAAATGACATCAGTCCTTCTTAAAGAATTGACATCAGTCCTTCTTAAAGAAGTGACATTAGTCCTCTCTGAAGAAGTGATATCAGTCCTTCTTAAGGAAGTGACATTATTCCTCTCTAAAGAAGTGATATCAGTTCTCCTTAAAGAATTGACATCAGTCCTAAAGAATTGACATCAGTCCTTCTTAAAGAAGTGACATCAGTCCTCTCTAAAGAAGTGACATCAGTCCTAAAGAAATAACATCAGTCCTTCTTAAAGAATTGACATCAGTCCTTCTTAAAGAAGTGACATTATTCCTCTCTAAAGAAGTGACATCAGTCCTAAAGAAGTGAAATCAGTACTTCTCAAAGAAGTGACATCAGTCCTAAAGAAGTGACATCATTCCCCTCTAAAGAAGTGACATCAGTCCTTCTTAAAGAAGTGACATCAGTCCTTCTAAAAGAAGTGACATCAGTCCTTCTTAAAGAAGTGACATCAGTCCTCTCTAAAGAAGTGACATCAGTCCTAAAGAAGTGACATCAGTTCTCCAAAAGAAGTGACATCAGTCCTTCTTAAAGAAGTGAAATCAGTCCTTCTTAAAGAAGTGACATCAGTCCTTCTTAAAGAAGTGACATCAGTCCTCTCTAAAGAAGTGACATCAGTCCTAAAGAAGTGACATCAGTTCTCCTTAAAGAAGTGACATCAGTCCTTCTTAAAGAAGTGACAATAGTCCTCTCTAAAGAATTGACATTAGTCTTTTTTAAAGAAGTGACATAAGTCCTTCTTAAAGAAGTGACATTAGTCCTTCTTAAAGAAGCGACATTAGTCCTCTTTAAAGAAGTGACATCAGTCCTAAAGAAGTGACATCAGTCCTCTCTAAAGAAGTGACATTAGTCCTCTCTAAAGAAGCGACATTAGTCCTCTCTAAAGAAGTGACATTAGTCCTCTCTAAATAAGTGACATCAGTCCTAAAGAAGTGACATCAGTCCTCTCTAAAGAAGTGACATTAGTCCTCTCTAAAGAAGCGACATTAGTCCTAAAGAAGTGACATCAGTTCTCCTTGAAGAAGTGACATCAGTCCTTCTTAAAGAAGTGACATTAGTCCTCTCTAAAGAAGTGACATCAGTCCTCTCTAAAGAAGTGACATCAGTCCTAAAGAAGTGACATCAGTCCTCTCTAAAGAAGTGACATTAGTCCTCTCTAAAGAAGTGACATCAGTCCTAAAGAAGTGACATCAGTCCTCTCTAAAGAAGTGACATCAATCCTACAAAAGTGACATCACTCCTCTCTAAAGAAGTAACATCAGTTCTCCTTAAAAAATTGATATTAGTCTTTCTTAAAGAAGTGACATTAGTCTTATCTAAAGAATTGACATCAGTCCTTCTTAAAGAAGTGACATTAGTCTTATCTAAAGAAGTGACATCAGTCCTTCTTAAAGAAGTGACATTAGTCTTATCTAAAGAAGTGACATCAGTCCTTCTCAAAGAAGTGACATTATTCCTCTCTAAAGAAGTAACATCAGTTCTCCTTAAAAAATTGATATTAGTCTTTCTTAAAGAAGTGACATCAGTCCTTCTTAAAGAAGTGACATCAGTCCTTCTTAAAGAAGTGACATTAGTCTTATCTAAAGAAGTGACATCAGTCCTCTCTAAAGAAGTGACATTAGTCCTCTCTAAAGAATTGACATCAGTTCTCCTTAAAAAAATGTACATTAGTCCTCTCTAAAGAAGTGACATCATTCCTTCTTAAAGAAGTGACATCAGTCCTCTCTAAAGAAGTGACATTAGTCCTCTCTAAAGAAGTGACATCAGTCCTAAAGAAGTGACATCAGTCCTCTCTAAAGAATTGACATTAGTCCTCTCTAAAGAAGTGACATCAGTCCTAAAGAAGTGACATCAGTCCTCTCTAAAGAAGTGACATCAATCCTACAAAAGAGACATCACTCCTCTCTAAAGAAGTAACATCAGTTCTCCTTAAAAAATTGATATTAGTCTTTCTTAAAGAAGTGACATCAGTCCTCTCTAAAGAAGTGACATCAGTCCTAAAGAAGTGACATCAGTCCTAAAGAAGTGACATCAGTCCTTTCCTAAAGAATTGACATTAGTCCTTCTTAAAGAAGTGACATCAGTCCTTCTTAAAGAAGTGACATTAGTCTTATCTAAAGAAGTGACATCAGTCCTTCTTAAAGAAGTGACATTAGTCCTCTCTAAAGAAGTGACATCAGTCCTAAAGAAGTGACATCAGTCCTTTCCTAAAGAATTGACATTAGTCCTTCTTAAAAAAGTGACATCAGTCCTTCTTAAAGAAGTGACATTAGTCCTTCTTAAAGAAGTGACATCAGTTCTCCTTAAAAAATTGATATTAGTCTTTCTTAAAGAAGTGACATCAGTCTTTCTTAAAGAAGTGACATCAGTCCTCTCTAAAGAAGTGACATTAGTCCTGTCTAAAGAAGTGACATCAGTCCTCTCTAAAGAAGTGACATTAGTCCTCTCTAAAGAAGTGACATCAGTCCTCTCTAAAGAAGTGACATCAGTCCTCTCTAAAGAAGTGACATCAGTTCGCCTTTAAGAAGTGACATCAGTCCTCTCTAAAGAAGTGACATCAGTCCTCTCTAAAGAAGTGACATCAGTCTTTCTTAAAGAACTTACATCAGTCCTAAAGAAGTGACATCAGTCCTCTCTAAAGAAGTGACATCAGTCCTCTCTAAAGAAGTGACATCAGTCCTAAAGAAGTGACATCAGTCCTCTCTAAAGAAGTGACATCAGTCCTCTCTAAAGAAGTGACATTAGTCCTCTCTAAAGAAGTGACATCAGTCCTAAAGAAGTGACATCAGTCCTCTCTAATGAAATGACATCAGTCCTAAAGAAGTGACATCAGTCGTTCTTAAAGAATTGAAATTAGTCCTCTCTAAAGAATTGACATCAGTCCTTCTTAAAGAAGTGACATTAGTCTTATCTAAAGAAGTGACATCAGTCCTTCCTAAAGAAGTGACATTAGTCTTCTCTAAAGAAGTGACATCAGTCCTAAAGAAGTGACATCAGTCCTCTCTAAAGAATTGACATCAGTCCTAAAGAAGTGACATCAGTCCTTCTTAAAGAATTGACATTAGTCCTTCTTAAAGAAGTGACATTCGTCTTATCTAAAGAAGTGACATCAGTCCTTCTTAAAGAAGTGACATTAGTCTTATCTAAAGAAGTGACATCAGTCCTTCTTAAAGAAGTGACATTAGTCTTATCTAAAGAAGTGACATCAGTCCTTCTTAAAGAAGTGACATTAGTCTTATCTAAAGAATTGACATCAGTCCTTCTTAAAGAAGTGACATTCGTCTTATCTAAAGAAGTGACATCAGTCCTTCTTAAAGAAGTTACATTAGTCTTATCTAAAGAATTGACATCAGTCCTTCTTAAAGAAGTGACATTAGTCTTATCTAAAGAAGTGACATCAGTCTTTATTAAAGAAGTGACATTAGTCTTATCTAAAGAAGTGACATCAGTCCTTCCTAAAGAAGTGACATCAGTCCTAAAGAAGTGACATCAGTCCTTCTTAAAGAATTGACATTAATCCTTCTTAAAGAAGTGACATTCGTCTTATCTAAAGAAGTGACATCAGTCCTCTCTAAAGAAGTGACATTAGTCCTCTCTAAAGAAGTGACATCATTCCTTCTTAAAGAAGTGACATCAGTCCTCTCTAAAGAAGTGACATCAGTCCTAAAGAAGTGACATCAGTCCTCTCTAAAGAATTGACATTAGTCCTCTCTAAAGAAGTGACATCAGTCCTAAAGAAGTGACATCAGTCCTCTCTAAAGAAGTGACATCAATCCTACAAAAGTGACATCACTCCTCTCTAAAGAAGTAACATCAGTTCTCCTTAAAAAATTGATATTAGTCTTTCTTAAAGAAGTGACATCAGTCCTCTCTAAAGAAGTGACATCAGTCCTAAAGAAGTGACATCAGTCCTTTCCTAAAGAATTGACATTAGTCCTTCTTAAAGAAGTGACATCAGTCCTTCTTAAAGAAGTGACATTAGTCTTATCTAAAGAAGTGACATCAGTCCTTCTTAAAGAAGTGGCATTAGTCTTATCTAAAGAAGTGACATGAGTCCTTCTTAAAGAAGTGACATTAGTCCTCTCTAAAGAAGTGACATTAGTCCTCTCTAAAGAAGTGACATCAGTCCTCTCTAAAGAAGTGACATTAGTCCTCTCTAAAGAAGTGACATCAGTCCTCTCTAAAGAAGTGACATCAGTCCTAAAGAAGTGACATCAGTCCTAACGAAGTGACATCAGTCCTTCTTAAAGAAGTGACATTAGTCCTCTCTAAAGAAGTGACATCAGTCCTAAAGAAGTGACATCAGTCCTTTCCTAAAGAATTGACATTAGTCCTTCTTAAAGAAGTGACATCAGTCATTCTTAAAGAAGTGACATTCGTCTTATCTATAGAAGTGACATCAGTCCTTCTTAAAGAAGTGACATTAGTCCTCTCTAAAGAAGTAACATCAGTTCTCCTTAAAAAATTGATATTAGTCTTTCTTAAAGAAGTGACATTAGTCCTCTCTAAAGAAGTGACATCATTCCTTCTTAAAGAAGTGACATCAGTCCTCTCTAAAGAAGTGACATCAGTCTTTCTTAAAGAAGTGACATCAGTCCTCTCTAAAGAAGTGACATTAGTCCTCTCTAAAGAAGTAACATCAGTTCTCCTTAAAAAATTGATATTAGTCTTTCTTAAAGAAGTGACATCAGTCCTCTCTAAAGAAGTGACATTAGTCCCCTCTAAAGAAGTGACATCATTCCTTCTTAAAGAAGTGACATCAGTCCTTTCTAAAGAAGTGACATCAGTCTTTCTTAAAGAAGTGACATCAGTCCTCTCTAAAGACGTGACATTAGTCCTCTCTAAAGAAGTGACATCAGTCCTCTCTAAAGAAGTGACATTAGTCCTCTCTAAAGAAGTGACATCAGTCCTCTCTAAAGAAGCGACATTAGTTCGCCTTTAAGAAGTGACATCAGTCCTCTCTAAAGAATTGACATCAGTCTTTCTTAAAGAAGTGACATCAGTTCGCCTTTAAGAAGTGACATCAGTCCTCTCTAAAGAAGTGACATCAGTTCGCCTTTAAGAAGTGACATCAGTCCTCTCTAAAGAAGTGACATCAGTCCTCTCTAAAGAAGTGACATCAGTCTTTCTTAAAGAAGTTACATCAGTCCTAAAGAAGTGACATCAGTCCTCTCTAAAGAAGTGACATCAGTTCGCCTTTAAGAAGTGACATCAGTCCTCTCTAAAGAAGTGACATCAGTTCGCCTTTAAGAAGTGACATCAGTCCTCTCTAAAGAAGTGACATCAGTCCTCTCTAAAGAAGTGACATCAGTCCTCTCTAAAGAAGTGACATCAGTCTTTCTTAAAGAAGTTACATCAGTCCTAAAGAAGTGACATCAGTCCTCTCTAAAGAAGTGACATCAGTCCTCTCTAAAGAAGTGACATCAGTCCTAAAGAAGTGACATCAGTCCTCTCTAAAGAAGTGACATCAGTCCTCTCTAAAGAAGTGACATTAGTCCTCTCTAAAGAAGTGACATCAGTCCTAAAGAAGTGACATCAGTCCTAAAGAAGTGACATCAGTCCTCTCTAATGAAATGACATCAGTCCTAAAGAAGTGACATCAGTCGTTCTTAAAGAATTGAAATTAGTCCTCTCTAAAGAAGTGACATAAGTCCTTCTTAAAGAAGTGACATTAGTCTTATCTAAAGAAGTGACATCAGTCCTTCCTAAAGAAGTGACATTAGTCTTCTCTAAAGAAGTGACATCAGTCCTAAAGAAGTGACATCAGTCCTCTCTAAAGAATTGACATCAGTCCTAAAGAAGTGACATCAGTCCTTCTTAAAGAATTGACATTAGTCCTTCTTAAAGAAGTGACATTCGTCTTATCTAAAGAAGTGACATCAGTCCTTCTTAAAGAAGTGACATTAGTCTTATCTAAAGAAGTGACATCAGTCCTTCTTAAAGAAGTGACATTAGTCTTATCTAAAGAAGTGACATCAGTCCTTCTTAAAGAAGTGACATTCGTCTTATCTAAAGAAGTGACATCAGTCCTTCTTAAAGAAGTTACATTAGTCTTATCTAAAGAATTGACATCAGTCCTTCTTAAAGAAGTGACATTAGTCTTATCTAAAGAATTGACATCAGTCTTTATTAAAGAAGTGACATTAGTCTTATCTAAAGAAGTGACATCAGTCCTTCCTAAAGAAGTGACATCAGTCCTAAAGAAGTGACATCAGTCCTTCTTAAAGAATTGACATTAATCCTTCTTAAAGAAGTGACATTCGTCTTATCCAAAGAAGTGACATCAGTCCTCTCTAAAGAAGTGACATTAGTCCTCTCTAAAGAAGTGACATCATTCCTTCTTAAAGAAGTGACATCAGTCCTCTCTAAAGAAGTGACATCAGTCCTAAAGAAGTGACATCAGTCCTCTCTAAAGAATTGACATTAGTCCTCTCTAAAGAAGTGACATCAGTCCTAAAGAAGTGACATCAGTCCTCTCTAAAGAAGTGACATCAATCCTACAAAAGTGACATCACTCCTCTCTAAAGAAGTAACATCAGTTCTCCTTAAAAAATTGATATTAGTCTTTCTTAAAGAAGTGACATCAGTCCTCTCTAAAGAAGTGACATCAGTCCTAAAGAAGTGACATCAGTCCTAAAGAAGTGACATCAGTCCTTCTTAAAGAATTGACATTAGTCCTTCTTAAAGAAGTGACATTCATCTTATCTAAAGAAGTGACATCAGTCCTTCTTAAAGAAGTGACATTAGTCTTATCTAAAGAAGTGACATCAGTCCTTCTTAAAGAAGTGACATTAGTCTTATCTAAAGAAGTGACATCAGTCCTTCTTAAAGAAGTGACATTAGTCCTTCTTAAAGAAGTGACATCAGTCCTTCTTAAAGAAGTGACATTAGTCTTATCTAAAGAAGTGACATCAGTCCTTCTTAAAGAAGTGGCATTAGTCTTATCTAAAGAAGTGACATCAGTCCTTCTTAAAGAAGTGACATTAGTCCTCTCTAAAGAAGTGACATCAGTCCTAAAGAAGTGACATCAGTCCTAACGAAGTGACATCAGTCCTTCTTAAAGAAGTGACATTAGTCCTCTCTAAAGAAGTGACATCAGTCCTAAAGAAGTGACATCAGTCCTTCTTAAAGAAGTGGCATTAGTCTTATCTAAAGAAGTGACATCAGTCCTTCTTAAAGAAGTGGCATTAGTCTTATCTAAAGAAGTGACATCAGTCCTTCTTAAAGAAGTGACATTAGTCCTCTCTAAAGAAGTGACATCAGTCCTAAAGAAGTGACATCAGTCCTAAAGAAGTGACATCAGTCCTTCTTAAAGAAGTGACATTAGTCCTCTCTAAAGAAGTGACATCAGTCCTAAAGAAGTGACATCAGTCCTCTCTAAAGAAGTGACATTAGTCCTCTCTAAAGAAGTAACATCAGTCTTTCTTAAAGAAGTGACATCAGTCCTCTCTAACGAAGTGACATCATTCCTTCTTAAAGAAGTGACATCAGTCCTCTCTAAAGAAGTGACATCAGTCTTTCTTAAAGAAGTGACATCAGTCCTTCTTAAAGAAGTGACATGAGTCCTTCTTAAAGAATTGACATTAGTCCTCTCTAAAGAATTGACATCAGTCCTTCTTAAAGAAGTGACATTAGTCTTATCTAAAGAAGTGACATCAGTCCTTCTTAAAGAAGTGACATGAGTCCTCTCTAAAGAATTGACATTAGTCCTCTCTCAAGAAGTGACATCAGTTGGCCTTAAAGAAGTGACATTAGTCTTTCTTAAAGAAGTGACATTGGTCTTCTCTAAAGATGTGACATCAGTCCTCTCTAAAGAAGTGACATTAGTCCTCTCTAAAGAAGCGACATTAGTCCTCTCTAAAGAAGTGACATCAGTCCTAAAGAAGTGACATCAGTCCTCTCTAAAGAAGTGACATCAGTCCTATCTAAAGAAGTGACATTAGTCCTCTCTAAATAAGTGACATCAGTCCTAAAGAAGTGACATCAGTCCTCTCTAAAGAAGTGACATTAGTCCTCTCTATAGAAGTGACATCAGTCCTAAAGAAGTGACATCAGTCCTTCTTAAAGAATTGACATTAGTCCTCTCTAAAGAATTGACATCAGTCCTTCTTAAAGAAGTGACATTAGTCTTCTCTAAAGAAGTGACATTAGTCCTCTCTAAAGAAGCGACATTAGTCCTCTCTAAAGAAGTGACATCAGTTCTCCTTGAAGAAGTGACATCAATCCTTCCTGAAGAAGTGACATCAGTCCTAAAGAAGTGACATCAGTCCTTCTTAAAGAATTGACAGTCCTTCTTAAAGAAGTGACATTAGTCCTCTCTAAAGAAGTGACATCAATCCTACAAAAGTGACATCACTCCTCTCTAATGAAGTGACATCAGTCTTTCTTAAAGAACTTACATCAGTCCTAAACAAGTGACATCAGTCCTCTCTAAAGAAGTGACATTAGTCCTCTCTAAAGAAGTGACATCAGTCCTCTCTAAAGAAATGACATCAGTCCTAAAGAAGTGACATTAGTCCTCTCTAAAGAATTGACATCAGTCCTTCTTAAAGAAGTGACATTAGTCTTATCTAAAGAAGTGACATCAGTCCTTCTTAAAGAATTGACATTAGTCCTCTCTAAAGAATTGACATCAGTCCTTCCTAAAGAAGTGACATTAGTCTTCTCTAAAGAAGTGACATTGCTCTTCTCTAAAGAAGTGACATCAGTTCTCCTTAAAAAAGCGACATTAGTCCTCTCTAAAGAAGTGACATCAGTCCTCTCTATAGAAGTGACATCAGTCCTAAAGAAGTGACATCAATCCTACAGAAGTGACATCAGTCCTCTCTAAAGCAGTATCATCAGTTCTCCTTAAAAAATTGACATTAGTCTTCTCTAAAGAAGCGACATTAGTCCTTCTTAAAGAAGTGATATTAGTCCTCTCTAAAGAATTGACATTAGTCCTCTCTCAAGAAGTGACATCATTTCTTTTTAAAGAAGCGACATTAGTCCTCTCTAAAGAAGTGACATCAGTCCTCTCTATAGAAGTGACATCAGTCCTAAAGAAGTGACATCAGTCCTTCTTAAAGAAGTGACATCAGTCCTCTCTATAGAAGTGACATCAGTCCTAAAGAAGTGACATCAGTCCTTCTTAAAGAAGTGATATTAGTCCTCTCTAAAGAATTGACATCAGTCCTTCTTAAAGAAGTGACATTAGTCTTATCTAAAGAAGTGACATCAGTCCTTCTTAAAGAATTGACATTAGTCCTCTCTAAAGAATTGACATCAGTCCTTCTTAAAGAAGTGACATTAGTCTTATCTAAAGAAGTGACATCAGTCCTCTCTAAAGAAGTGACATCAGTCTTTCTTAAAGAAGTGACATCAGTCCTCTCTAAAGAAGTGACATTAGTCCTTTCTAAAGAAGTAACATCAGTTCTCCTTAAAAAATTGATATTAGTCTTTCTTAAAGAAGTGACATCAGTCCTCTCTAAAGAAGTGACATCAGTCCTAAAGAAGTGACATCAGTCCTCTCTAAAGAAGTAACATCAGTTCTCCTTAAAAATTGATATTAGTCTTTCTTAAAGAAGTGACATCAGTCCTTCTTAAAGAAGTGACATTAGTCTTATCTAAAGAAGTGACATCAGTCCTTCTTAAAGAAGTGACATTAGTCCTCTCTAAAGAAGTGACATCAGTCCTAAAGAAGTGACATCAGTCCTTTCCTAAAGAATTGACATTAGTCCTTCTTAAAGAAGTGACATCAGTTATTCTTAAAGAAGTGACATTAGTCTTATCTAAAGAAGTGACATCAGTCCTTCTCAAAAAAGTGACATTAGTCCTCTCTAAAGAAGTAACATCAGTTCTCCTTAAAAAATTGATATTAGTCTTTCTTAAAGAAGTGACATTAGTCCTCTCTAAAGAAGTGACATCATTCCTTCTTAAAGAATTGACATCAGTCCTCTCTAAAGAAGTGACATCAGTCTTTCTTAAAGAAGTGACATCAGTCCTCTCTAAAGAAGTGACATTAGTCCTCTCTAAAGAAGTAACATCAGTTCTCCTTAAAAAATTGATATTAGTCTTTCTTAAAGAAGTGACATCAGTCCTCTCTAAAGAAGTGACATTATTCCTCTCTAAAGAAGTAACATCAGTTCTCCTTAAAAAATTGATATTAGTCTTTCTTAAAGAAGTGACATTAGTCCTCTCTAACGAAGTGACATCATTCCTTCTTAAAGAAGTGACATCAGTCCTCTCTAAAGAAGTGACATCAGTCTTTCTTAAAGAAGTGACATCAGTCCTTCTTAAAGAAGTGACATGAGTCCTTCTTAAAGAATTGACATTAGTCCTCTCTAAAGAATTGACATCAGTCCTTCTTAAAGAAGTGACATTAGTCTTATCTAAAGAAGTGACATCAGTCCTTCTTAAAGAAGTGACATGAGTCCTCTCTAAAGAATTGACATTAGTCCTCTCTCAAGAAGTGACATCAGTTGGCCTTAAAGAAGTGACATTAGTCTTTCTTAAAGAAGTGACATTGGTCTTCTCTAAAGATGTGACATCAGTCCTCTCTAAAGAAGTGACATTAGTCCTCTCTAAAGAAGTGACATCAGTCCTAAAGAAGTGACATCAGTCCTCTCTAAAGAAGTGACATCAGTCCTAAAGAAGTGACATCAGTCCTCTCTAAAGAAGTGACATCAGTCCTCTCTAAAGAAGTGACATTAGTCCTCTCTAAAGAAGTGACATCAGTCCTAAAGAAGTGACATCAGTCCTCTCTAAAGAAGTGACATTAGTCCTCTCTATAGAAGTGACATCAGTCCTAAAGAAGTGACATCAGTCCTTCTTAAAGAATTGACATTAGTCCTCTCTAAAGAATTGACATCAGTCCTTCTTAAAGAAGTGACATTAGTCTTCTCTAAAGAAGTGACATTAGTCCTCTCTAAAGAAGCGACATTAGTCCTCTCTAAAGAAGTGACATCAGTTCTCCTTGAAGAAGTGACATCAATCCTTCCTGAAGAAGTGACATCAGTCCTAAAGAAGTGACATCAGTCCTTCTTAAAGAATTGACAGTCCTTCTTAAAGAAGTGACATTAGTCCTCTCTAAAGAAGTGACATCAGTCCTAAAGAAGTGACATCAGTCCTCTCTAAAGAAATGACATCAGTCCTAAAGAAGTGACATTAGTCCTCTCTAAAGAATTGACATCAGTCCTTCTTAAAGAAGTGACATTAGTCTTATCTAAAGAAGTGACATCAGTCCTTCTTAAAGAATTGACATTAGTCCTCTCTAAAGAATTGACATCAGTCCTTCTTAAAGAAGTGACATTAGTCTTATCTAAAGAAGTGACATCAGTCCTTCTTAAAGAATTGATATTAGTCCTCTCTAAAGAATTGACATCAGTCCTTCCTAAAGAAGTGACATTAGTCTTCTCTAAAGAAGTGACATTGCTCTTCTCTAAAGAAGTGACATCAGTTCTCCTTAAAGAAGCGACATTAGTCCTCTCTAAAGAAGTGACATCAGTCCTCTCTATAGAAGTGACATCAGTCCTAAAGAAGTGACATCAATCCTACAGAAGTGACATCAGTCCTCTCTAAAGCAGTATCATCAGTTCTCCTTAAAAAATTGACATTAGTCTTCTCTAAAGAAGCGACATTAGTCCTTCTTAAAGAAGTGATATTAGTCCTCTCTAAAGAATTGACATTAGTCCTCTCTCAAGAAGTGACATCATTTCTTTTTAAAGAAGCGACATTAGTCCTCTCTAAAGAAGTGACATCAGTCCTCTCTATAGAAGTGACATCAGTCCTAAAGAAGTGACATCAGTCCTTCTTAAAGAAGTGACATCAGTCCTCTCTATAGAAGTGACATCAGTCCTAAAGAAGTGACATCAGTCCTTCTTAAAGAAGTGATATTAGTCCTCTCTAAAGAATTGACATCAGTCCTTCTTAAAGAAGTGACATTAGTCTTATCTAAAGAAGTGACATCAGTCCTTCTTAAAGAATTGACATTAGTCCTCTCTAAAGAATTGACATCAGTCCTTCTTAAAGAAGTGACATCAGTCCTTCTTAAAGAATTGACATTAGTCCTCTCTAAAGAATTGACATCAGTCCTTCTTAAAGAAGTGACATTAGTCTTATCTAAAGAAGTGACATCAGTCCTTCTTAAAGAATTGACATTAGTCCTCTCTAAAGAATTGACATCAGTCCTTCCTAAAGAAGTGACATTAGTCTTCTCTAAAGAAGTGACATTGCTCTTCTCTAAAGAAGTGACATCAGTCCTCTCTATAAAAGTGACATCAGTCCTAAAGAAGTGACATCAATCCTACAGAAGTGACATCAGTCCTCTCTAAAGCAGTATCATCAGTTCTCCTTAAAAAATTGACATTAGTCTTCTCTAAAGAAGCGACATTAGTCCTTCTTAAAGAAGTGATATTAGTCCTCTCTAAAGAATTGACATTAGTCCTCTCTCAAGAAGTGACATCAGTTGGCCTTAAAGAAGTGACGTTAGTCTTTCTTAAAGAAGTAACATTGGTCTTCTCTAAAGAAGTGACATCAGTTCTTCTTAAAGAAGTGACATCAGTCCTCTCTATAGAAGTGGCATCAGTCCTAAAGAAGTGACATCAGTCCTTCTTAAAGAAGTGATATTAGTCCTAAAGAAGTGACATCGGTCCTTCTTAAAGAAGTTACATCAGTCCTCTCTAAAGAAGTGACATCAGTCCTAAAGAAGTGACATCAGTCGTTCTTAAAGAATTGAAATTAGTCCTCTCTAAAGTATTGACATCAGTCCTTCTTAAAAAAGTGACATTAGTCCTCTCTAAAGAAGTGACATCAGTCCTAAAGAAGTGACATCAGTCCTCTCTAAAGAATTGACATCAGTCCTAAAGAAGTGACATTAGTCCTCTCTAAAGAATTGACATCAGTCCTTCTTAAAGAAGTGACATTAGTCTTATCTAAAGAAGTGACATCAGTCCTTCTTAAAGAATTGACATTAGTCCTCTCTAAAGAATTGACATCAGTCCTTCTTAAAGAAGTGACATTAGTCTTATCTAAAGAAGTGACATCAGTCCTTCTTAAAGAATTGATATTAGTCCTCTCTAAAGAATTGACATCAGTCCTTCCTAAAGAAGTGACATTAGTCTTCTCTAAAGAAGTGACATTGCTCTTCTCTAAAGAAGTGACATCAGTTCTCCTTAAAGAAGCGACATTAGTCCTCTCTAAAGAAGTGACATCAGTCCTCTCTATAGAAGTGACATCAGTCCTAAAGAAGTGACATCAATCCTACAGAAGTGACATCAGTCCTCTCTAAAGCAGTATCATCAGTTCTCCTTAAAAAATTGACATTAGTCTTCTCTAAAGAAGCGACATTAGTCCTTCTTAAAGAAGTGATATTAGTCCTCTCTAAAGAATTGACATTAGTCCTCTCTCAAGAAGTGACATCATTTCTTTTTAAAGAAGCGACATTAGTCCTCTCTAAAGAAGTGACATCAGTCCTCTCTATAGAAGTGACATCAGTCCTAAAGAAGTGACATCAGTCCTTCTTAAAGAAGTGACATCAGTCCTCTCTATAGAAGTGACATCAGTCCTAAAGAAGTGACATCAGTCCTTCTTAAAGAAGTGATATTAGTCCTCTCTAAAGAATTGACATCAGTCCTTCTTAAAGAAGTGACATTAGTCTTATCTAAAGAAGTGACATCAGTCCTTCTTAAAGAATTGACATTAGTCCTCTCTAAAGAATTGACATCAGTCCTTCTTAAAGAAGTGACATCAGTCCTTCTTAAAGAATTGACATTAGTCCTCTCTAAAGAATTGACATCAGTCCTTCTTAAAGAAGTGACATTAGTCTTATCTAAAGAAGTGACATCAGTCCTTCTTAAAGAATTGACATTAGTCCTCTCTAAAGAATTGACATCAGTCCTTCCTAAAGAAGTGACATTAGTCTTCTCTAAAGAAGTGACATTGCTCTTCTCTAAAGAAGTGACATCAGTCCTCTCTATAAAAGTGACATCAGTCCTAAAGAAGTGACATCAATCCTACAGAAGTGACATCAGTCCTCTCTAAAGCAGTATCATCAGTTCTCCTTAAAAAATTGACATTAGTCTTCTCTAAAGAAGCGACATTAGTCCTTCTTAAAGAAGTGATATTAGTCCTCTCTAAAGAATTGACATTAGTCCTCTCTCAAGAAGTGACATCAGTTGGCCTTAAAGAAGTGACGTTAGTCTTTCTTAAAGAAGTAACATTGGTCTTCTCTAAAGAAGTGACATCAGTTCTTCTTAAAGAAGTGACATCAGTCCTCTCTATAGAAGTGGCATCAGTCCTAAAGAAGTGACATCAGTCCTTCTTAAAGAAGTGATATTAGTCCTAAAGAAGTGACATCGGTCCTTCTTAAAGAAGTTACATCAGTCCTCTCTAAAGAAGTGACATCAGTCCTAAAGAAGTGACATCAGTCGTTCTTAAAGAATTGAAATTAGTCCTCTCTAAAGAATTGACATCAGTCCTTCTTAAAAAAGTGACATTAGTCCTCTCTAAAGAAGTGACATCAGTCCTAAAGAAGTGACATCAGTCCTCTCTAAAGAATTGACATTAGTCCTCTCTAAAGAAGTGACATCAGTCCTAAAGAAGTGACATCAGTCCTCTCTAAAGAAGTGACATCAGTGTTTCTTAAAGAAGTGACATCAGTCCTTCTTAAAGAAGTGACATGAGTCCTTCTTAAAGAATTGACATTAGTCCTCTCTCAAGAAGTGACATCATTTCTTTTTAAAGAAGCGACATTAGTCCTCTCTAAAGAAGTGACATCAGTCCTCTCTATAGAAGTGACATCAGTCCTAAAGAAGTGACATCAGTCCTTCTTAAAGAAGTGACATCAGTCCTCTCTATAGAAGTGACATCAGTCCTAAAGAAGTGACATCAGTCCTTCTTAAAGAAGTGATATTAGTCCTCTCTAAAGAATTGACATCAGTCCTTCTTAAAGAAGTGACATTAGTCTTATCTAAAGAAGTGACATCAGTCCTTCTTAAAGAATTGACATTAGTCCTCTCTAAAGAATTGACATCAGTCCTTCTTAAAGAAGTGACATCAGTCCTTCTTAAAGAATTGACATTAGTCCTCTCTAAAGAATTGACATCAGTCCTTCTTAAAGAAGTGACATTAGTCTTATCTAAAGAAGTGTCATCAGTCCTTCTTAAAGAATTGACATTAGTCCTCTCTAAAGAATTGACATCAGTCCTTCCTAAAGAAGTGACATTAGTCTTCTCTAAAGAAGTGACATTGCTCTTCTCTAAAGAAGTGACATCAGTCCTCTCTATAAAAGTGACATCAGTCCTAAAGAAGTGACATCAATCCTACAGAAGTGACATCAGTCCTCTCTAAAGCAGTATCATCAGTTCTCCTTAAAAAATTGACATTAGTCTTCTCTAAAGAAGCGACATTAGTCCTTCTTAAAGAAGTGATATTAGTCCTCTCTAAAGAATTGACATTAGTCCTCTCTCAAGAAGTGACATCAGTTGGCCTTAAAGAAGTGACGTTAGTCTTTCTTAAAGAAGTGACATCAGTCCTCTCTATAGAAGTGGCATCAGTCCTAAAGAAGTGACATCAGTCCTTCTTAAAGAAGTGATATTAGTCCTAAAGAAGTGACATCGGTCCTTCTTAAAGAAGTTACATAAGTCCTCTCTAAAGAAGTGACATCAGTCCTAAAGAAGTGACATCAGTCGTTCTTAAAGAATTGAAATTAGTCCTCTCTAAAGAATTGACATCAGTCCATCTTAAAAAAGTGACATTAGTCCTCTCTAAAGAAGTGACATCAGTCCTAAAGAAGTGACATCAGTCCTCTCTAAAGAATTGACATTAGTCCTCTCTAAAGAAGTGACATCAGTCCTAAAGAAGTGACATCAGTCCTCTCTAAAGAAGTGACATCAGTCTTTCTTAAAGAAGTGACATCAGTCCTTCTTAAAGAAGTGACATGAGTCCTTCTTAAAGAATTGACATTAGTCCTCTCTAAAGAATTGACATCAGTCCTTCTTAAAGAAGTGACATTAGTCTTATCTAAAGAAGTGACATCAGTCCTTCTTAAAGAAGTGACATGAGTCCTCTCTAAAGAATTGACATTGGTCTTCTCTAAAGATGTGACATCAGTCCTCTCTAAAGAAGTGACATTAGTCCTCTCTAAAGAAGTGACATTAGTCCTGTCTAAAGAAGTGACATCAGTCCTAAAGAAGTGACATCAGTCCTCTCTAAAGAAGTGACATCAGTCCTATAGAAGTGACATCAGTCCTCTCTAAAGAAGTGACATAAGTCCTCTCTAAAGAAGCGACATTAGTCCTCTCTAAAGAAGTGACATCAGTCCTAAAGAAGTGACATCAGTCCTCTCTAAAGAAGTGACATCAGTCCTCTCTAAAGAAGTGACATTAGTCCTCTCTAAAGAAGTGACATCAGTCCTAAAGAAGTGACATCAGTCCTCTCTAAAGAAGTGACATTAGTCCTCTCTATAGAAGTGACATCAGTCCTAAAGAAGTGACATCAGTCCTTCTTAAATAATTGACATTAGTCCTCTCTAAAGAATTGACATCAGTCCTTCTTAAAGAAGTGACATTAGTCTTTTCTAAAGAAGTGACATTAGTCCTCTCTAAAGAAGCGACATTAGTCCTCTCTAATGAAGTGACATCAATTCTCCTTGAAGAAGTGACATCAATCCTTCCTGAAGAAGTGACATCAGTCCTAAAGAAGTGACATCAGTCCTTCTTAAAGAATTGACAGTCCTTCTTAAAGAAGTGACATTAGTCCTCTCTAAAGAAGTGACATCAATCCTACAAAAGTGACATCACTCCTCTCTAAAGAAGTGACATCAGTCTTTCTTAAAGAACTTACATCAGTCCTAAAGAAGTGACATCAGTCCTCTCTAAAGAAGTGACATTAGTCCTCTCTAAAGAAGTGACATTAGTCCTCTCTAAAGAAGTGACATCAGTCCTAAAGAAGTGACATCAGTCCTCTCTAAAGAAATGACATCAGTCCTAAAGAAGTGACATTAGTCCTCTCTAAAGAATTGACATCAGTCCTTCTTAAAGAAGTGACATTAGTCTTATCTAAACAAGTGACATCAGTCCTTCTTAAAGAATTGACATTAGTCCTCTCTAAAGAATTGACATCAGTCCTTCTTAAAGAAGTGACATTAGTCTTATCTAAAGAAGTGACATCAGTCCTTCTTAAAGAATTGACATTAGTCCTCTCTAAAGAATTGACATCAGTCCTTCCTAAAGAAGTGACATTAGTCTTCTCTAAAGAAGTGACATCAGTTCTCCTTAAAGAAGCGACATTAGTCCTCTCTAAAGAAGTGACATCAGTCCTCTCTATAGAAGTGACATCAGTCCTAAAGAAGTGACATCAATCCTACAGAAGTGACATCAGTCCTCTCTAAAGCAGTATCATCAGTTCTCCTTAAAAAATTGACATTAGTCTTCTCTAAAGAAGCGACATTAGTCCTTCTTAAAGAAGTGATATTAGTCCTCTCTAAAGAATTGACATTAGTCCTCTCTCAAGAAGTGACATCAGTTGGCCTTAAAGAAGTGACGTTAGTCTTTCTTAAAGAAGTAACATTGGTCTTCTCTAAAGAAGTGACATCAGTTCTTCTTAAAGAAGCGACATTAGTCCTCTCTAAAGAAGTGACATCAGTCCTCTCTATAGAAGTGACATCAGTCCTAAAGAAGTGACATCAGTCCTTCTTAAAGAAGTGATATTAGTCCTCTCTAAAGAATTGACATCAGTCCTTCTTAAAGAATTGACATTAGTCCTCTCTAAAGAATTGACATCAGTCCTTCTTAAAGAAGTGACATTAGTCTTATCTAAAGAAGTGACATCAGTCCTTCTTAAAGAATTGACATTAGTCCTCTCTAAAGAATTGACATCAGTCCTTCCTAAAGAAGTGACATTAGTCTTCTCTAAAGAAGTGACATTGCTCTTCTCTAAAGAAGTGACATCAGTCCTCTCTATAGAAGTGAAATCAGTCCTAAAGAAGTGACATCAATCCTACAGAAGTGACATCAGTCCTCTCTAAAGCAGTATCATCAGTTCTCCTTAAAAAATTGACATTAGTCTTCTCTAAAGAAGCGACATTAGTCCTTCTTAAAGAAGTGATATTAGTCCTCTCTAAAGAATTGACATTAGTCCTCTCTCAAGAAGTGACATCAGTTGGCCTTAAAGAAGTGACGTTAGTCTTTCTTAAAGAAGTAACATTGGTCTTCTCTAAAGAAGTGACATCAGTTCTTCTTAAAGAAGTGACATCAGTCCTCTCTATAGAAGTGGCATCAGTCCTAAAGAAGTGACATCAGTCCTTCTTAAAGAAGTGATATTAGTCCTAAAGAAGTGACATCGGTCCTTCTTAAAGAAGTTACATCAGTCCTCTCTAAAGAAGTGACATCAGTCCTAAAGAAGTGACATCAGTCCTTCTTAAAGAAGTGACATCAGTCCTAAAGAAGTGACATCGGTCCTTCTTAAAGAAGTGAAATTAGTCTTATCTAAAGAAGTGACATCAGTCCTTCTTAAAGAAGTTACATCAGTCCTCTCTAAAGAAGTGACATCAGTCCTAAAGAAGTGACATCAGTCCTTTCCTAAATAATTGACATTAGTCCTTCTTAAAGAAGTGACATTAGTCTTATCTAAAGAAGTGACATCAGTCCTTCTCAAAGAAGTGACATTAGTCCTCTCTAAAGAAGTGACATTAGTCCTCTCTAAAGAAGTGACATCAATCCTACAAAAGTGACATCACTCCTCTCTAAAGAAGTAACATCAGTTCTCCTTAAAAAATTGATATTAGTCTTTCTTAAAGAAGTGACATCAGTCCTCTCTAAAGAATTGACATCAGTTCTCCTTAAAAAAATGTACATTAGTCCTCTCTAAAGAAGTGACATCAGTCTTTCTTAAAGAAGTGACATTAGTCCTCTCTAAAGAAGTGACATCAGTCCTAAAGAAGTGACATCAGTCCTCTCTAAAGAAGTGACATTAGTCCTCTCTAAAGAAGTGACATCAGTCCTAAAGAAGTGACATCAGTCCTCTCTAAAGAAGTGACATTAGTCCTCTCTAAAGAAGTGACATTAGTCCTCTCTAAAGAATTGACATCAGTCCTAAAGAAGTGACATCAGTCCTCTCTAAAGAAGTGACATTAGTCCTAAAGAAGTGACATCAGTCCTCTCTAAAGAAGTGACATTAGTCCTCTCTAAAGAAGCGACATTAGTCCTCTCTAAAGAAGTGACATTAGTCCTCTCTAAAGAAGTGACATCAGTCCTAAAGAAGTGACATCAGTCCTCTCTAAAGAAGTGAAATTAGTCCTCTCTAAAGAAGCGACATTAGTCCTCTCTAAAGAAGTGACATCAGTTCTCCTTCAAGAAGTGACATCGGGCCTCTCTAAAGAAGTGACATCAGTCCTAAAGAAGTGACATCAGTCCTCTCTAAAGAAGTGACATCAGTCCTAAAGAAGTGACATCAGTCCTCTCTAAAGAAGTGACATTAGTCCTCTCTAAAGAAGTGACATCAGTCCTCTCTAAAGAAGTGACATTAGTCCTAAAGAAGTGACATCAGTCCTCTCTAAAGAAGTGACATCATTCCTTCTTAAAGAAGTGACATCAGTCCTCTCAAAAGAAGTGACATCAGTCTTTCTTAAAGAAGTGACATTAGTCCTCTCTAAAGAAGTGACATCAGTCCTAAAGAAGTGACATCAGTCCTCTCTAAAGAAGTGACATTAGTCCTCTCTAAAGAAGTGACATCAGTCCTAAAGAAGTGACATCAGTCCTCTCTAAAGAAGTGACATTAGTCCTAAAGAAGTGACATCAGTCCTCTCTAAAGAAGTGACATTAGTCCTCTCTAAAGAAGCGACATTAGTCCTCTCTAAAGAAGTGACATTAGTCCTCTCTAAAGAAGTGACATTAGTCCTCTCTAAAGAAGTGACATCAGTTCTCCTTGAAGAAGTGACATCGGGCCTCTCTAAAGAAGTGACATCAGTCCTAAAGAAGTGACATCAGTCCTCTCTAAAGAAGTGACATTAGTCCTCTCTAAAGAAGTGACATCAGTCCTCTCTAAAGAAGTGACATTAGTCCTAAAGAAGTGACATCAGTCCTCTCTAAAGAATTGACATCAGTTCTCCTTAAAAAAATGTACATTAGTCCTCTCTAAAGAAGTGACATCATTCCTTCTTAAAGAAGTGACATCAGTCCTCTCAAAAGAAGTGACATCAGTCTTTCTTAAAGAAGTGACATTAGTCCTCTCTAAAGAAGTGACATCAGTCCTAAAGAAGTGACATCAGTCCTCTCTAAAGAAGTGACATTAGTCCTCTCTAAAGAAGTGACATCAGTCCTAAAGAAGTGACATCAGTCCTCTCTAAAGAAGTGACATTAGTCCTAAAGAAGTGACATCAGTCCTCTCTAAAGAAGTGACATTAGTCCTCTCTAAAGAAGCGACATTAGTCCTCTCTAAAGAAGTGACATTAGTCCTCTCTAAAGAAGTGACATCAGTCCTCTCTAAAGAAGTGACATTAGTCCTCTCTAAAGAAGTGACATCAGTCTAAAGAAGTGACATCAGTCCTCTCTAAAGAAGTGACATCAGTCCTCTCTAAAGAAGTGACATTAGTCCTCTCTAAAGAAGTGACATCAGTCTAAAGAAGTGACATCAGTCCTCTCTAAAGAAGTGACATCAGTCCTCTCTAAAGAAGTGACATTAGTCCTCTCTAAAGAAGTGACATCAGTCCTAAAGAAGTGACATCAGTCCTCTCTAAAGAAGTGACATTAGTCCTCTCTAAAGAAGTGACATTAGTCCTCTCTAAAGAATTGACATCAGTCCTAAAGAAGTGACATCAGTCCTCTCTAAAGAAGTGACATTAGTCCTAAAGAAGTGACATCAGTCCTCTCTAAAGAAGTGACATTAGTCCTCTCTAAAGAAGCGACATTAGTCCTCTCTAAAGAAGTGACATTAGTCCTCTCTAAAGAAGTGACATCAGTCCTAAAGAAGTGACATCAGTCCTCTCTAAAGAAGTGAAATTAGTCCTCTCTAAAGAAGCGACATTAGTCCTCTCTAAAGAAGTGACATCAGTTCTCCTTGAAGAAGTGACATCGGGCCTCTCTAAAGAAGTGACATCAGTCCTAAAGAAGTGACATCAGTCCTCTCTAAAGAAGTGACATCAGTCCTAAAGAAGTGACATCAGTCCTCTCTAAAGAAGTGACATTAGTCCTCTCTAAAGAAGTGACATCAGTCCTCTCTAAAGAAGTGACATTAGTCCTAAAGAAGTGACATCGGTCCTTCTTAAAGAAGTGAAATTAGTCTTATCTAAAGAAGTGACATCAGTCCTTCTTAAAGAAGTTACATCAGTCCTCTCTAAAGAAGTGACATCAGTCCTAAAGAAGTGACATCAGTCCTTTCCTAAATAATTGACATTAGTCCTTCTTAAAGAAGTGACATTAGTCTTATCTAAAGAAGTGACATCAGTCCTTCTCAAAGAAGTGACATTAGTCCTCTCTAAAGAAGTGACATTAGTCCTCTCTAAAGAAGTGACATCAATCCTACAAAAGTGACATCACTCCTCTCTAAAGAAGTAACATCAGTTCTCCTTAAAAAATTGATATTAGTCTTTCTTAAAGAAGTGACATCAGTCCTCTCTAAAGAATTGACATCAGTTCTCCTTAAAAAAATGTACATTAGTCCTCTCTAAAGAAGTGACATCAGTCTTTCTTAAAGAAGTGACATTAGTCCTCTCTAAAGAAGTGACATCAGTCCTAAAGAAGTGACATCAGTCCTCTCTAAAGAAGTGACATTAGTCCTCTCTAAAGAAGTGACATCAGTCCTAAAGAAGTGACATCAGTCCTCTCTAAAGAAGTGACATTAGTCCTCTCTAAAGAAGTGACATTAGTCCTCTCTAAAGAATTGACATCAGTCCTAAAGAAGTGACATCAGTCCTCTCTAAAGAAGTGACATTAGTCCTCTCTAAAGAAGCGACATTAGTCCTCTCTAAAGAAGTGACATTAGTCCTCTCTAAAGAAGTGACATCAGTCCTAAAGAAGTGACATCAGTCCTCTCTAAAGAAGTGAAATTAGTCCTCTCTAAAGAAGCGACATTAGTCCTCTCTAAAGAAGTGACATCAGTTCTCCTTGAAGAAGTGACATCGGGCCTCTCTAAAGAAGTGACATCAGTCCTAAAGAAGTGACATCAGTCCTCTCTAAAGAAGTGACATCAGTCCTAAAGAAGTGACATCAGTCCTCTCTAAAGAAGTGACATTAGTCCTCTCTAAAGAAGTGACATCAGTCCTCTCTAAAGAAGTGACATTAGTCCTAAAGAAGTGACATCAGTCCTCTCTAAAGAAGTGACATCATTCCTTCTTAAAGAAGTGACATCAGTCCTCTCAAAAGAAGTGACATCAGTCTTTCTTAAAGAAGTGACATTAGTCCTCTCTAAAGAAGTGACATCAGTCCTGAAGAAGTGACATCAGTCCTCTCTAAAGAAGTGACATTAGTCCTCTCTAAAGAAGTGACATCAGTCCTAAATAAGTGACATCAGTCCTCTCTAAAGAAGTGACATTAGTCCTAAAGAAGTGACATCAGTCCTCTCTAAAGAAGTGACATTAGTCCTCTCTAAAGAAGCGACATTAGTCCTCTCTAAAGAAGTGACATTAGTCCTCTCTAAAGAAGTGACATTAGTCCTCTCTAAAGAAGTGACATCAGTTCTCCTTGAAGAAGTGACATCGGGCCTCTCTAAAGAAGTGACATCAGTCCTAAAGAAGTGACATCAGTCCTCTCTAAAGAAGTGACATCAGTCCTCTCTAAAGAAGTGACATTAGTCCTCTCTAAAGAAGTGACATCAGTCCTCTCTAAAGAAGTGACATTAGTCCTAAAGAAGTGACATCAGTCCTCTCTAAAGAATTGACATCAGTTCTCCTTAAAAAAATGTACATTAGTCCTCTCTAAAGAAGTGACATCATTCCTTCTTAAAGAAGTGACATCAGTCCTCTCTAAAGAAGTGACATCAGTCCTCTCTAAAGAAGTGACATTAGTCCTCTCTAAAGAAGTGACATCAGTCCTAAAGAAGTGACATCAGTCCTCTCTAAAGAAGTGACATTAGTCCTCTCTAAAGAAGTGACATCAGTCCTCTCTAAAGAAGTGACATTAGTCCTAAAGAAGTGACATCAGTCCTCTCTAAAGAATTGACATCAGTTCTCCTTAAAAAAATGTACATTAGTCCTCTCTAAAGAAGTGACATCATTCCTTCTTAAAGAAGTGACATCAGTCCTCTCAAAAGAAGTGACATCAGTCTTTCTTAAAGAAGTGACATTAGTCCTCTCTAAAGAAGTGACATCAGTCCTAAAGAAGTGACATCAGTCCTCTCTAAAGAAGTGACATCAGTCCTAAAGAAGTGACATCAGTCCTCTCTAAAGAAGTGACATTAGTCCTAAAGAAGTGACATCAGTCCTCTCTAAAGAAGTGACATTAGTCCTCTCTAAAGAAGCGACATTAGTCCTCTCTAAAGAAGTGACATTAGTCCTCTCTAAAGAAGTGACATCAGTCCTAAAGAAGTGACATCAGTCCTCTCTAAAGAAGTGACATCAGTCCTCTCTAAAGAAGTGACATCAGTCCTCTCTAAAGAAGTGACATTAGTCCTCTCTAAAGAAGTGACATCAGTCTAAAGAAGTGACATCAGTCCTCTCTAAAGAAGTGACATCAGTCCTCTCTAAAGAAGTGACATTAGTCCTCTCTAAAGAAGTGACATCAGTCCTAAAGAAGTGACATCAGTCCTCTCTAAAGAAGTGACATCAGTCCTCTCTAAAGAAGTGACATTAGTCCCCTCTAAAGAAGTGACATCAGTCCTAAAGAAGTGACATCAGTCCTTCCTAAAGAAGTGACATCAGTCCTCTCTAAAGAAGTGACATTAGTCCCCTCTAAAGAAGTGACATCAGTCCTAAAGAAGTGACATCAGTCCTTCCTAAAGAAGTGACATCAGTCCTCTCTAAAGAAGTGACATCAGTCCTCTCTAAAGAAGTGACATTAGTCCCCTCTAAAGAAGTGACATCAGTCCTAAAGAAGTGACATCAGTCCTTCCTAAAGAAGTGACATCAGTCCTCTCTAAAGAAGTGACATCAGTCCTTCCTAAAGAAGTGACATCAGTCCTCTCTAAAGAAGTGACATCAGTCCTCTCTAAAGAAGTGACATTAGTCCCCTCTAAAGAAGTGACATCAGTCCTAAAGAAGTGACATCAGTCCTCTCTAAAGAAGTGACATCAGTCCTCTCTAAAGAAGTGACATTAGTCCTCTCTAAAGAAGTGACATCAGTCCTAAAGAAGTGACATCAGTCCTCTCTAAAGAAGCGACATCAGTTCGCCTTTAAGAAGTTACATTAGTCTTCTCTAAAGAAGTGACATCAGTCCTTCTTAAAGAAGTGACATCAGTCCTCTCTAAAGAAGTGACATCAGTCCTCTCTAAAGAAGTGACATCAGTCCTTCTTAAAGAAGTGACATCAGTCCTTCTTAAAGAAGTGACATCAGTCCTTTTTAAAGAAGTGACATCAGTCCTTCTTAAAGAAGTGACATCAGTCCTCTCTAAAGCAGTATCATCAGTTCTCCTTAAAAAATTGACATTAGTCTTCTCTAAAGAAGCGACATTAGTCCTTCTTAAAGAAGTGACATCAGTTGGCCTTAAAGAAGTGACGTTAGTCTTTCTTAAAGAAGTAACATTGGTCTTCTCTAAAGAAGTGACATCAGTTCTTCTTAAAGAAGTGACATCAGTCCTCTCTATAGAAGTGGCATCAGTCCTAAAGAAGTGACATCAGTCCTCTCTAAAGAAGTGACATTAGTCCTCTCTAAAGAAGTGACATCAGTCCTAAAGAAGTGACATCAGTCCTCTCTAAAGAAGTGACATCAGTCCTCTCTAAAGAAGTGACATTAGTCCTCTCTAAAGAAGTGACATCAGTCCTAAAGAAGTGACATCAGTCTTCTCTAAAGAAGCGACATTAGTCCTCTCTAAAGAAGTGACATTAGTCCTCTCTAAAGAAGTGACATCAGTCCTAAAGAAGTGACATCAGTCCTTCCTAAAGAAGTGACATCAGTCCTAAAGAAGTGACATCAGTCCTTCTTAAAGAAGTGACATCAGGCCTCTCTAAAGAAGTGACATCAGTCCTAAAGAAGTGACATCAGTCCTTCTTAAAGAAGTGACATTAGTCTTATCTAAAGAAGTGACATCAGTCCTTCTTAAAGAAGTGACATTAGTCCTCTCTAAAGAAGTGACATCAATCCTACAAAAGAGACATCACTCCTCTCTAAAGAAGTGACATCAGTTCTCCTTAAAAAATTGACATTAGTCTTTCTTAAAGAAGTGACATCAGTCTTCTCTAAAGAAGTGACATCAGTCCTTCTTAAAGAAGTGACATCAGTCCTCTCTAAAGAAGTGACATCAGTCCTCTCTAAAGAAGTGACATCAGTCCTTCTTAAAGAAGTGACAGCAGTCCTTCTTAAAGAAGTGACATCAGTCCTTTTTAAAGAAGTGACATCAGTCCTTCTTAAAGAAGTGACATCAGTCCTTTTTAAAGAAGTGACATCAGTCCTTCTTAAAGAAGTGACATCAGTCCTCTCTAAAGAAGTAACATCAGTTCTCCTAAAAAAATTGACATCAGTCCTAAAGAAGTGACATCAGTCCATTCACCACTCAGTCATACACCTTCGCTCCGCAAACACAAAAACACACAACGCTCCCTACACCCACACACACACGCACACACACACACACACACACACACACTGAAAACCCGCTCACACTTCAATGTTAAGATAAAAGTTGGACAAACACTCGCCAGATTCTTCTTCTAGTCGACTGTCAGTCAGAGTCTGAACTCAGTCAGTGACTCGACACTTCATGGTTTCCTGGTTGGACTGGAACCTGGATCACCTGGACACAGCTGCTCCTCGTCCTTGGAGTTTACTGGAATCAAACCCTCACATTCCATCAAGATGTGATGCAGATCAGCTCCTTCAGTACCAGACTCATCCCACCAAAGTTCTCTAGAGTCACAGGAGCTCCTTCCCTCCTGTGGACATCAGACTCTGACTTTTCTTTTTTAATTAGTGTTGTTCATCCTGTCAAGCCCTTCTCTATATTTACTCTGTCTCACCTCGTGTTTTGCATTTGAACCCAAATAATGCAGAGAACAGTTGATAGTTGTTTTTGGTGGTTTATTGTCTAAAGAAACAAAAGTCATGTGGCGACTGCAGAGCAGTGACAGGAAGTTCAGCCCTTTTCAGGGAGTCGCTTCTTCTAGTTCAGCTCAAGAAGAAGAGGAAGCTCTTTCAGCTCCCATACGGCTCCGAGTTTAGTTTTATTTGTCGCCTCCTATTTCAGCTTAACCTGTCAAATATGAACGATTTGTGTTCTGATAAACTTTTACATTCTGTGTTTTTATGAGAAACGTCATTGTGTGACAACAGCAAAAGAAACAAATGAACAAAACGCTGCAAACAAACCCACAGAACAGAATCAGTTGAGTTCTAATGTGTCAGTGCAGAGTTCTGGTGGAACCTGTTCTGACTGTTGTTTATTTTTAATTCACAGTGAAGGAACCAGCTCTGCTATTCCCAGTGTTTCCAAACTGGAGCCAGATGAACTTCCTTTGTGGGCATCACTCATGTTTACATGTTGTTGTGAAGCGACTTCCTCTCCTCCTCACCTCTGTCAGCTCTCACTCACTGAGTGGGTGGAGCCAAGACGCCATACCTGACTGAGGGTCCCTCTCTGCTGTCTCATAATGGTATGATCTCATATCAGGGCTCTGAAACCTATACCAGAACTGATGTTTTTATCACTTTCCAACAAATCAAATTTAAGTGGAGCTGCAAAACATGTTTACCTTCAAAATGAGGCTAAAGAGCCACATGTGTGCACAGAAAACAGAGGAAGAGGAGCAGAAGAAAACATAAACATCCCCATGAAACAGTTTAGATAATGACCAACAACTCAGTGTCTCTCGGTCCTAATTTGAACTCTTTAATACTGATATTAGATTGTGAAATCTGCCTCATATTGTTTGTGCATCATTTTGAAATGTCGTCCTGAGTTAGCAGTTTTTAGTAAAGCCACGTTTTACTGAAAATCATACAAGATAAAAAATATTCCCCCTGTCATTCTGGATGAAAATAAAAGGTTGGCATTATTTTAACATCTTCCTGAAGCAGTGAAAACATTCTGAGCTGACTGAACGGTTGACAACATCACAACAAGACCAAACCTGTTGTACCTGTGCTGCTCGACCACGAGGCAAGAGTTTGAGTAGAAGACAAAACAAACATTCTGGTCTCTAGTGATATGTTTCAGAGTTTCTCACCTTGCGAGGACAAAGATTGCCAAATGTTTAACGATGAGGCTAAAAAATATAATTTGTCAATTTGCTAATTAAAGAAATCTATTAATAACCATCTGCCATCAACTGGTTTAAGCTCCAATTGCAATAGTCTGAACTGATCACGCATGCACGATAAAAATGAATCCATATGAATAAATAAATATATTGTTTGTCATGTGCATACACATAAAATTAAAAAAAATCTATACCCACCCACGCTTACATACATACATACATACATACATACATACATACATACATACATACATACATACATACATACATACATACATACATACATACATACTGTACATACATACAAATAGTGAGCACTCAACAGCAGGACGATTAATTTCCCAGCAAATTAATCCATAGACAAACTGCTCTTACCAATGTGTTTCTCAACAGCGTTTATCATTAGTTATACTATTAATATAATTGTTTGATCTTTTTAATGGATGCAGAGACGGGAGTTTAAAAATACACTGCTCAAAAAACGAAAGGGAACACCTAAACAACACAATGTAACTACAAATATATCACACTGGTGTGAAATGAACCTGTCCAGTTAGGAATTGTTATGGAAAAATGTTATATATTAAATTATATGCCACTGAAGAATTCAGCGGACATGTTTTCCTTTTGCTTCAGCTGAGCTGCGCCAGGACGGTGAGAACGAGAAAGGTTTCTCACCCACAAGTGTGGAAACCGAAGGATGGTTATCACCCCTGTGTTGTTGAACTCTCCATCCTGACACGCTCACCCCCTCCCCTCCCATCCCTTAAAAGGTTAGCTTGAAGATTGCACGTGGCACATGCCCTGAGCAGATTGACTGTGGTGTCTGCCTTGTGTATGTGTCTGTTGAAGCTTCAATAAATATTCCTGACGGAAGAACTCTGTTTCACGACTTTATTCCAAGAGCAGCAATAGAAGAAATCCACAACAGAAGCAACACTAATTGTGAATCAATTTCACCTGTTGTGCAAATGAAACAGACAACATGTGGAAAAGAGAGGCGAATATCAAGACAACTGCTATAAAGGAGTGGTTCTGCAGGTGGTGACCACAAACCATGACGCTGTTCTCCTGGTTTCTGGATGATGTTCTGGTCACTTTTGAATGTTGTTAGTGTTCTCAGTCCTCGAGGCAGCATGAAGCGAGTCTACAACCAACACAAGTTGCTCAGGTTGAGCAGCTCAAGATGGCACATCAATGCGAGCTGTGGCAAGAAGCTCTGCTGTGTCTCCCAGCACAGTGTCCAGAGCATGGCTGAGGCACCAGGAGTCAGGCCAGGACACCAGGAGACATGGAGGGGGGCATAGGAGGGCAACAAGCCAGCAGCAGGACCACTACCTCCTCCTTTGAGCAAGAAGGAACAGGAGGAGCCCTGCAAGAGCCCTGCAACATGACCTCCAGCAGGCCACTAATGTGATGTTTCTGCTCAAACTGTCAGAAACAGACTTCCCCAGGGTGCTATGAGGGCCCACGTCCACAAGGCGGTACTGTTCTTACAGCCCAACACCGTGCAGGGCCATTGCATTTAGCCAGAGAACAGCAATATTTATTTAAGAGAGCTGAGTGTCGTCTGGTAATTATGATAAGACATGTTGTAATGTTCCATGATCTGAGCCAATCTGAGCATGGAGATGTTCCATAAAAGGGCCCAAGGATGGAGCCCTGAGGAACCCCACAAGTGATTTGCTCACGTTCACAATCAGCTACAGAGACAGAATAGCGGCCATCTTGCCAGTAGGATTTAAAGCCAGAGTGCAGAGTCAGAAGTTCCAACCATTGTTCCAGTGGGTCCAGCAGGATGTTGTGGTCAACTATGTCCAAAGCAGCACTAAGATCCAGTCAGAGTCAAAGTGAGACAGTGGACGTGTCCCTGCTCATGGAGACGTCATTCAGCACTTTAATCAGAGTGTCTCAGTGCTCTGACCTCAATCCAGACCGGAAAACATTCAGCTCCTTGTTTTGAGCCAGAAAAGCATGAAGTTGTGTAAAAACTACCTTTTAAATAATCTGACTGAAGAAAGGTTTGATTTGGGCCTGTAATTACTAGTTACTGAAGCATCCAGATTACTCTTTTTTAAAAGAGCTTTGATAACGGCTGTCTTTAGAGTTTTAGGAAAAACAGCGTCTGAAGAGAGCTGTGTACTCTGTGTAGTACCTCTGGAGCTGGACAGTTCAAAACATGTGTAAAAACTTTGTGTGCAGAGGGTGGAGGCTGCATGTTGTGGGTTTGAGCTGGTGAACAATGTGGGTTAGTGCTGCTCAGTCTAACAGGAGAACATCTGCCAGATTAGACAGAACATCTTTGTGTGGAGGCTCAGGGGTTCTAGTTGTAACACACCTGCATAGACAATAATTTAATTGGAAGTCCAAAGTTTTGTTTGGCTGTTTTTTTAATTACAACTTGAATTTACGTTTTAATGAAACAGCTCAAACATTGTTCCGTAAATAAAATAAATATTATGTGCAAAAATAAAGTTAACGTGTCATTACTTTACTTAGTGAATAAATGTTTTATTAAGATTGATTAAAATATCTTTTGTTTTGAGATTATGAACTGTTTCAGATTAAATGAAAAAAAAAAAACACTGTAAAGGAAAGAGTGGTCGACTTTATTCTATACTCTTATCATCAATGATTTGTTTTCAATTGTAGCAATTTAACAAATCAACCCATTGTCATTGATATATCGATAACGTAAAAGACAAAAATGGAGAAAAGGCAAATAAATACTATCATTGGTGAATGTAAATTCACTTTAATAGATGATGCTGTGTGTGTGTGTGTGTGTGTGTCCAGGTCAGTGTACACAGCTTGCATGTAGTTTCAGCTGGAATACACTGGAGGTAAATGGTAGTAATCTGTCAGGGCTGTTGGAGCGGTGACGTCTTCAGGAAGAGTGGCTGCTGTTGTTCTCTCCGTCTCTGCAGTCAGGGGATGACTGACAGAGTGAGTGTCCACTGGAGACGTTGTTGTGGTCGGTGGTGCGCTCAGTAAAAGTTCTCTGTGAGTTTGGAAAAGGTGCCACATAGAGATGTACTTGTGAGGACAAGATATTTGTGTCTTGGCACAGTGGCAATGCAGCGCGTTGCTTTTTATGTTGTACGACACCATCACTCTGCCCAGAGAGATGAAGCGAGATAATTCGGGCTCGTTAATCGAGAGGCAAATATAAGTTTGAGAGCCAAGTTCCACCAACACAGACAACGGCACATGAGCTTCCTCTGCTTCTTGTTGCCTTTTCTTGCAAACGGCCACATCGGACTCGTCAAAAAACTTGTTTTCCAACATTTCCTCCAGGACGTTGTGTTGAAGCGGCTCCTCTGTAGCAGTGACTTCACAGTAATCAAGGGAGCGAATATGCTGACACAGACGGTGGGAGGGGCCAGTCTGGACAGCGAGCAAGTGATATTGCTGACATTTCTGCATTTCACACTTTGTTACATGTTGAGGGCCCCATGTTTTACGCTGCACATGTACCGGGACACTGAAACCACATGTGGACTTCTGGACAGCATACAGACCACGACTAGGGTGAACACACACACTTTTAAGGTGATATACTGCTGTGATATCTTTTGGGCCCCCATGTTTTCTTTGGATGTGTAAAACCAGATTCTTTTTGAAAATATCAATGAAGCAGTGAGGGCACTTCACACGTGGAGGTGGCAGTCTGGTAGCTCTTGTCGTCGGAGCTTCAGCAGTGACTGCCTGCTCAGGTGAAGAAGAAGAATGGGACTGGAGAGGCTCTGAGGTCGGAACTGGAAGTGTGTATGAATGTTCAACACTCACTAATCCTGCAAGAGAGTCTTCTGGGGCTGATGAGGTGGGAGGGCTCACTGACTGAGTCTGTTGTGGTGATGATGACTCAGGTTTGACCGGGGGTGGCACCAATGTGGGTTGCACCAAGTCACAACTCCTTGGACATCCAATCACGTGGAATATCATGCGGTTCTTATGCCTTACTGTTTTTGAACAGATGGGACAGTGAAAATGGCTTTTATCTCTGCATGAATGGTTGCATCTGCAGATTATTTTATCTGAAAAAGGCGGGGAAACATATTTAAAAACATGACATTATAACTGAGAAACAAAAATTTACTCTACATGCAATTGTTAGTTGTGAAAGCAAATGATTTTAAACAGACATTTCTCATCAACGTACCCTGGAACTGCACTGAATCTATACGGTGATGTCGCAGATGTCCCTGTATCACAATCTCGGTTGTTGTCCTGAATTTTGGACACAGAGGACATCCAAATTCTGAGGACGACAGGAATGTGCGCCTCAGACTGGCTCCTTGAAGAATAATAGAGGGATGCATCTGGAAAAAAAATAAACTGTCAAATATCAATGCGATTCGGGGCAGAATTTAATCAGGACAATGTATTTATTTGTCTATTACAAGTGACCATCGATCATATTGTTCTGAAATGAGGTTGCAGGGAGGAGGAGGACACTACAGCTCTCCATCATCCACAGTACTGATCAAAACACAGAGCACTTTATATACATTATCTATCAGAACTTTTACATTATTTTTCATATTTCTATCTCTCCTAAGCAAACTGGTAACTAACAAGCAAAACGTTAATTAAAACAACTACCGACAGTTACGTTACTCCTTCCTAAGTAGCCTCAAAAACTCTGGATAACTACCATCCACGTTCGAATACTTACGTTAAAAACATACAACTCTCTCACTGTTATTCAACATTAATGACCACTGCTATTCATAAATCATGCAGGGAAACTAAAGTTGGTAGAAAAGCGCTTTCTTACCTTTATACTACGAGAGGCGCCGGGCTGCAGACCTCCACTCATCACTCAGCTTCGCGAGCGGCCATCAGAAGTTGAGTTGAGTTCCTGTGAGCTGGGACTAAAATATGAGCAACTTCCGTCCACGTGACATCTGGTACAGCTGCTCCGCATGCGCATAGACACTCCTATCTCCGACATCGGACAGGAAAAACTACATTACCCAGCATGCCTCTGTGAAAGCCCGTTCGCGGAAGCGAGACAGAGGTGTTGCTGGGAAACCGTTTTCCGCGCTGCGGTTTGTATTTGTGTTCGCACTGTTATGTGTGTGCGTCCCTCTGTCACTTCTGTTAAACGGATTATTGCTCACCTACACGGCGATAATGAACACGCCTGGTTCCGCTCCAGACCCTGCAGCCTCAGCCGGGCTGTTATTCGCGGTCTGAGGGATGAAGGGCAGGAAACTGCGGCCCGTTCGAGCCGGAGGAAACAAAAAGAAAGGTAAACTTGGCTTAGCTTAGCAATGCTAACTAGTTAAGTGACTGTTAACGGCAGCTGTCACTTCCAGCCTTAGCCTTGTATGCGACACTATCAGTCATGTTTATGGTCAATTTAAAAACTTCTACCTCTTATTTAATGGTGCTGCTGTTCCGTCGGCAATTGTATGCCTCAGTAAACACTTGTTGATTCGTTTGTAACTCTGTAGTTAACGTTTTCGAGCCACAGTAAGTGGCTTTTCTGAAGATGCTAAAGCTAACAGTGGGGTGTTAGTTATGTGTGAAGCTGCTGCTGAATCATGTGTCGGTCAAAACAAAAAATAAAACTCTCTAAGGATCTACTTCACGTGTTGTAGGCGTCAAAACAGTGATTGGAGTCCAGTATCACGGCGATATAGATCTGTAAATAAAGCTCAATTAATCCACAACATATTATATATTGATAGTTGATTTTGCTCCTTTTTGAAACTGAAAATCCTCTAACAGATATTTTTTTTATGACTTGCTGCTGTTCTATAAACGTTCAACATGATAAATCTTTTTTGTGTTTGTCTAATGATATCCCTGAATTGAAAACCGTTATATTCACCGCCCTGTCTGTCTCAGTACATAATCACCTTTTGATAGTTTTGTGTTGATTGTGTCTCCATTTTGTCATCCAATCGCTTCTCGAAGTCCCAAGCGATGTCTCACCCTCCACTAGCCTCCCGCCTCTGGTTGAGGGCCAGCTGAGATGTTTCCTGAGGGTGACGATAAGCCGGGTGTTATGGACGGTTCACAAGCCGCCGTCTCCCACCTTCATCAGGCTGCGATGGTGGGGAGAGTCGACCAATGGAACACAGTTCTTTCCCAGAGACGGATCACAGCTGTCCCAGAAAACCATCAAGACCACTGCTTGCTTCCCAATCCGCTGTGGGCCAAAGCAGTTCATCTCATATCTTACTGGTAATACAAAGAACACAATGAAATGCTTGAATTCATTAAGCTGTTTTTATTTATTATTTTTTTAATCTAATGAAGAAGAAGAATCGTATTTTGACCCATCATTTATTTACAGATATGGGCTCTTTGGTGCTGGAAGTTCTCACGAAAGCGGATCATTTACCAATCGCTCGTGCTCAGGTTGCTGGAATCGCCCGTCTGTCCTTGTCACACCCGATTAGTGGGTTTTTCACTCTAGTATCTCCAACGTCTGACAAACTGGGAGAGTTGCAGGTGAGCAAATAGCAAAAAGTGACATTCACATTAACTAGGCAACTGCCTTTGTGGAATGTTAAAATTAATGATATTAGTTATTGTATATTGCAGTCAGATATAAAATAGATATTAAGGTGCATTTGAAATACTGTTTTGTTGCTGGCTGTGATCTCACTGAGCTAAAGAGCATCTTAAGTAGTGGAATGAATTGTTTTGTCTTTCATAGCTTCTCAAGTTGCTAAAATTTCTGGAAGGAAGGATTGAAGACGTGAGCAGTGTTTAAACACAGTGAAGTTCTCACCTTCGAAGATGTGGCCATAGAAAACAAACAACTAGAACTCTGACATATAGTTGGATCGAGATTAAAACTGTTCAATGTATGCTTTGAATATTCAAGATATTTATTATTTTTGAAAAAAACCTGCAAAAATCCAGAGAACAATTTTAACTTTTCTTTTAGGTTTCACTGAATTTGGAGCCCCTGACCGAGGCCTACGACAGCAGCGGCTCAGGTCCACCTACGGACGTCAGCCTCGAAGGACTCCAGCTCCACACGCTGGCCACGCCCTCGCCGCACATACCAGCTGGCAGCGCGAAAGAATCAGGCGGTAGCAGTGGTGGAAACACACCAAGGTCTGACGCTGTTGCTGTTATGGTTTTACACTTAATTATCAGATACCTCAATGGTCTTAAAACATCCTAAATGAAGTCTAAAAATGAACATATTCATGTTGGTGTGTGCAATATTTCCAGGGGGAAGGACCACTTGTTCTTCCAAAATGCCCAGAAAGACAAAGAAGAGACTCTGGAGAATCAGATGCCCACAAACATTCAAACAGTCGTGGATCCTTTGAGTCAGGACACTTCTCATGGACAATACACCGCTGATATTCTTTCAGGTTAGTTACTGACGTTCTGTCCCATTGCGAGAGATACAAAACCATTATATGTGTGTTTCCTCTTTCAACGAGCCATGTTATTTCCTCGTTTTAGTTCTTCTCGAACGTGGAAACAAGCTTAGAAACGCGATGGTGGTATCGGCTTTAAAATCTGACATGAGTTCCGACCCTGCGCTTAAAGACGCCCCTCTGCCACTCCCAAAGGACAACATCCAGCCTCCTCTCAGGTCAGTGAAAACGGTCTATTCTATCACATGAAAAGTGCAGTCTGGAATATGTAATGCCTTTCTTTTGTCTGCAGGGTCTTTCCTCCTCCCTCTGGGGCATTTCTAGAAAATATCCTTCTGGCTGATTCCCCTCTGAAACTAGTGTCCGATGTTGCTTTGGTCTCTGACCGCGACCTCGACCGCCATGTTGATATCGATAATAGAGCTGTGGCTCTCCTCTTGGGCAGGTAGACGTTTGTGCATTTACATTCATAACCAAGCTTACAACACAAATAGTTTGAACTTGACTTCAGATGTTGAGCTTTTTTCTGTTAATATTTTTAATTTTAGTTCAGTCTCCTCTCCTCCGCCTCTCTGGGATGGACGACACTCTCCCTCCGAGTCTCTGTCTGACCACAACAGCGTGTGTGTCGATAGTGAGCTCAGTGACCCACAGTATGATGAGAGCTTATTGGAAAATTTATTCTATAAAACGCCCGTAAGTACTTGACTTTTTCATTTTTATTCCTAATATAATGTTTTTATTTCACAGCGGTGAATTCACTGAGGTTATTCTTTCAGATCTTGGACTTCAGATCAGAGATCACTAGGGAGGATTGCCAAGGGTCGTCAGCGTCTGAAACTCAACAGCTGCAACTGTCTGGATCCAAGATGATCAAAAAGTCAGTTTTTTTATGCGTTGCACTAAGTAAACAGATGTGCAGGACTGTATACCACCAGTCTGACCTTCATGAAACATTTTGTTCCACTGTTTCCAGTCCACGTTTGGAGCAGCCGCACTCTGCAGATGCTGGTGGTCTTCATCGCCTGCTGGATGAGGAGCAGGTGGATTTGCTGAGCTCGGTCAGACGGCTGAGAGTGACCATTGACTCACTGACTGTACCTGCAGGCAGCTCCATCCCCACACCCAGGAGCACAGGGAGACCTCCTCGACCACCAATCACCAAGAAGTGGTAGGAAGCATCACTGTTGGAATGTCGTTTGAAAATCAAATTGCGTGTTTGTGGAAAAGTTGTGCTTTTTGCTTTCTATCTTTCACAGCACATATTTTGTTGAATATCAGTTACCTGAGACTTTGACTTCAAGTCGACATGATGGCAATGGAGAGGTGACCCGAGTGGCTTCCTGCAAAGTCTCTAAAGGAGGTTTGTCTTGGTTCCATCAGATATTGAAATCCCACCAAAGAGGTACATAGTTTTGAATAATTTTTATTTCAACTTTGTTACTGACAAATACTGTTGTCTGTTTTTTTTAGTGGCGAAGTTCGAGCAGACGTCTGTGTTTCCTGTCCACCTCAGCACAGCAGCAGTTCAACAGTGGTGGGAAACGTCTCTCAAGTTCAAGATTTACTCACGAAAGGTCGACCAAAAGAAAGTAAGCAGCGTTAGCCAAATATTACTAAAATGATAAATTAGTATGAGAGTTGGCATGCGTATTTATCTTTGACGAATATCAAGGAAATTATCCTACACTATTCAGAATTCGTTATGTTATCCACATTTTAAGATGTTGATGTTTTAAAGGTGACGTTTGCCCTTAACTCGCTGCGATGGCGGTTAAATAACGTTTACTTCTGCAATGCAGTTCATGTTGGACTTGCTTGATTACCGTTGGCTTATAATGCTGCCAAAAAGAGCCAATACACTCTATTTGAGTGCAACTTTATTGGCTCCTGTTTTGATTTTGAGTTGATTTCGAAGTACTTTTACAGATTTTTAAATGCCCTCATGGTCCCACAGTATGTGTCTGACCTGCTGCTATAGGCTGCTTTGTGTACTTTCGGGTCAGCAGATCAGTTACTGTTAATGATATTATTTGTTTGTAGCTGAATGTGATGTTTTTCTTATTACCTTGACTGCTGTACCATCATATGTTTGTTTTACATTTTGTCATGCGTCTCTTTTTTATAAGTTTTTATTGATTGCATTAAAGTTCCAACCTTCTTCTTAACTCGAGTGTATCAAATAATAATAGTGAGATGTTTGTGCTCTTCTGTGACAGGTTGCTTCCATTGGTAAAGCGGCTCATCCTCTGCGCTGTTTGCTGCAGAACAATCAACTCCGTCAGTCCCTTGTCCTGCCTGTGCTCAGTGAAAGTCAGGAGATTGGACCTCTCAAGGTACAATACTTCACGTTTGATCAAGAAAATACAGTTTGCAAGTGTCAGAGCGGTAACGTCGGTATCTCCTGCAGGTGACAGTAGAACTCGAAGCAGACAGCAAAAGCTTCTTCTCTGAAAAAGGTAAAAGCCAGGTGACACAGAGAGACTCATCGCCACGTCAAGCTGCACTCAGTCCACAAAGAGAGACAAGCTCCGGACGTCAACATGCTGACACTGGCAGAGAGCAGTCGCAGAGTCACTCTATGACGTCCCGGCTGAATGTTAGGACGCCACAAAAACCTTCAAAAGACTCCTTTCCTCACCCTGGCCTCCTCACACCGCCTAAACTGTGGCGGCAGCAGGAGGAGGAAGAGGAGCCCCGTGTTCTGCTCCACACTCTACTGATGGTACCAGATGGGAAGAACTTCAGCAGTGGGCCTCTGCAGGCCCCAAACATTTACCTCAACTGTAAACTCTTCTGGTGTGATGAGACGGCCAGATCCCTCATCAGCTGGGGTCAAACAAACCCAACATTTAACTTTGTTCAGGTCAGTGGCACAGATGGTGTGTACATCACTTCTGTCGGTGCAATCTAACTTTATTTATGTCACCATTCTGTACAAACCTACTGTATCTTTACAAACTGACTTCACAGATTATTTAGCAGGTATGAGCTTCACCTGTCATTTTTCTAAAGCCACTTGTATGAGATTAAGTTGTGTGTTTAATTGTAAAGGATTTGATTTTACCTTGCTCTGCAGAGTTGTACTTGACATGTCTGGTGTTGTGAACTTGTTGTTAAAGAGGTTTAACATCACACTGTGCGTTTCAAAGTAAACGATAAAATACATTGAAAGAAGTCGATCTCGATGCATATGGGCCTTGTGGATTTCACTCTGCCTTTTTGTGTGTTCTAGGTGACCCCAGTGGCCTTAACTTCTAAGCTCCTGGAGCGAATGAAGAATAATATGATGGTGATCGAAGTGTGGCAGAAGACGGGGCTCTCGGGGAACGACCAGCTTCTAGGCCTCGTTAAATTACCTCTTCACCAGTTCTACATGTCGTTCAGGCAAGTCCTTGATAGGCCCAATCTATAAAAATATTACGTTTATTTCCATCTTCTTTCCTGCTTAATGTACATGGACTAGTAGTGTTTTTATATTTTAATATTTTCATGACCAGAATAATAAAAAAAACACAATATATTAACTATTACAAACATTTTGTTATAAGTTAATGTATTATTTATTTGACATAAAAACCGACGAGAAACATCTATGGCAATGACTAATCATCAAAATACCTTTTTATGTTTAGAAACTCCATAAATGTACTAATATCAAATCTCATTTGAATATATTTTTAATACTGCATATCTATCTACTGTGTATATATAATTGGAAAACTTTTAAGATCCTCTATTAGTGGAGCTACAGAGGAGTGTAGTTCATGAGTGCTCTGGCCTCATAAAGATCATGTTCTCAGTTCCTGTCTTTTCTGGGTTCTGTATGATTTTGCATGTTCTCTCTGTGCCATTGTTGGTTTCCTCTCAGTTTTTCCATCTCTCTCTGTTCACACACCGTGATGAACTGGCAGCCTGTTCCACCCTCTTCACTGGGATCTGACTCTGCCAATCCTAAGTCGGACAAAGCCGTATAAAAGATAAATGAATTATTTGGACCTGTGCAATTTTGTGGAAAATAGATTTATGAATCAGAACTGGGAATAAGTTTTGTTACATGTGTTTGCATACATTTGAATTCCAAAGTCCTCTCAGAGACACCATGGTACTGAGAGAATATGCTTGAAGAAGCTTTTCCCCCCTGTCTATTAATGTCTTACAATTTAAAATCACACAGTGCTCATGTAGTCGTGTACACGTCTTGTCCAGGGACCCCAAGATCACCCGCCTGCTTCTCCAGGCACAATACCCCGTTCTGGCGGTGGACTACTACATGCCAGTCATCGATGTGTTCTCAGGCAGCTGCAGAGGAAACCTCAGGGTTGTTTTGGCTCTGGGCCAATCGGAGCAAATAGTTTCCCTCCAGCGCTCCAGAGATGAGGAGTGTGATGGTTTTCCTCATCTGGTGAGACCAGTTCATCTGCTTGATCACCAGAGACAATCACAACAAAAGGTAGAAAACACAGAATTTCTAAGAATGTGTTTGAAGATTTTCGAGAAAATATGTGCCGATTCTGTGTTTTACTGCACCTGCATGCGTTTATTGTTCTTAAGAACTTGTTTCATTCATGGAAATGTCAGTGCTGCTCCCTGACACGCTCTGCTTGTCTCACACTTGGAGAGTTGTCACTCAAACCTCGTAAACAAGTACCTTTCACCTGGTTTCTTGTCATTTATTTACTTATTCAGGTAAATGCAGGACGAGTGGAAGCCATGAGAGAGCATCTCTTTGTGATCAAAGTGGAGAAGGTCAGTGGGCTGACGCCTCTGCAGTCCACAGTGTGGGGTGAGGCCGACTGCTTCGTTCAGTACAGCTTCCCCTGTCAGGACGACGACGCTGCTGCAGAGGTCGACCAAAACCTCATCGAGACTAGTGAGGCCACTTGAACAGAGGAAATCTGTTAGATTAAGAGGCTTCCGTTCCATCAATGTCACCCTTAACCACATTTCATCATCGACAGGCGTGAACCTGAGGCCGTTTCGTACCACCACCACGCTCTGTATTCCAGACCCGCTGTTTGGTCACACGGAGACTCATGTGCTTCTGACTCCTGAAGAAGTTCCGGTCCAGAGGCTTCTGCTCGGCTCGCTCTCAAGTCGAGGCCTCAGCGGTGGAGGAGGCATCCAGTTTGAAGTGTGGTGCAGGTTTGTGTCAGTGTTACATGTAGTTTCTGAAAGTTTCAAAAGTAACGATTGTATGTCTAAGGTGTACCCAGGAGCTGCAAGGAGACCACAGCTTTGTCTTTTTGTTTCTTTTCGACCTATTTTGTGGGATGAAGAAAAGATAGTCTTTATATTTTGGTTACAACAGTCATGGGTAATATCCTGTCCCTTTGCAGATACTATTATCCAAATGTCAGAGATCAGCTTGTAGCCAGGGGAATGCTGCCATTGTCCAAACTGTGTGCCATGGTCACCATGCAGAGGCAACAACCTAGCGAAGGTCAAAGGTTCTCTTTGCCCCTGATTCCCAGGACCGATGATCCCACATCACTCCATCATCACCCCTCAGGTATGAAGACAGTGACACTGCAGGACGTAAAGACTTCAGATAACTGACAGATCTGTCTGGGTTCTCAGGCCTGCTTGACGTCTGCGTCCGATACAAGCACAGAACTCTGAGACATGAAGTACAGCCTGGGAGAGGAACTGCCTCTCGTATTGTGACACTTGTGCTTCAAGTGCACCGAGCTTCTGGTCTTCAGGCAGCAGCGAGGTATGCCACCACCGCCAACCTTTAGACTGATCCATGTGCTTTTGTTTTACCACTGATATCACACAGAGTTTTTTTTTTCAGTTTTCCTCACAATATTTGACATTCATTTGAGTATTTACACCTGGTTTTAGGTTAAAGTCAGAGCCAGTGTTATTTAGGTTGTCTGGGTTAAGGGTAGAATAAAGTTGACACAATTTTTCTGATTATAGGGAAGTTTTAGATTTAGATTTTGTACAGAGAGGTAGATTAAGCTCAAATACAAACATGAAATCCTGTAACTTCAACCATCTATATGTCTATGGAAGTGTGAGCTCTATTTATCTACACCAGAAGAATTCACTCTCTCCTGATTTCTCTTTACCACTGTTACGTTTGTAGATATCGTGCCAACATTTTTATTTTTCCATTGGACTTTTCTGCTTCAGGTTAATATCAGAAAAAGATGAACGGTTCAGCTACTTTGCTGGCGTTGGGCTGAATCCTTACGTCACAGTCCAGCTCTCCTTCATGCCTGAAACTGAGAAGAGGTGCACCCGCACGGCGGCCAGGACCTTCAGCCCCGAGTTCGACCACCACGCCGAGGTGGCCTGTGATCTGCTGGTGCAGAGGAGCAGTGGAGAATCCTGCAGCCTTGCTGAACAGCTGGACCAAGCTTCTGCTGTTTTCACTGTCTGGAACAGAGATAATCGCAAAGGTTTACAGGAGTTTATCATCCACGTTAACATTGCACCTACATTAAGCTTACATGCATTTGGTATGCGTGTTCACTGACTAGAAGATTTAATGAGTGTTTTATTCTCAAGGTCTCAAACTGAACATTTGATGAAGTGAAAACTCATCAGTCTGCAGGCAGCTCAAGTAGACATTTGGGCATTATAATATCCAAAATGTGAAATGTTTGTTTGAACAGATTTTCTTTCCTAATATCACTGATGTTTTTTTTTTTGTTTTTTTTTGTTTTTTTTCTTCTTCCCTGTTTCTTGTAGGTTTGAATGTTTCCAAACCTAAAGAAGTGATGTTGGGCACAGTGAAAATCCCACTGGCTGATCTCATCCATAAAAGAACAGGTATGTTGTACTTCATGTAACCTTTGACCAAACCTTTTTTAAAGAGAAAACTAATTCCGTTTTGTTATTTTTTTCAAAGGTATTTCTGGCTGGTTTGGAATATATTTACCTCAGGAAACAAGTTCTTCTCAGCACAAGTTGGTGGGAGGTCTAGAGATCTCTGTCCACTTCGCTCACCACTCGGACAGAGAAAGGGTCATAAAAGCCGCTCAGGGTTTGGCCTGGGAAATGGACCGCAGAGAGAGCGCACCTCAGGATGGCGATGATGATGATGATGATGAACCCTGGGAAGAAAGCATGAAAAAAGTCTCCCTGATTTTCTCAATACCTCGAGCGTGGATACCCGTCCACTGTTTGCTTCTCCCAGGCCACACTGAGCTGCAGCGCTCCACCTACTGCTACTTCAGGTACAAGTTTTACGACCAGGAGGCTTTCTGCTCTGAGATGAAGCACCCTTGTGTCGGGGAGGGAGCAGAGGAGGACCAGGCCTCGGTGAGCTTCGAAGGGAGTCGGACTGTGGAGCTGACGAGCACTCAGCCTTTAAGGTGGTATCTGCGGGAGGAGAGGCTGGAGGTGCAGGTGTGGGTCGCCTTCAAGAAAGACAAAGCCAGAAGGCCCAGTGACACCGATCGACTGGTGGGCTCAGCGTTCGTTGATCTGTCTTCTCTTGCAAAGACAGACAAGCAGAAGCGGAGTCTCAGTGGTGTGTATCAAATGATAGTGAAACTTTGAATGTGAAACGATTTGGATGTAGTATGTTGTTGTTCATTGTAATACATTATTTCACCTGAATTTAATTATCCTGCACAGCGTGTTTGAATAGGATTCATGAGGGCATGGAAAGAAAAGATATATGCAGCCCCTCTGAATTCATACAAGAAACGGCTGTTTCTTTTAAAAACCTTGATAACGTTTAATAGGTTTGTAGTTTCTAAATTATGGAGGGCACTTTACTTAAATAGGATTTAGTATTTCAGCAATGTCTTGACAAAGTCCTGAGGTGCCTATGCAAAGTATCCATCACCTACAGTATTGGTATGATACAAGTATTGATGCACAGAAGCAATAATAGTGTTTTTTAAATTTTTAATTTGAAAGAAAACTAATGTAACGCAGTGGTTAGCGCTCTCGCCTCACAGCGTGAAAGTCGTGGGTTCCACCGAGAGCCTTTCTGTGTGGAGTTTTCATGTTCTGTGGGTTTCCTCGGTCCTCCAGTTTCCTCCCACAGTCCAGAAACATGCATGGGAGGTTAATTGTTGATGCTAAAGTGCCCCAAGGTGTGAATGTGTGTATCTGTGGTCGTCTGTCTAAATGTGTTTGCCCTGTGACTGACTGGCCACTTGTCCAGGTGAACCTGCTCTCACCCACAGTAGGCTGGGATTGGCTCCAGCAACCCTGAACTGGATAAGCGAGATAGAAAATGGATGGATGGATGGAAAAAAACTAATATTTTGATAGTTCCTGGTTAGATGAAATTTGAAGTGAGTGCTTGTTTGTGTGGGGACGGTTCACTCCACTGAACACTGGAAATACACGTGATGGTTCAGTTGAAGTCTGCAAGAAAGCCTGGAAATTTTAACATGCGATTAATGTTAAAGTTAATGTTAAGTTTTACAAAGTAATTTGACTTTCAGCAGTCACAGTGGAGCCATTGTCGGAGTGTTGACAACACCTAGTATTAATGTGTTTAAGTGTTTGACCTTATTTGGTAGATGTAGTTAAAAAAAAGAAGCTTTTTTTCTGCTGATTTATTTTCAATCATTGTTCGCCTCCATGTTAGTGAGATCCGTAATGAGGTTTCTGATCTTCCAGGCGTGTACCCACTGTTCAGGCGTTCAGCAGCCGATCTACAAGGAGCAGCTCTCCGGGTCCACATCACTGTGATGGCAGGTGGCGAACACAGAGAGGAATCTTCTGGAGTCGGCGTCCGGTTGTCCTCCGACAGTCAAGAAGAAGTCTCATTGGAGGAGGTGGAGGAAGCGGAGGAAGCCCCTTCTCCCTCTACACCCAGAAAATCACACACACAAAGCAGACAACTGAATAAATCCTCCAGAGAAACTCCAGACGTCACATCCGTGCAACAGTCAGAAACAAGCGTGGATGAGTCGTTCCCTGTGACGGTCACCGTGGACCGCGCCATGCACTTGAACCTCAAAGGTCAATGTGTAATCGTGTATTTATTTATTTAATTTATTCACATGTAGTACTTGTATGTTGAGTGTGTTTCACTCTGGCAGGTTGTCCTCTGGCCGAGCGAAATCAGGGCTCGCCGTGCTGCTGTGTTTCATACATCACCGCTGATTCTGAGCCGGTGTCCACAGCTGTCGTCGCCAACACGGCGTCCCCCGTCTGGGAGCACCAGCACGAGTGCAGGTCCAATCAGTCCTCGCATCCCAACATGAACTGTTGACTGGAGATGCTTTAATATGAGGCTCATTTGTACGTTTCAACCTTCCAGGCTGTCGAAGCAGCTGCTGGTAGATCCACAACAGTCCCTGGTGTTCAAAGTCTGGCATAAAGGAGGTACAGGATTCACCTCACGATTGGAGACGCGCTCCTGTTTGATGATTTGAACTCATTCCTGGGTTGTTGTCATTTTCTTGAACAGAAATGGAGAGGGTTATTGGATTTGCGCCTGTAGACCTGTCTCCTTTACTCTGTGGGTTCCCGTCCGTGTGCGGCTGGTACAACATCACCGACTTTAGCGGTCAGTGTCACGGGCAGCTCAAAGTGTCTGTTACTCCGCTGAGGGGAGTCCAAAACCTGCGGGAGGAAAGGAGGACAGTCAATGAAGACACAGCGAAAGATTCATCGGTGAGAGCTCGTCAAGCTGTAACTCACAATTCCAACGTTCTCGAACATTTAGCCTCCCGACTTTTACAACAAATTAAAAAAAAAAAAAAAGCATTTCACTTCAGTTCATTGATGTTTATTGACACCTAAAGTTATAAATAGACACTGTGAGGAAGCAGATTGCGCTGCATTAAATGTTATTGTGGAATCATATATGAATATGAAACTGATCTTAATGTGATTTATTGACTTTGACTTTATTGGCTTTTTCCCAGGCCGTTCCTCTCAGCTACCAAACCACAGCCACGTACAGCAGCTTTCCCTCTCACATCAGTAGATACCCAGAACAGAAGATCTCATCCCCCGACCACACAGACAGGCTCTTCTCTGAATGGTGAGTCCTGTAACACTTTACAACATGTTGTACTCTTTTTTTATTTTATAAAGTATATCTAACAGTCTCAAAGTGGGTTTTCGCTCGTGCAGTTATTCATTTAAAATGTGCTGTACTGCACAAAACACCTTCAAAGTACATAAAACAACAGCACATTGTCATGGCAAAGTTTAGGGAAAAAAAACTCCTGGGAGTTTTGTGATGAGCTCTGATCCAGCCTGAACCTACAGTCTCCCACTGCGTTCATGTGTTGCTGTGAAACCTGTTGCAGGTCCAGTGAGAGCGACCGTCACCTGGAACACATGGATAAAGTCCGACTTCACCATCAGAGTCTTCAGGATCGGGCGGGTTCTCACGTTAATCCCTCCAGCTCCATGCTGTTCTCAACACTGAGGTACCAGTGTTCACGTTCACCGTCCAGCAGCGCTGCTTTGTTCTCTGAAAGTCAATTACAGCTCCAGTGTGACTCGTGTTCGGCAGGAAAAAACTTGGCGAACTGGACAACATTCAGAAATACTTCAGCCGGAAGCTTTCGACCCCGACGTTTCCATCGATGGCTGCTGAGCAGGACTGTCGCGGCGCACACGAGGAGCCGACCGAGCCACAGAGTGACGCCAGTCAGCTTCTCCTCAAGTCAACGCAGTTAGTCGGTCAAGTCAACAATATCATTAGTGGTGAGCCCAAACTTTTTACAGGTGCTGTGGAAGTTACTGAAAAGTAATGCTTGATTACAGTGACTTCTTTAAAATGTATTGAAGTTGCTGAAGATGAAAGTGACACGTGTTTGACTTAAAATCACCTTTTGTTAATGACGAGAGGTAAATAATGTTATTGTGGTGTTGCTGTGACGTGTTATCTGAGTTGGCAGCGCCGTGTGGGTCAGTCTGATGACTGACTCACTCATTAAGTCCAGTTAACTGGAAGTCAGATACTGTGCACACAGGTTACTTCAGCCCGGCCATGCAGCTCTTAGAGACGTCAGGGAGAATTCGTTTTTCGGGCTCCAAATACATCAGAGGTTCAGTGGAGGAAAAACAGTGAGCAGGACTGTGAGAGACGGCAGCTCCACTGCTGCTACGACAAAATATGGCGGCGGCTTCGCTTCTCCAATTCTAACTGGTATTTCTTTTATACTAGTAACCAGGTACTGCCAGACCTGCCTTACATCATATTATATCACGATATTCACAACCCTGCTGATTACAAAGTCTAACGTTCACATTTCTCAGCTGACAGAAAGGTGTCAGATATTTATCATGATGGTGACAATTAAACTACACGACCAACCGGAACAACAATCGACCAAGTGGAGTTGATGGTTCATTTTAGAGAAATCAGACTGTTGCTCATTGTACCCTGTGTATTCCCACTAGTTGTCCCCTAGTTCAACCAACCTCAGGAGGCTGGCTCTGAGCTCACTGAGCTGCACTTTGACCATAATAGGAGGTGTCGCTGCAGCTTGTGGTGGTTGAGGATGACCAGCGGTGCTGAAAAACCCGCGGACAGAACCAAGCCTCGCTGCTGCTGCTATTTATATCAAATCATTGCCGAGTTGTTCCTCCATCTGCCTCTTTGGACTCCAACAGCTTTTGTATTGCTGATGTTTGAGGTGTGAGGACTGAAAAGCCACTGCCGTTAAAGTCAGGTTGTTGACACAAGGTGAAGCTCTTGTTACGTTCTTCAAACATGAAACAGTGTCATTGCTGAGAGAACAAGACAACATGAAATGTAATTTATTATGTTCAAGCTGACCGTTACTTGAAAGGTTTGTGTCTCATGTGTATCAACATTTTATACACTTTTTCTAAATGTTGACTTTTGTTCTTTCTTTGTTTAATTTTGGCTTTAAATCACAAATCAGAGTTAGCTTTTTAAATACTTTTTCTAATTCTGGTTTTTCGCTCAGCGATCCAGGGAAACCACCTGGAGACGATTCCCTCCAGCACCTGGAGCAGCTCTTCCTCCTCCGTGGGAGACGACCACCCTCAGACTGTCTCCAGTCCACGCAGAGTTTCAGATTATGTGCCAGAGGCCGCATCTCCGTTTTGCTCTCCCCCTCCAGAGACACCGGAGGACCTCCCAGACCCCGAGGTGGAGGAGGAGACACACAGACGGAGATGTGAGGTCAAAGTGTCTGATGAGGACAGTTCAGAGGCCGATGACGAGGAGAAGGATGAAGACTACGAGGAGGTTGTGGTGAAGCCGAGGCCTTTAAACGAGGTGACCTCGTTAACGGACAGAACCAGTCCGTGGACCAGCGTCTTGTCAGACCCTGACCTGGTTTCTCTGGAGAGCCTGGAGCCGCCTGAGGGTCTAAGCCTGAGTGAGGAAGACGAGGGTCAGACAGGAAACGTGGACACTGGAGACTCTGATGACTGTCAAGACAGGAGTGAAGGGGGAAGCAGTTTTAATGGTTTAGAGGCAGAAACAGACGATGAAAGGACGCTACAAACTTTAGATGGAAAAGTGGGCGAGGAGGCGTGTCCACCGCCGTGCACACAGCATGTCACAGACACCCACAATGCACCAGGCTCCGTGGACCATCAAGACACTGAACTCCAACAGTATCCTTTTCCTCCAGTTTGTCAATAACACACGCAAACAAGATTTGAGGAATATTCAGTTTGTGATGTTATACACTCACGTCCTCTGCTGCAGATTTCTTAGCCAAATCGAGGCTCCGTCTCTATTAATTTGTGATAAATATCACAAATTAATAAAAATACCAACTGCTACAGTTCCTTCTTTTGTGTTTGTTTTTGAAACCACTGCATGAATCTCCAGCAGTGCAGTTTACATAAAGTTCTATCAGGTCTTTTTATTTGGCTCCGTATTCAACATATTTGTGTTTTCCATCATTGTCTGATGACATTTAGTTGCTGTTCGAGCCGACGATTTGCAGGAAACCATCCGGCTCTTTTTCTGTTTCTTAACATCCTTCTTTAAGCTCCGTCCCGGACGAGGTCCCGAATTTCTTCCTGTCCTCTCACCAGCTGGAGGCGTCCATGAGAGCCATCCGTCTGGCTCCTTCTTTCTCTCAGGCCATCAGCGATCCGGTGAGTATTGATATCCCAGTACCTTCCTGTAGAGCTGCAGCCTGAACTGAAGGTTCAGCTTCGAAGACTTTGCTCAGAGCCAGACGTTGACCGAATGACCAACCAGACGCTGCGTGTTATTAATAGACTTGATGTGCAGGAGGAGCAGAAGTTCACTGTGATTCAAGCCTCAGGTTGCAGTTCCCTCTCCGATATAATCCGGCACAGTGTTAAAAACAGCAAAGTCACATCCTAAATCCATGTGACGTGACGCGGCGCCCTGGAAAGGTAGTGAACAGCACTCGAGGTCACTTTTTATAGGATTTTGCTCCTTGTATTATTTCGACCTGGAGTTCATACCACGCAGAGTTATTGAGGAACCACGTCTCACGTTCCTATTCTGCTCTGAAGCTCCAGATTGAAACAATCAAATAGAATAAAATATAGAATTGGGTGGAGTTTATGTAGGGGTCAAAGACAATAAATAGTTAAAAAAAGAAAAAACACAAGTGAATCAGTTTGAATGTAGGAATAAATTAATAATAATGAATAATTAGATACCAGGCTGACTATTTAAATACCACATACCATCAACAAGACGACTCAAAGTGTTTGATTCAACAACAACAAATCTTCTGGAAATGAGAAAACATGACCATATAATAAGACGATCTAATACCACAGATGAGGAGCAGCAGAAAGATGAAGGCCGAAGTAAACACAAAGTTCCTCAGCCTTGTTTTAAAGAAAGTTGAATGTTGGACCCGTCATGGAGGTTTTATTTAAAACTCTTTAATTCTACTATATTCTTCAGGTAATGGAAAATATCTTTATTTTCTTAATATGGTTCTTTATAAACTCAGAGTCCAGGGCCAGGCTTTCCTTTAACCTCACGGTGATGTTACTTTGAATTTTCCCTTTTTCTCTGAAAAACGACTTCTTCCATTTCATTTATTTTTTGTTGAACTGAATAAAAGTGGGACTTACTGAAAACGCTCACTGAGCGTTTTTGACCCAGACGTAGATCTGTGTCGTCTAGTTACATCACACATTTGGTTGTTGGCGCACTCTATTAGCACTCTTAACGTTACAGTGATGTTTTACGCATGAATGTCTGCTGCTGTCTGTTTTATCACAATAATGAGACACTGCCTCCGTGAGTGTTAACCCTTTCATCACAAACCTGATCAAAGCAGTGTGTTTAGCTGAAATGTCCAACACACCAAACAAACCCCAGAAGCACTCTTTCAAACTAGTAAATTAAACAATCATGTTCTTTAAAACCCGGTCATTACTCAGTGAAGTGCAGCAAAGTGTATCTCCCAGCATGCAGTGTGTGTCGGAAGCTTTGCTTCTGTAGTAATGTTTGCTTCCAGATATTAAATAGTGACATTAAAATTCTTCAGTCTGGTTTGATTACAGCAACGAGACTCAGCCTCTCACCTTTCAAAGAACCGGTTTCAACCCGTCCATGGAGGGTTGCTGTAGAACACACACACACACACACACACACACACACACACACACACACACACACACACACACTGGAATTCACGTCGCAGAATTCATCAGTATCTTATATCTTCATTCATGTAATCATAAACATCATGTCCACTTCATTACAGTGTGTTTCATAACAAGTCTCATCCTTTCATGATGCAACAGAAAAGAATCTGTCCGCAAAGGTCGTGACTGCTGCCGATCAACGCCCTCTCATTCCTGTGCAGCCTGTAACACACACACACACACACACACACACACACACACACACACACACACACACACACACACACACACACACACACACACACACACACACGCCCTGCCCTGTTCTTACCACCACCTATAATTACCTTCACCAACAAACACTGTACCTACCTAACTAGTGACCTACCTAACTAGTGATAAACTTATTTTATGACAGGGTTAGGATTAGTAAAAATATCCATATTAACTGCATAAGTATATGTATCGTAATAGAAAACAGCAGCATTACTATCACGAGTAGAAGTAACGTGTATAAACAACACTGACTATAGAGGCATCAACTGCCTTCGCCAACCAACCTCAGGAGAAGGTTACAGTTTCGTCTGCATGTATTTATTTATTTATTTAATTATTGGTATGTATGTATGACTTTTTTATTTGTCATCAAGAACCAATGGATTCAGATTTTGGGACGTTAATGTTTAACTGTTTTTAATAAATCCCCATAAACTGTGAAAAATGTCCAATACAAAGCAGATGAGAGAGGCTCCTCATGGCGATCAAAGAATCAGCGTCTGTTGCCATGGAGACGCTCCCTGCTCAGTGTTTCACTGTGATGTAGCGACCTGACAGGCTAGTTAGCGTGGATATGAGCTAACGGCTAAATGTGGCGTTGGCAAAGGTCTGCGCTCCGCCGCTTCTAGTTTGTGTTCTGGTTCTGTACGTCTGGAGGGAGCTTGGTTTAAAAGGATTTTCTTGTAAAGAAGCAGAAGGTAATCGGCCATCCCATAATATGTTTTTAGCTTATTGAAGATTTATTTTTTTACATGTAAAGGTTCAGTATTTGCTTTGTAGTAATGCTGTTTGTAGGTTATCAACATTTCCTCCTTGTCGTTCGCTGTAGTTAAAGTCTTTCCTCTCACCTGTTCAGGGCCGGGGCTCCTCCGGTCCCAGAGGTCGTCTTCGTCTTCGTCCTCTTCCTCGTCCTCGTCCCGACATGTCGCCCTCGTCCATGAAGAAAGAGACGGAGAGGATAGCAAACATATTTGCAGCTCACTTTGATCAGACGCATTAAGACGGGACACTTTTATTTCCTCGTTTTTACTTGTTGATGGTTTCAGACTCTGAGACAAATCATGTAAATTAAATGTAAGTATTTAGTATTTTTATAAATGAATCCTGTTTGGCCACATGGAGCCTTGTTGACTGTGAATGTGTGAAGCTGAGCTGTTTGGAAGCACAAAACCTCGATTAAACATGTAAATATTGTTTAAACCTTGTGTTTGCTCGCAGTGTTTGGAGAATGCATCGTTTCCAACTCAGTGTCGTATTGGTAAACACTTCTGTGTTCGTTGCGTTGCCATAAGTTTCAGGTCAAGTTTGTTTAAGAAGCAGCGTCACAATACAAGTGAAGTGTGAAGCTACTCTGTCGGTTCAGAGCTGCAACCTGATTGGTTCTTTACACACCAGCTCCTTCAATGTCGCAGCTCAAACCTGCAACTATTTATAAGATTTCTGTGCCGATGTTTTCTAATCCAGGGCAAAGGTGAGCAAATGTTAGGCTTTTTCAACGTCACAATTTAAAACCGTTTGCATCCATGAAGCTTTACTTAAAAATCTGCTTTTACATAAATACAAGTGATTGACAAACGCATACTCACTTATTTGTCAAATGTTCTCTTATAGCAATAAATGTTTTTAATCATTTTGTTTTAAAATGGGGTGGAAATTGTATATATTTGATATTTTTTTTAATATTTCAAACCTTTTCTTTATTTTATTCTTTTGCACTTTTAAATAAAACATTTGTGATCTCAAAATATGATAAATAAAATGAGATGTTTTTTTATTCATTTATCAAAAAGATAATTATCATAATTGGAGAAACTAAGTATGGGATTAACTATCTTAACTTCCAAATATGTTATTTAGTGAAATGTACATGTCAGTGGTTTAAAAAAACAAAACTGACTCATGCATAAAAACCAAAAGGAGAAAATATGATCAATATGTATCAAGGACATGAGTCAAAATAAAGCTAAATAATCAATTTAACATAGTTTGATAGATCATTGAAATGTAAATAACTATTGAAACAATAAATTCATTTATGAAATAAATAATTTGTCATTAGGCACATTCATAAATCAGTTAATATTCTTACATATTATACATTTAATCATTGAATATTAGTTTGTTGTCATAAGCCTGTGAGTGCAGGCTTTTTCAAAGCGGATCCTCCGTTGTGGTGCGTCGCGAATGTTGTGCGTCCGGTTTTCAGGCGGAGCTGTGTGTGTGTGTGTGTGTGTGTGTGTGTGTGTGTGTGTGTGTGTGTGTGTGTGTGTGTGTGTGTGTGTGTGTGTGTCTCACCGGCTACATACGTCGGAGCGCAATGGCGCAGCGGAGGACTTTGACAGAACAAAGTGTCCTCCTCTCTCCTCCTCCTGACGCGGCTGCTGCTGTTGAGTTTGTTCCGGACGTGAAGACATGAAAATCTGAAAATCCTCAATATTTAAGTTGCAGGAAGTGAAGCTGCTCTGTGGCGCATGGACTCTGCGCTCAGCTTTCTTTTTTATTTTTTTATTTTTTTTTTAAATATAGATTGATTTATTTTTGACTGTTGCGCGTGAGGGTTTTTGTTTTTCGTCTTCTTCTTTCGAGCCCAGCAGCTGATCTGATCATGGCCGGAGGGACACCGGCTGACCTGGCTCCATCCGTGGCCGTGAAGCTCTTCTCAGCTGGCACCGCTGGATGCGTGGCGGACCTGGTCACCTTTCCTCTGGACACGGCCAAAGTGCGCCTGCAGGTGAGACGCTGGGGTCACTCACCTGGAAACACAGTGAACTCATCCGCTCATCAGTACTCTGACATCAGACGCACACATTGTGCCAATGAAAATACACTTTATATCGATATGTGTGTTTAAATACTTGAGGGATCTTTGGCTTTTGGGTGAAACTTTTGAAAAAACTTAAAAAGTTCATGCTACAGTGATTTTAAATCATGATGTAGGGAATTTAAGTAGAAACATGAAGCGTTTAGTTCAAATTTTTTTGAACAAAACCCAACAACTCTGGAGGGTTCAAAACTAAACAAGTCGATGTCAGTTACAGCTTGAAGTCTGCTGCTGTTCACAAGTGGACTTCTGTGGTTTCTATGGAGAAAGTGCAGGTCTCCAGTCTCCAGCAGCCGTCCCCTCATGATGATGCCACTTCCATGCGCTGTGGAGCTTCATGTCCATGAAGATGAAATGAGACCTGTGCTGTCCATGACTGGATTAAAGGAGTCATATTCTCCAGCTCCTCACCTCCTCCTCCTGGTCTGGTCGGTCCAGAAACCTTGAATTCTAAGTTTACTTCTTTTCCTTGATTTTCCTCATTTGAATATTGGATCATAGGAGCTGCATTCAGAATCTGCTGTGTCTGTGTGAGTTGGACTGGCTCCGCCCACACATGCCCATCTTGGGAAGAGGAGGAGATACTTCCTCTCGTGGTGCCATGTGCCAGAGATGATCTGCCTAATTGTGGGAGGAGTCAAAGGGAGGGCCTACCTTGATTGGGATTGGCTGAACCCCCGATGACACTATATAGGGTTTGATTCTGATTGGCTGGTTGGAGCAACACACTTTTTAAACCTGAAACAAGCCAGGGAGAGAGAGGACAGACTGTCTTCACTTCTGGGGCGTCACACTCTGTGTCAGACCACCTGCTGAGACACTATTTCTGGGGTTTGGGCTTTTTGTCGGATTTGATGAAAGAGACTGAGAGATGATCACTTTTATCAGTAATAAGTAATCCTGCTGTTATTTCACTCCCCATTTCATTTGTGAGTATATTATCTATTAATGTCGCTGTATTAATAGGTAGGTTTGTCTTTGAGAACAATTTCAATACTAATGCACTCCATAGTCCCGTCAATAATAGTTACTGTCATCTAGATTACCCCTCAGATTTGCCTCCACACACAGTGTGACTCCTCCACCTGCCAGGTGTGGTATCGGCCTCCTGACCTCAACATAACAACATCTTGATGAGAAGGACAGTTTAAATACTATTTCTAATAGAAGCAGGACATTTATTGGTTGATTCATGGATCAATGCTGTGAATTTTTCCATTTGTCTCTTTGTTAGAAACAAGTTGAGAATAAATGCAACAAATGATTCAAGTGGTTTTGTCCTCGTCCTCGTCCTCCTTGCCGTATCTGTTTCTGGTCCTTATCTCTGTTAAATCTGCAAACAGATCTGATATCCTCTCTGCCACAAGGTTCCTTTACTGTTGGCTTGTTATTTTTGAGAAGGAATCATCATAAAGCATCAACAAGGAAGAGTTATATGTGATATTTATATTAAAACACACAGGTCTTGGACGCTTCTGTCGACAGTGTCAAAGAAATCTTTAATAACTGAGATTTGTGACAAAGCTTAAGTTCTTCAGAGAAAAGAAATCATGAAGAGTTCATCTCTTCACTTCACCATGTTGTTCACAGTGAAGATTTCCAGATTTTGAGAAATGAAGCGAGTGTTTTCAGAGCAGTTTATACTGCTCCACAGAGAAGCCTGGTGTCGTTGACACCGGAGTCTTATAAACGTAATGGAGCCTATTTTTAGGCCCTCATGTTATTAAGTATCCTTAAAGGCCCCCCTCCATTCACAACTGGGTTTGTTTCTCTGTGGACTTTGCTGTTTTTGTGCAGACTGACTGTTCAGAGTGTCACTCTGTCAAGCCGTGGTCGTTTCTCTGCTGGAAGGACGAGAGACCAGCGTTCCAAACCTGAGGATGTGGATTATATCTGCCCTCTTCCAGCCACTGGTTTGACTTTAGCATCGGTTAAAGAGACACATCGGCAGGAAAGGTCCCTCCGTTCAGCAGGAATCAGCTGCTTCCATTTGCTTCTCCTGCGTTCACACTTTAATTAACTTCAACCAAACGGCACCGGTTCATTTGCAGGGCAAACGTCTGATCTGGTGAAAGTTCAGACAGTCGCCTGCCCTTCATTTCATATTTAATCATAAAAACCTTCATACCTGGTGGCAGGTGTGTGTGTGTGTGTGTGTGTGTGTGTGTGTGTGTGTGTGTGTGTGTGTGTGTGTGTGTGTGTGTGTGTGTGTGTGTGTGTGTGTGTGTGTGTGTGTGTGTGTGTGTGTGTGTGTGTGTGTGTGTGTGTGTGTGTGTTTGTGTGTGTGTGTGTGTGTGTGTGTGTGTAGGGAAACAAATTGGCGTCTTACACATGTTATTATGTGAAAACTTGAAGCCTTCAGGGCAGAAACACTGAGAACAGATTTTCTGATGGAGACATTTCATGTCCTGCAGTGAAAAACTTTGAAATGCTAATGAGTGTTTGTTTGTTTGTTTGTTTCAGGGACCATGAACAGAAAACATTAATCTTAAAGAAAAGAGGCTTTGTAGCCGTGGCCAGTTTCCTCCTGCAGTCCCCCGGCAGGATCACAACATTATAATGCAGATTATAAATATAACCCACAGTAAAACTAGTAATATCAGTAATATCCATTAAAATTCATCACCTGGATTCATACATTATACTAAAATACATTATACAACAATGCAATGGACAATTTACATAGACTAATGCTGACACAGCTGGTTTTCCTTAATCTGTACATTCTAATAGAAAGATTATCTCCAGACAAATATTGATGTGTGTCTGGAGAAATAAGAGGAAAAGATACAAATTGAATGTTCTCACATCACAATGTCAAATATGTGTTGTTCTTCAGCGAACTACATTTTACCACGGCTAATTAAAGTCAATTAAATCAACATTACATGATTATTTTGACTATGTAATGTATTAAATACAAATGTTGAATGTGACCACAGTAGTTTGTACTCTACATTTTGAGATGTTTATGTAGTGTCCCTGCTCACGTTATTGGTTCCTATCACTGTGTTCCCAGGACCACAATGACTTTTATTTCAAATAGGACATAAAATACAATAAAAGAAGGTTTGAATGGAGGAAAAATATGTTTATGAACGGAGCAGATTGAGAGTAAACATGTTTCATCAGTTTCTTCTATGTCCTCCTGGTTTAACGAGGCTGTCCAGGGTTTGTCCCAGTCCACTGTCTGAGTCTGTCATGGTGTTGTGGCAGGTCCAGGGTGAGTCCGGCTTCGCCCCACAAGGCCAGGCGGCGAGGTACCGGGGCGTGTTCGGCACCATCTACACCATCGTGAAGAGCGAGGGGCCTCGGAGTCTGTACAGCGGCCTGGTGGCGGGACTCCACCGCCAGATGTGCTTCGCCTCGGTCCGGATCGGCCTGTATGACACCATGAAGGAGGTCTACAGCGGAGGAGCAGAACGTGTGTGTTCACCATCACTTTATCACTGTGCACAGCAAGTAGGCTCCGGCTCAGAGGAATACTCAGGATCTTTCTTTCTTTAATCAGTTTGAATAAAGGGACAGTTTTAATGACAAACACATGAACCTGGTTTTCTCAGGCAGACTCTCACCTCAAGACTGAAGTTTCCCAAACTGCAGCAGTTTCCAACAACATTTTCCTATTTCCATGTACACAAAACATTTGAATTTTATTTACTTATTTTTAGTGCTGTCAATCGATTAAAACTATTTACTAATTAATATTAATTAATTAATTTAAAATAATAAAAACATTAATAAATGTAATAATAAACATTTAATAAGTCTTGGTCTTGTTGGAGTGCAGGTCCACCACTCTGAGGATTGGAATATTTCTAGAAACAAAGTTGTGAATTTATTACATGAAAAAAGTGGCAATTATATATATATATATAAATATATATATATATATATATATATATATATATATAAATAAATTAAACAAAGAACTTGAATCATTATAGCTGGTCGTGTTGGACTGATTACAAGGCCTCAAATATTCGTTTCCACACCTGAAACAGTTTTTTTTATTGCTGTCCACTGACTTAAGAAAGAAAAAATAAGAAAAACTTAAGTAGTATTTCATTAATTTTATTCCATTTATCTATTCTTGGAGTATCCTTGTTTCTCCAGTTTATTGATAATAGTGTCTATGAGAGGATGTTTCACTGTGTGGAGCTTGAATCCACAGGAGGAAGATATGTATGAGAGATATGTCAGTCAGGCGTGTCTCTCCAGGAAACTGAACTGCTTGAGTTGGACCTGTTCTTGTTCTGCCAGCTGTAAATATCACCAGGAAGTAGAACAGAAGGATTAGCCAGAGCAAACGCTCCCACTTCAAAGGTTCCAGGTTGACAGTACCGCTCACAGAAGTGCAGCACCTGAACTTGTTCCTCAGAAGAAGTGAGTCAGAGTGACATTCCTGCTCCAGAGCGTTTCTGAGAGCAGCCGGTTTATCTTCATCATCTTCACGTGTCCGGACAACTCGCTGAAGTAGTTTGAATGCTGAGCCTTTAACAGCTGCGACTCGGGGAACTGGGTCAAACCATCAGCTTCAGGAGGGATTCTGTTCTTAATGTTCTTATTGTTTGTAGCCAGATCCACTAGTCGACTGCACCAGTGCTCTCGGCCCTCTGCAAACTCATAATCCACCCTTTAAAAAAACCTGGGGGTGATTCTTGGTGGTGTTTTTAACCTTGACAAACAAATTAATTCTGTTTTAGGAACTGGTTTCTTCCAGATGAGGCTGCTGGTCAAAGTACAGTTCTGTTTCTCTCACTGTTATTCATGCCTTCATCACATCCAGACTGGACGGCTGTAACTCCCTCTACCTCCACCAGACGTCCCTCCGTCCTTCCATCCCTCCATACTTCCGTCACTCTGTCCTTCCATCCATCTGTCCTTCCGTCCCTCTGTCTCTCCGTCCCTCTATCTCTCCGTCTCGCCGTCCCTCCTTCTCTCCGTCCCTCCATCCCTCTGTCTCTCTGTCCCTCCGTCTTGCCGTCCCTCCGTCTCTCTCCGTCCCTCCGTCTCTCCGTCCCTCCATCTCTCTCCGTCTCTCCGTCCCTCCATCCCTCTGTCTCTCTGTCCCTCCGTCTCGCCGTCCCTCTGTCTCTCTCCGTCCCTTCTTCTCTCCGTCCCTCTCCGTCTCTCCGTCCTTCCGTCCATCCGTCCCTCCAGCTCAGACTAAACGCTGCTGACCGACTTAACAGGGACAAAGAAACCAGAGCACATCCCCCCAGTTTCAGCCTCACTCCACTGGCTTCCTGTCTCTTTTAATTGTTTTTAAGAATTTATTGTTGGTCTTTATGGTACCAAATTGTTTGACACCTTCTTATTTATCCGATCTTATACACGTTCATACAAAGAAATAGATTTGATCGCCATGTCTTTTCAGTGGCTGCAGCCCGTCTGGAATTATTTGCCTCTTGAGTCCTTCAAGTGTCGACCCAAGACACATGCAGTATGAACTCGCTGGCTTTTAACACCAATTATGCACTGGAATATTGTGGCCTTGTTTTTAACCCTGTTTTTTACTCACTGATTGTTTAATTATTATTTTGAGCTGTGAGGCACTTTGGTCAACCTTGGCTGTCGTGTTAAATGTGCTATATAAATAAAGTTGGATTGGACTGGAACAGTATGTTAAGAGTCAAGTCATCTGAGCTTCCAGAGACGAGTTTCTCTGTCGTCTTCACCAAAATGAAGCTCCAGTTTTGTCTCCAAAGAAACGAACATCCACCTTTTCAAAGTGATAGCTCGTGCGAAGACAGAAGGACTACTCATGAACACCCTGAATAATTCCATTTGCACCATCCATGCTGAATAAATGTTCACGAGAAGAGGCTCAGACAGTTTTTTAGCACAGATTTACCACCTCAAGAACATTAGACAAGTAGCTTGGTTCACTTCTGTTCATTTCAACACATTTGTGATTATTTTGTAAATATCTTCTAGTTTTGAATGAATGAACACTCTTTTTTAATTGTGCTTGAAATCACCACTGAGCTCGTCACCCTGCTGGCCGCCAGGCACCTGTGGGCATTGAGCTCTAATACTTTTTGCCCCAACGTCCGTCTCTGTGCGACAGACGCAGGAATCCTCCCTCGGCTGCTGGCGGGCTGCACGACGGGCGCGATGGCGGTGGCTTTCGCTCAGCCCACCGACGTGGTGAAGGTCCGGTTCCAGGCTCAGACCCGGCTGCCAGAGAACTCGGTCAAGAGGTACAGCGGCACCCTGGAGGCCTACAGGACCATCGCCAGGGACGAGGGCGTCAGGGGCCTCTGGAAAGGTAGAGGAACACAAACGATCTGTGGATTTTACATGAAGGAGGAGACAGTGAAAGAAGGAATATGATGGAAGGAGGAGGAGGGAAGGAGATACTGGAAGGGGCAGAAGATGTTGAAGTGGGTTTCTAAAGGCGACGGGACTATTGGAGAACGTATAGAGCGGCGGGAATAATCTAGCTGGAACCAGCAGATGGCGGTGGTGCAGCTTTGCAAACCCAGGTGAAGAAGAAGAACGGAAACAGTCATCAGGGTTGAAAAAGCTCCTGATAAGAGAGTGAGCGAGGGAAACAGTCATCAGGGACGATGAGAACATGGAAAACAATGTAGATCAATAAAACCAGCAGATGGCGGTAGTGCAACTTTATGGAGGCAAACTGCCGTTAAACCCAGAAGAAGAAGAGACAGTGAAAGTTTGCATGAAAGAAATGTCTATTTTAGTGCATCATAAAGGCTGATAAATAATATAAAATGATGTCTCCTTATCAAATGTCTTTTAAGACTGAAAATAGGTGTAAAAAATGTGATATTGTTTCTCATATAAAGCAGAAAACAAAAATCAGCTTTTACTTCTCAGTCTTTTTCATGTTTGGTTAAATGGGAGAAAATTACACTTAAAAGTAAAATCAACCTTTTTTTTTTCAATTTTAATATAAATATAAATGAATCTCCCCAATCACAGATTAATTTTCTATAGCTCGTCTGTTCAATCATTTCATTCAGTGCTCTTATATGTGGACAAAGTGAGGAGGCTTTCAGCAGAGGCTCGGTGAATGTAAACAATTTTATGGCAGTAATTTGCAAAATGAAATCCCACAAAGCAGAAGTTTTTAATTTAATATTAATAGTATTAATGTATAAATCCATTAGCATCAAAGAGTTCAATGGAGAATTTTGGAAGCTTATTGTTTCAAACTGAAGTCTGAGAATAAATCCTCTGATCTGATTCATAGTTTTTCCTTCTTTCTTAAGTTTTCCACAAATCACTAATGAAGAACTATTTTAAAGGCATGTAATCGTAAAGTGGGAGATAAAAATCTCCTGTTCAAAGCTTCTGATTTACCAGACTCATTGAACAGACTTCAGTCTCCTTTTCACTCCCTGTGAACTTTATAACGTAAAACTCGCTGTTTCAGGTTGTTTGCCAAATATCGCCCGTAACGCCATCGTGAACTGCTCCGAGCTGGTGACCTATGACATCATCAAGGAGCTCATCCTGAAGTACCACCTCATGACAGGTTGGTTGTTTCTTCTATTCTCACTCTGTACAGACGTTTAACAGCAGTGTTTTCCTCAGACAACATGCCGTGTCACTTCACCGCCGGCTTCGCGGCGGGCTTCTGCACCACCATAGTGGCGTCTCCCGTGGACGTGGTGAAGACCCGCTACATGAACTCGGTGCCCGGGCAGTACCGCAGCGCCGTCCACTGTGCTTTAACCATGCAGCTCAAAGAGGGAGCCACGGCTTTCTACAAGGGGTGAGACACTCAATACTGAAAATCCCTGCTGACGTTCCTTCAGTTTGCTTCATTGCTTGTTCACCAAACATTTATGTGAGCACCACTGGATGTGCCAAAATGAAATGAATAAACAAATAAAGAATTCATTAAATGTGTCATTAATTTATTAAAATTGGAATTAAATATATAAATGTGTCATGAATTAATTAAAAAACCAATTCATTTTAAGTAAAAGACACATAACTATTTAACCATTTTAGTGCTATAATTAAATAAATAAATACACCATTAAATAGGTTAGCTCGGCTAGCTCAGTTGGTAGAGCATGAGACTCACAATCTCAGGGTAGAGGGTTCATGTCCCATGCCGGGCGCCACCTTCCCGTGGGCTCACCACCTGCAGGAAGGTTCTTAAATTGTGCGATGCGATCTGGGTGAAGGTGCTCACACTGTCACCCCCGCGACCTGGAAATGGATAAGCGGAAGAAAATGAATGAATGAACCATTAAATGTGTTAAATTAAATTTGGACTTAAATATTTCATTATCTCACAATTTATTTAATTCCTTTCATTGATTAGTTTATTTGGACGGTCAGTGCACATTAATGAACAACCAATCTCTTCACCAGGTTACTGTAAATATGCTGGATTAGCACAATGCTAATTTCCATCCGTTGTCCCACAAAAAAACCCGTCCAAGGTTACTGGTTTAATGATTTAATGACACATTTATATATTTAATTCCAATTTTATTAATTGTAATAAATTAATTCATTAATTGTAATTGATAGAGGAGTCTTTGTGCACAAGAGGAAGCATCTCTTTTAAAGTTTCCCTTTCTTTAAATGTCTTTTTTCCAGCTTTGTGCCGTCGTTTCTCCGTCTGGGATCCTGGAATATCGTGATGTTTGTGAGCTTCGAGCAGATTAAGAGATTTGTGGTGAGACTGCAGCGGTCCTGGGACACCTCGCCTGGTCCTGCCTGAGGCCCACTTCACTTTCACCTGCTGCTCTGGTCTGGACCTGCTCCTCCTCAGGGAAAACAAAGAGCCACCAATTTTATTACAAGTTGAATAGAAGCTATTGTTTGTAGCCTCTGGACACTTGTGACTCGCTGGGATGCTTGAATGTGTTTCTGTCTTCAAATCAAAAAGTCCATAATGACAGAAACTTGTTTAGAGAAATGAACGACTGACGTCTTCGGAACGACGACGTCAATCTTTTTTTTTTTTTGACAAAACTGTTCACGTGATGAAAGATACTACTTTGTTTCTGGGTCCACTGTCGATGGACGCACACACACGCACACACACACACACACACACACACACACACACACACACACACACACACACACACACACACACACACACACACACACACACACACACACACACACCCACACACACACACACGGTCGAAGTGTGTGTAGACGGTGAGACTGGGGGTGAATTATTTGAGGGTGCTGGAATAAACACGAAAGATCTTTTATTCATCTTCATCTTCATCATCATCATCATCATCATCATCATCATCATCATCATCATCATCATCAGAAAGTAATACCACAAGCTGGTCAAAACGTCACTTTTCATTCTTCCTTTATTTCAGCCGAAGCTGCATGAATCAGGCGATGACCTCATATATCAGCTGGATTTTGTTTTCATGTGTTGAATCCGTCTTTCATGTCAGATAATTAATTAATTAATTAATTTGATGTCAATTTGCCACTGAACTGACGACCAGAGGAACCAAACTGAACTACAAGGATACACAGGAAATCATGGTGAGTATTTTTATGGACATTTTAATCCAATCATGATTGTTGGTTTAGTGATTATAGTTCATATCTGGTTCAGTTGTGGTGAAAATGTTCTTCTCCTCAGCTCCTGTTGTCCATCATACTGTTTGTTTGTTTGTTTGTTTGTTTGTTTGTTTGTTTGTTTGTTTGTTTGTTTGTTTGTTTGTTTGTTCTAGTCGTGTTGCTGGTTCCACATCAGGAAGTGTTTTAAAGACTGTTGGTTGTGAGTCCAACCCCCGACCTGCAGGAGCTCACTGAGACACACAAACCCACCAACCTCAGCAAGGTGGCGATTCTTTTCTGAGTCACAAGGCCGTTTAGGAGATACAAACACAACTAACAGTCTTTACATGGTGGGTGGAGGCTGCAGTGCACAGAGGAAACTAAACACAGAGATGCTCTGGTTCAGAATCAAACCCGGGGTCTCTGGCAGTGAGGCAACATTATAAACCACTGCACCACTGAGGAAGACTGTTTCATTCATGCTTCACTCACTCAGGTCTGATTTCACTCCTCTGAATAACTTTTCTGAAATCACCAGTGTTTGGGATTTAGTGACACCTTGTGGTGAAAGCAGCAGATTGCAATCAGCTGAAAACCTCTTGGAGACAAACTCTTTATAATATGGATCAAAGCATCATTTATTCTCTCAGGTGAATCTTACACTCTGATCAGTTTGTCAAACTGAAACACGAAGTGGGCCTGAATTTAAAACTTGAACAAAGTCGTGGGCCAATTTTAATATTTATTGAAAAATATCTTCCTCCAGATAAAACAAAGAACCTTTTCATATGGACCCAAACAACATTGAATATGGAACAAGCAAAGCTTAATAACTATACAATCTATAACTTAACATAGCACATCCATCTATCCATTTTCTTCCTCTTATCCGGGGCGGGGGCAGCAGTCTAAGCAAGGATGCCCAGACTTCCCTCGCTCCAGACACTCCCACCAGAAGGGTGGGACCCCAAGGCGTTCCCAGGCCAGCCGAAAGACATAGTCTCTCCAGCGTGTCCTAAGTCTGCCCCGAGGCCTCCTACCGGAGGGACATGCCCGGAACACCTCCCGAGGGAGGCGTCCGGGGGGCATCCCAAACAGATGCCCGAGCCTCAGCTGGCTCCTCTCGATGCGGAGGAGCAGCGGCTCTACTCCGAGCTCCTCCCTGGTGACTGAGCTCCTCACCCTAATTCTAAGGGTGCGCCCTGCCACCATATGGAGGAAACTCATTTCAGCCGCTTGTATCCGGGATCTCGTTCTTTCGGTCATGACCCAAAGCTCATGACCATAGGTGAGGGTAGGAACGAAGATCGACTGGTAAATCGAGAGCCTCACCTTTTGGCTTAGCTCCTTCTTCACCTCGACGGACCGATACAGCGACCACATAACTGCAGACGCTGCACCGATCCGCCTGTTGATCTCACGCTCCATCTTCCCCCCCACTCGTGAACAAGACCCCCAGATACTTGAACTCCTCCACTTGGGACAAGGGCTCTCCACCGACCTGAAGGGGGCAAGCCACCTTTTTCCGCTCAAGAACCATGGCCTCGGATTTAGAGGTGCTGATCCTCATCCCAGTTGCGTCACACTCGGCTGCGAACCACGCCAGTGCACGCTGAAGGTCCAGGTTTGATGAAGGCACCAGGACCACATCGTCTGCAAAAAGCAGAGACGAGATCCTATGGTCCCCAAACCGGACCCCCTCCGGTCCCTGGCTGTGCCTAGAAATTCTGTCCATAAAAGTTATGAACAGAACCAGTGACAAAGGACAGCCCTGCCGGAGGCTAACGTGCACTGGGAACAGGTCCGACTTACTGCCGGCAATGGGAACCAAACTCCTGCTCCGGGCGTACAGGGACCGGACAGCCCTTAGCAAAGGGTCCTGGACTCCATACTCCCGGAGCACCCCCCACAGGACGTCCCGAGGGACACGGTCGAACGCCTTCTCCAGGTCCACAAAACACATGTGGACTGATTGGGTGAACTCCCATGAGCCCTCGAGCACCCGGTGGAGAGTATAGAGCTGGTCCAGTGTTCCGCGACCTGGACGAAAACCACATTGTTCCTCTTGGATCCGAGGTTTGAGTAACGGTCGAATCCTCCTCTCCAGTACCCTGGAATAGACTTTCCCGGGGAGGCTGAGGAGTGTGATCCCCCTGTAGTTGCAACACACCCTCCGATCCCCCTTCTTAAAAAGAGGGACCACCACCCCGGGCTGCCAGTCCAGAGGTACTGTCCCCGACCGCCATGCAATGTTGCAGAGACGTGTCAGCCATGGCAGTTCCTGCACATCCAGAGACTAAAGGAACTCAGGGCTAATCTCATCCACTCCCGGTGCCTTGCCACCGAGGAGCTTAGCAACTACCTTGGTGATTTCAGCTTGGGTAATGGACGAGTCTACCTCTGAGAACCCAGCCTCTGCTTCCTCAGCGGAATACCTGATGGTGGGATTGAGGGTGTCCTCGAAGTATTCCTTCCACCACCCGCCGACATCTCCAGTTGAGGTCAACAGCTCTCCACCTCCACTGTAAACGGTGTTGGTGAAAAACTGCTTCCGGCGCCGGACGGTTTGCCAGAATTCCTTCGGGGCTGACCAATAGTCCTCCTCCATGGCCTCCCCGAACTCCTCCCAGACCCGAGTTTTTGCCTCCACCACAGCTCGGGCTGCGGCCCGCCTGGCCTGCCGGTACCTGTCAGCTGCCTCGGGAGTCCTATGAGCTAACAGCGCCCGATAGGACTCCTTCTTCAGCTTGACGGCATCCCTTACTTCCGGTGTCCACCACCGTGTTCGGGGGTTGCCGCCACGACAGGCACCAGAGACCCTGCGACCACAGCTCCGAGTAGCAGCTTCAACAATGGAGGTGGAGAACATAGTCCACTTGGACTCAATGTCTCCAACCTCCCCCGGAATCCGTGAGAAGCTCTCCCGGAGGCGGGAGTTGTAGAATGCACGGACAGAGGGCTTGGCCAGGCGTTCCCAACAGACCCTCATGACACGTTTGGGCCTGCCGAGTCTGTCCGGCTTCCTCCCCGTCCAGCAAATCCAACTCACCACCAGGTGGTGATCAGTTAACAGCTCTGCCCCCCTCTTCACCCGAGTGTCCAAGACACGTGGCCGGAGATCAGATGACACGACCACGAAGTCTATCATCAACCTCCAGCCTAGGGTGTCCTGGTGCCAAGTGCACTTATGGATACCCCTGTGCTCGAACATGGTGTTCGTTATGGCCAAACTGTGACGAGCACAGAAGTCCAATAACAGAACACCGCTCGGGTTCAGATCAGGGAGGCCGTTCCTCCCAATCACCCCTTTCCAAGTCTCACTGTTGTTGCCCACGTGGGTGTTGAAGTCCCCCAGAAGAACAACCAGTCCCCAGTTGGAGCACTATCCAGCACCCATCCCAGGGACTCCAAGAAGGTCGGTACTCTGTACTGCTGTTCGGTCCGTAGGCCGAGACAACAGTCAGAGACCTGTCCCCTACCCGAAGGCGTAGGGACGCGACCCACTCGTTCACCGGGGTGAACTCCAACACATGGCGGCTGTGCTGTGGGGCAATAAGCAAGCCTACGCCAGCCCACCGCCTCTCACCGCGGGCAACTCCAAAAAAGTGGCGTGTCCAGCCCCTGTCAAGGAGCTGGGTTCCAGAGTCCAAGCTGTGGGTGGAGGTGAGCCGGACTATATCTAGACGGTATCTCTCTACCTCCTGCACAAGCTCAGGCTCCTTCCCCCCCAGCGAGGTTACATTCCATGTCCCAAAAGCCAGATTCCGTGTCCGGAGATCGGGTCGTCGAGGCCCCTGCCGTTGACTGCCACCCAATCCACATTGCACCCAACCCCTACGGTTGCCTCTGTGGGTGGTGGGCTCACAGGAGGAAGAGGAGGGACCCGCGTCATCCCTTCGGGCTGGGCCCGGCCGGGCCCCGCGGGCAAAGGACCAGCCACCAGGCGTTCGCATGCGGGCCCCAACCCCACTGACACACATTGTGCTCCAGGCGTCACTTCATAGCGGGTTCTACTACCGGATGCTGTCTCATCCACTTCACACGAGACCTTTCAGAGGAACGAGGAGGTGAAGTGAAGTGAATCTCTCCTCGCAGTAGATATGTGAAAGCACACATCTTTATAAACTGCTTGTGTTTCTTTCATCTTTACACACGAAGCCTCTGCAGTTTGACTTTGCAGGATTAATCCGCTGCTCCTCAGAAACAAAGCAGAGGAAATGAAGGAGGTGGAAAGCACAAAACGATGAGCTGACGGAGGAGACCATTGCCCAGTTTGAGTCTTGCAGGACAAAAGCAGCGGCTGACAAAGACGTAAGTGAAGCCTGCGGCTGGTGATCAGCTGCTGCGGCGCCGGCAGAGCTTCTCCATGGCTAAGCCGGCGTGGCGAGCGGCGGCACTCTGGATCACCCCGGAGCGCGTCATCGTCACAAACAATGGAGGCCAACGACACCAGGCAGCTGGACGACTTTCACTGTAACACCGCCGGCGTTCTGGACAAAGACTCGAGAGTGAAGGTGAAGACGTACAGGTGGAGAGCTTAGCTCTCCTCCAGTCACCTCAGCAGGAAACTCTGCACACAACTGACCCACAATGTCAGGTTCAGCTGAAACCTTCACTCTTTTAAAGTGAGTTAAAGTTAAAGTGAGCTCCCATCGAGTCGACGCAGCTGCAGGTCTTTTAGTGCATTTTACTCATTTAATTGTTAGGTTTTTTTGGTCTTTCTACTGACAACAGAGGCCAAATGTTTGTGTTTCACAACTACATTTTCCTCTTGATTCTAAAATACCCGTAAAAGCTAATTTTCTAGTCAAAAATATCACATAAAACATTACAGTTAAGGGAAAAAAAGAAAGAAAGAAAAGAAAAAATTAAGATAAAAAAGAAAGAAAGAAAACAATCTTCAAGTTCTCATATCATCCAGTTCACCTCCTTTTCTTGGTTTGATTGGTCCAGAAACTTTGTTTCTAAGTTTATTTCTTCTTGATTTTCCTCCATTTGACTATTAGATCATAGGAGCTGCATTCAGAATCTGCTGTGTCCGTGTGAGCTGGACTGGCTCCGCCCACACATGCCCATCTTGGGAAGAGGAGACACTTCCTCTCATGGTGCCATGTGCCAGAGCAGAGCTGCCTAATTGTGGGAGGAGTCAAAGGGAGGGCCTACCTTGATTGGGATTGGCTAAACCCCCGATGACACTATATAGGGTTTGATTTCTGATTGGCTGGTTGGAGCAACACACCTTTTAAAACCTGAAACAAGCCAGGGAGAGAGAGGACAGACTGTCTTCACTTCTGGGGCTCAGTCCAGGTATGGAGACGAGTAGTACTGCTGGAAAACCTTTAGGAAGTGAACTTTACATAATACGAACCCTATGCGATACAATCTTTTAAAAAGCGAGATGGTTAGTGAGGGGTGGCAGGGGGCAGCGAGTGGCGGCAGGGGGCAGCAAGGGGTGGCAGGGGGTGGCAGGAAGTGAGGGTGGCAGCAGGAGGGCAAGAGCATGGCGGGGGTCAGACTGCAGAGCGATCTTCTTGACATAATCAAATAAATCCTGGTCACTGAGGCTTTGAAGGATGTTTTTCTTCTTGACTTGTTTCAATGCTGCAAACTCCGCCCCTTTCATGTGAACGTGCACACATAGGTCTGGGTTGAACCAACGAGTTGATAACCTGCTTCACAGTGGTGATCAGGATCGCGCACATCTCGTTAAGTTAACCCAGGAAACACAGAGAGAAATCCTGGATATGTTGATCACGGTTCTTAGTACAGGCCACTGGTCTCTGATGTGTTTGAGTCACTACCTAATACACCCAGAGATTTCAATCTTACTCAAACCCGTTGATCTGTGGTACTATAACCAATAACTATATTCTTCTAATGGAAGAATATCTGCACTTTTAACATGAATTCAGCACCATTTAAGAGATGAAACAACTTGTATTTTAGAATGAAGTTTTCTGCACTGTTTACCTTTTCTGCATGACTGCAGCGCGACATCGATATGGATTGATGTTGTAGCTGCCCTTGGCATCAAGAAGAAAGCGTGGAGCTCGATGGGTGCAAACGTTTATTTTTCTTTTCTTTCATTGTTCTTCAGAACAGGCACCAGCACCGTACACCGTGAAACTGCAGGATATTATGAACAAAAAATACATCAGTTCACTTATTTCATTACATTTCAATCTAACAATAATACACAGTGCCCGACTAATAATAACAAACAAAAAAGACGCGCTGTCATTGTACACACCTCGCTTCGCCTACCAAGGGCTCAAAACACCGGTCCTCATTTCCTCAATGATCCCAACACTCCAACAGAGTTTGCCTTAAACAAAAACACAGGGCAACACATGTATGTCACAGTTTAATTTAACGCGTTTCTGTGACATCTTTTGGGATTACCTACCGATTATGTTTTATATAGCAGTCGCTCCTTGCGCGCTGCTGTCAAGGCCCGTCAGTTTCAGTGTGCGTCAACTGTCAAAACCCGCATGTGACATCACAATTTGTAGGCAAGTTACAACCCGGAAACATGAATTGTCGGCAGGGTGAACCCCAGAACATGTATGAGAACAAAACAAAAACAATACTGGAAGTGGCCACTTACACTCCCACCAAATCATGTTTGGAAAAGAAAACAACAAAAAAAAAACCTGACACAATTATTTGCCAAACATGATTTCTTTGATAAAAACTAGCCACAATTTAAACAATCTCCCAGCTAAACACTATTTCTCACCTGACCATTTATTCACACCATAACTTTAGTCACTTTCGAGCAAGAGTACTACTTTTTTGGAGAGGTCTTTCAATGATTGATTGTTTCAAAGGGAAGTTTCCCGTTGTCCCTGACCTGCGTTCTCCAACTTGAATTTTGACACGGCGTACCAAGCCATCAGATCCTTCTGTGGTTTCCACCACTCGTCCCAAGTGCCACTCGAGTTTGGAAGACTGGTTCCTTGGGGATTTTCTTGAAGGAATTTTGACTCGTTAGGGAAAGCTTGCTGCTGTACTGACTTGAAAACGTCTTTGGCAGCTCCTTTAAGTTCTGCCACAGTTACAGTATCGATGTACTTGAGCTTTGACCCAAGTTTTTTTATTCTTGCAATCACTCGAAGGAGTGTGGTCCAGGTAGAAAACCTCTCCAACCGACTCAAAATGTCTGTTTGGTTTCGGACTTGAGTTGCTGACACATGAGTGGTTTTGACCTCAGGGTCACCGACCAACAGCTCGGTAGATGGTTTGTGTGTTGGGAATACCTCTTGTTCCCAGAGAAACTTAGGACCTGATAACCAGCCAGATGAGGGAATATCTGCTGCAGGTAGCCCCCTGGAGGTGTGATCAGCAGGGTTTTGTGTCGTATCAACGTAGTGCCAGTTAGTAGGATCAGTTTTTTCTCTGATAAGCTGAACTCTATTTGCTACAAACACATGAAATCTTTGTGCTTCATTGTTTATGTATGCCAACACAACCTGAGAATCTGTCCAGAAGTATTCTTTGTCAATATCCATCTGAAGCTCTTCCTTTAACATTGCACTGATTCTGGCTGAAGTGACCGCAGCTGAGAGTTCCAGTCTTGGGATGCTGGTTAGCTTTGTAGGTGCGACCCTTGCCTTTGCCATAACCAAACTACAATGGCTCTCATTCTGGTTGTTTTTAAATCTCAGGTAAGAGCATGAGCCATATCCTGTTGTACTAGCATCTGAAAAATGGTGCAGCTCCACAGTTGAAATGTTTTCAAAGTTTCGGGGATTGTTTCGGGGAATGGTGATTTCTCTTAATGTTTGGAGACCCTTTTTCCACTCCTCCCACCTCAAACGCAAGTGCTCAGGAACTGGATCATCCCATCCGATGCCTTTGAAGCACAACTCTTGGAGGATTTGTTTTCCACTCAGAGTGAACGGAGCCAAAAAACCAAGTGGATCATACAGAGAAGCTACAATGGACAGAAGACCACGGCGGGTTGATGGATGGTCCTTTGCACTGATGTTGAAACTAAAGGAGTCACTCATCATTGACCACTGAATGCCGAGTATGTGCCCATCTGATGTTACCTCTGGACTCAGCTTAAGAGGATCGGTTGTTTCTGCTCTTTCAGAAGGAGCAACACAGGAAAGAACATCTTTGTGGTTGGAGTTGAACTTGTGTAGCCTTAGGCCTGCATGTTTACACAGTTCCTGTGTCTCAACGATTAATGTTTTGGCCTCTTCAACAGTTGGAACATTGGTTATCCCATCATCAACATAGAAATCCTTTTCCACAAAGGTAGATGCTGCGGGGTGGATGTCCTTGTATTGCTTTGCCAGATACTTCAACCCAAAATTTGCACATCCAGGTGACGAAGCAGCCCTAAACAAATGAACAGTCATTCTGTACTCTAGTGGTTCATTTTCCAGCTTACCACCCTCCCACCAAAGGAACCTCAGGAAATTGCGCGTTTCAGCAGAAACATTAAATTGATGAAACATTTTTTCAATGTCGCAGATCACAGCAACCTTCTCTCTTCTGTAGCGACACAGAACTCCCACCAATGAGTTGATTAAATCAGGGCCAGTCAGCAAGGTATCGTTTAATGAGATACCATGAAATTTTGCTGAACAATCAAAAACAACTCTCAACTTGTTTGGCTTCTTTGGGTGGTACACCCCATGGTGAGGAATGTACCAGACTGTTTCTCCCTCAGAAGCTTCCAAGACTGGCTCTGCATAACCTTTTCTGATTGTTTCTTCCATGAAAACTGTATACTGCTGGTGATATTGTGTGTTGGCCATTAACTTTCCTTTTAGGTGTTTAAGTCTGATGGTAGCCAACCTTTTATTGTTTGGCAATTTTGGTGGGCTTTCGGTTTTAAACGGGAGGGGCATCTGGTAATGTCCATCTTCTTCTTGCTTTATATTTTCGCTCAGAATTTGTATAAAGCAAAAATCATCCTGAGACACCAACTTCTCACCATGGCTCTTTTCATTAAAGTCTGACTCCAAAGCTCTCAAAACATCTGAAACACCAGGCACTGGTAACTCTTTCACAGCAACACGGTGTACTACACTATGGTTTCCTTGTCGATCCATATGAGGGTTGGCTGCCCCTATGATGCTCCAACCAAGCGCAGTCTGTTGGGCAAAAGGTTCATTGTCACCACCAACGATGACCTCTAGGGGAGCTAGTGCTGACGGGCAGTCGTACCCGATGAGAAGTCCAACCTCACAGTCTTGCAATGATGATAACTTATTAGCTAGGTGGGTGAGGTGAGGCCACTGAAGTGCTGTAGCCTCCGTTGGAATGTGAGACTTATCAACTGGGATAAAGTCACGTGTGTACGCCTGCTGAATTGGTATGTGCCTTCCAGCCTGAAGACCTCGAACTTGAAAACCAGTGGCAGTTCTACTGGTTATGATTGTATTAACAGATGTCATTGTGCTTAACTTAAGTTGTACCGGCTGGGTTTTCACATTTAACTCCGAAATAAGATCATCTAGAATAAAGGTGGAGTCACTTTGTGTGTCTAAAAGAGCATAAGTTAGTATTTCTCTCTGGGGTTCTGTTGTTGAAGAGACAAGGACTGGAACGATACTGGATGTGGCAGAACCATGACGAGTCAGAGCATGAGACATTACCTTGTGAACTTGATTCTTCTCAGGTTCTCCTGTGGCAGCAGACTTATTACTCAACTCCATAGTTTGTGTTTTTCCTTCATGCAGGCAGGTGGGATGACGTCGACCACAAGTGTTACAGGTGTGTCGTCTTTTACAATCTTTAGAAGCATGTCCTCTTCTTAAACATCCAAAGCACAGATGATGCTCATATATAAGAGCTCTTTTTTCATCCTTAGTTTTTTCTGCAAAGGCTGAACATTTAGCAACTCCGTGTGCTTCGTTTTTACAGATTAAGCAAGGTGGCTTTGGGCTTTCTTGTGTCACCGACTGCGAATCCTTTAACTGAGTACTTGTATTTAGTGTTTTAGCTTTCTTCGGTGACCACTCATCTTTTGTTTTTACATTAATCATTAAGGGAGAGGCAATGGGATTACAAGCTATTCTGGCTTCTCTTTGCATGAAATCTGTGAAATGAAGAAAGCCTGGATAATCACCGGATCGATCCAGCTCTTCCACAACAATCCTGCTCCATCTCCATACCATCCACTCAGGCAGCTTCTTCAGAAGTTTGTGGTTTTCTTCACAATCGCTGAGAATTGACAACCCTTTAACATGAGGCATTGCGGCAGCACAGCCTTGGAGAAAATCTGCAAACTCTCTCAGTGCCTTAGGATTATTAGCAGCTATTGGGGGCCATTTCATCAATCTCTCTCTGAAAGCTCGTTGAACAATAAATGGACTTCCATATCTGTCTTCTAAAAGAGCCCATGCACCTTTGTATGCATCCTCAGAGCTTCTGTAGAAAAAGCCTTCTACCGCTTTACGTGCTTCACCTGCTAGATAGTTCTTCAAATAAAACATCTTCTCACTCACTGGAAGCGGCTTCTGATCGATCAATGCCATAAAGGATACTTTCCAATCAATAAACCTTAAAGGATCCCCTGTGAAAGTGGTGGGCTCTGGGACAGGCAAACGACCTAATGTAAAGGAATTTGCTATAATTTGGGCTAAACTGGCATCTTCCTGTATTACATTTTGGGGAACTGTGTGTCGTGGCTGAAAAGGTGTAGCTTGTGGATCAAGAATTGGGTTATAGTCAGTATTTAAACTATCAAGAGAAGATTTATCAGTCTTATCCACACAACTACCTGCTAAATCAAAATCATTATATGCCCTTACACGGGCCTCTGCAACCTTCACTTCACCATCTGCTCGCAGTTGTTGTAACTTTGATTTTCCTTCTTCCAGTTTTAACTTCATTTCAGCTTCTTTTGGTTTGATTTCTGCAAACATTTGTGTTTCTTCGCGTTTCCATTCGGTCTCCATTTTGACCAGCTTTGCCTGTTGAGAGTGAAGAATTTGGACAGCTTTTGCTTGCTCCATTTTGGCTGCCAGTTCCGCTTCTGCATCTGCACGTTTACTGGAGGACGACGACCTGGAGCAAGCACTTTCTGGAGCATCAGATCCTCCACTCGACTGGGAGGCAGCAGTTTCTGTGTTAGTTCGTCCAATAATAGATCCATATTCCTGTTTATTGAGCTGTATCCTCACTCTCTCCTTTTCAAGGCGGTCATTAAAGGTTTGTCCAGTGTTCTCCATTCTCTTATTGACAAGGTAACAAATCTCAGATGATAACGTGCTGCAGGCATCCATCTTCTTTACAATATCTAGAGCGCTTGTGTGATCACGTCTTATTGCCTCATAACATTGGCATACTTTATCATGATTGGCCTTGATTTCTCTTTGGATTTCTTCAAGATCATCCGGTGAACAAAGGATCTTTAATTTAGCTCTTATTTCCTTTGCCGACAGTTTCCAAGTTTCATATGCTTTGTTGAATGCTTTCTGCTTCTTCTTTGCTTCTTGGGTTTGTAGCTCTCTGCCTTTTTCTGTTAAGGTTCGCTCCCGAGAGCTGGACCTCACCTCTGGAACATCTTGAGAGTTGTTTTTGGTTTCCTCAACAGGTTCTAACATGTTGCTATTTTTAGGGCTGTTTATAACTTAAAGACTCTGAAGTGTTTTTTGTCTAATTCAACGGAGTTGTGGCTCTAACTTAATTTACACATGCTTTGAACCACCACTGATAGACATGACTACCTTAAACACCCCAAAGTTGAAAAACAACACTAATACATGTAGAATCAGCAGAGAAATTCCAATACACAAAATACCTTTGATGCAAATTATTATTATTTTGGCCTTAGCTACTTCTATTTATATTCAATCGGCAATACATGTACAACTGTACACATGTAAACAGAAAGGCACCACATTCAAAACATTTGAGGACTGACGGAAAGCTATGACAGCTTGATCTCTCAGCAACGTTCTCGTCTTTAATCAATGTCTCTCAGAGGAGCTGTTGCGCGCTGCAGCCGGTAGTTGACGACGTCTCTATGCACCAGGGTGGCTCTAAAACAGCGACGAGTTTCACTGTAGCTGCCCTTGGCATCAAGAAGAAAGCGTGGAGCTCGACGGGTGCAAATGTTTATTTTTCTTTTCTTTCATTGTTCTTCAGAACAGGCACCAGCACCGTACACCGTGAAACTGCAGGATATTATGAACAAAAAATACATCAGTTCACTTATTTCATTACATTTCAATCTAACAATAATACACAGTGCCCGACTAATAATAACAAACAAAAAGACGCGCTGTCATTGTACACACCTCGCTTCGCCTACCAAGGGCTCAAAACACCGGTCCTCATTTCCTCAATGATCCCAATACTCCAACAGAGTTTGCCTTAAACAAAAACACAGGGCAACACATGTATGTCACAGTTTAATTTAACGCGTTTCTGTGACATCTTTTGGGATTACCTACCGATTATGTTTTATATAGCAGTCGCTCCTTGCGCGCTGCTGTCAAGGCCCGTCAGTCTCAGTGTGCTTCAACTGTCAAAACCCGCATGTGACGTCACAATTTGTAGGCAAGTTACAACCCGGAAACATGAATTGTCGGCAGGGTGAACCCCAGAACATGTATGACAACAAAACAAAAACAATACTGTAAGTGGCCACTTACAGATGTGTATAATAATAATAATAATAATAAAGCTGCAAGCAGCCTTGATCAGGACCTCGCTCTCTGGACTCTGGCCCGTTGGGGTCGGCCCAATCACAGCCTCTGGCCCCTTTAATTATTGATCAAATAACATTTTTTGAAAGTTTAAACAAAAAAGGACTTTTATTTTGAAACCCAACTAAACGCCAATCTAGCTCGTGGCATATTGGCCACCACCTAACCCCAACCCTAACCCTAATGTTTCTGGTTTCCAGAGATAAGGATCTACTATAGTGGGTGTGAATGGTGGGGCGTGGTGTTTAGGTAAAGCAAAGAAAGCCACTTTAATCTAGGGTTGGTCCTGTAACCTTAACCCTAGGGTGGGGTGAAAAGTGGGCGGGACCTGGCTAAGTGATCCGTAACCCTAACCCCCTCTTTAGGCCACCCCCCAAATATCAGCTCAATTGAACAAACTTGGTTAGCATGCTTACTAGCATGCTAGGCTAGTACCTGTTATCTACCTGAAAATCACACAGGTTACTCCCCAGGTGTCCCTGACCTAGAATATGATCTTATATCACATGCTTATCTGCTAAGCTAACTGGCCTTGCATTAGCATTAAACTAACCAACTAACCTCTAATCTAGCTAATCCCTAAATATCCATTTGTCAGGGTTGTGGTGTCATTATTAATAAACAAGGACTTTTATTTTGAAAATATTTGGGGCTTTTATTTCGAAAGCCAGCTCACCCCTAGCCTAGCTAAACACTTAATATCCACTTTGAAGGTTTACATTGTCATTATAAAAAAACAAGGACTTTTATTTGGAAGCAGTTTGAGCCTTTGACATGTTAGCATGTTAACAAGTCCACAAACCCCTTGTTAGCTCTTCCACTAACCGCATGTTAGCAAGGCCACAAATTGCACATTAGCATGTTAACCAGTCCAAAAAGTACACATTAGCATGTTAGCTAGTCCACAAATTCCACGTTAGCATGTTAGCTAGTTTATGTAGCACATGATAGCAGGTCAGCCCATAAACCAGGACTTTCGTGGTATGACGTAATCCTGGTGTGAATGATGCAACACTGATGACACAGCTGCAGGTAGTGATGTCATCACAGAGGGGCAGAGGACGGATTTTATTCGCATATTTTGGAAACAACTCCTCTGATCCACAGTTTTCTGGCAAATATTTTGATAAAATTATCATTACTTGAGAGGAAAATTTGTCGTCTTTCAGTCTGTGTGGGTGTCGAAGCAGTCAGACGTAACCTTTAGACACTAGGAGGCGCAGTTTGACGCAGACGCACAATTTTGCTCCATCTGACTCAATGATAAATGTGGCTTCAAATCGCGGGAAAACCCCCCCCCCCCCCGACAGCGTTGTTCTCTCTCATCAAAAAGCTCATGTTTTATGGAATGTTCCCCTCATGTGTTACATCATCTTGTTCAGCAGGTTCTTCTCGCGCTTCCGATCTGCTCGTTTTGTGGCTCAGAGTCACGGTTTAGCCACAGTCGCCACTTGTTCGGGGTGTTCTGTCACGGCTGTTTTTGAAGAGACATCTTGGTTTCCCATGTATTTGAATGGGAGGAGGGAGGCGGCGGGATTCAGCGTTAGGTACTTGACGTCTGATAAAAACGAAACCACTCAACGAATCAAAAATTTGAACTGAATTATTGAGCAGGAGAGTCTCCTCTATCATTTAATCATGTTTAGAAGCCGATATGATATTCGTCCTCAGAGGAGATAACGTTTGCAAATCGTATTTTGAAAGGCAAATGGTGGACTTTCTGTTGGATTTAGGTCAGGGGTATCAGCACGTGATTTTAGGTCTTGATGAGACGAACAATTGTGTTTTGGTTTGATCTCTCTATGGCATTCCTACGGGCTGTGGTGGCCATTTTAGTGTTTCTAGGTGGCGCTAGAGAGCACATATTGGCACTCTGGGGTTTCATTTTTACATTTCCTTAAATTTTTTGCCAGTCTTGATGAGCATGGCAAATTTTGTGAACATTTAAGCGTGTTTAGTGAATCAAATTTGGGCTCAATGAGGAGTCAGGAGTCAAAGAAAAATGAAGAAAAAACAATAAGAAACATTACAAATACAAAAGGGTTGTGGCCTTTCGTGCTCCGCCCCTAATTACCACATTATGATGCATTACTGGCCGTATCAAAAACTCCCAAAACACTCCACAGTAAAAAGAGAAAGAAAAAGATTCAAATCTGATGTAAACCATCCCAAATGAAACATAAACAGGAAGTAAACAGAGGAAGAAATTGGCAAACTGGCCACAACAATGCAAAACTTTTTCCAACAGAACATGAGCTGCAGTGAAATACGCAATAAACCAAGAAAAAAAAAGTCAACAGGAGGTCAGAGGTCATAGTTCAAGGATTGAAGTTTTGAGGCCAAGTGGACTGTGGGTTTAGTACAGAGTGATCTATGAAGAAGAGTCTTTACCGGTCACACAGAATGAAGGGATGAGGGAGCGTCCGTCATTAACTCATCGTCACGCAAAACCTTTCTTGTTGCCATCTGGATTAGAAATTGAAAGGACTGAAGGAGGAATCAGTATGTTCTTTAGTTGGGTGTGGTGGTGCTGTTCTGCCTGCATTTGTTTTTAAAAGTAGAGGGTTATTTTATTCTCTCAGCTATGATATTAGAACACACAACTGTAGAACTGCATTTCCTACAAGTGAAATAGAAATGACTTGAAAAGACAAAACAAGTTAGAACAGGTCCAGACTAGTAAAGACTTTCTGATGTTCATCTTGGGATAACAACAAAACACACAACCCAAAATGTGTATTTTAGTGTTTTATTGAATCGTGTTTAATTAATGTGTTACAGCGCAAACCTTCTAAGCCCTCATTACCCAAAAAAAGTTTATTAAAGAATTAGTAAACCTGTAGACAGCAAAAGTGCAAACTGTCCAGTGATGAGACACAATCTGTTCAGTGAAATGTCTTACAATTGTTCTCAGTTTGGCTTCTTAAGCAAAGTCATTCACGTAATGTTAAAGTAACTTAATAGTCAACATAAACTTTTCCCTTCAGTTTTAGTCAGCATCACTTTTTGTTTTGTGCACATTTGATTGTCAGGATGAGAGAATAAATCAGTGCAAACATCCAAACACTGAAGGAAAACACATAAAAAAATAAATAAATATGAAAAACGAAATAAAAACAAAGCTTAAGAGGTAAAGAGAAGCAGCTTTCTTCTTGAATGCTCCCTGTTGTAGTGACACCTGAAGAAAGCTCTTCTATTAAAACCTGAATCCTCGATTCACTGCAGCTGAACAGGTAAAAAGAGATAACATGCAGTGTGTTCATTTCTGTTGACATAACAATAAATAAAGGAAATACGTTTTACTAACTGAACGAACGGAATGAAGCGAAATCATTGAACAATAAAACCTGAAGACCTGCTGAGTGGCAACAGAGTTTAACGTCGTGATACGATTAAAATAAAAAAAACCTTTTACGGTCTGGTGAGAACAATGTTACTTTTGAAAACGTAGACGGATAAATATCAGTTTCTGTAAGTACCTGGTGGCGTGGAAACATTTCAGGCTTTTGGGCTTCCTCTCCTCATGTCTGAGTGATTGTCGTCACCTGGTGACTCGGGTATAAATTTTGCTTGTTGTGTTTGTCAGTTTGTCTGTGCCGGAGGCTAAGTTTACACGTACCTGGCTATTTGAATAAAACGGGTGATATTGCTCAGCGTTTGGTCCGTGCGTTTACACATAAACCAGCTACGACGCTCCACAGTGATTCCTGAAAGTGGAGATCTGGAAAAACTCTGTGTCTCCGGTTGCATCTAAAGAGAGTCTGCAGATATTTACGTGACAATTCACATGCAGTCGCTCCTATCTCCTTTGCTATCTCCTTTTCCTTAATGCCGGAAGTGTTTAAAGGCTGTTTAATGCTTGACGCACGGCGTGACGTGCAGAACTTAGACGTGTGGAGTCAGCAGGAGAGGATGTGTGTACCATTTATACTACGCGTGGCTCCCGCTCCTAAACTGCAGGGGGCAGCGCATCGCAAACACACTTCCACCGCAGTATTAGATTAGAGCAGAAGCAGGAGACTTCTTCTCTGTGACACCAGCAGGTGATCCTGCAGTGGAGAGTGGATCATGCAACTATCATTTAGAATAGAATTTTCCCTCTGCTGACGTTTGACACTGAAGCGTCTATGAGTGAAATCTTGTGTTTCCAGAGTGGATGTGCAGCGTTATGCTATTTGTGTCTTTATAACCAAGTCTTCAGTCCTCCTCTTCTTCAGCTAAGCCTTTTTTTCCACACATCTACGTCCGTGTAGTCAGAAAAATTTGGAGGCGCACGGAGTGGAGATGTGAACAGGGTCACATGGAGACTCAAATGATGTCATTTGGCCACATGAAGCCGTACGGAGCTCGCCGACATGTCGAGCATAAAACAGCCTTTAGTGGCGGCCATGACAAGGAACATTCAAATCCTCACTAAGCTCAGGAAAGGAGGTTCCATGCTCCCTTTAGAACCTCCTTCAGCCAGGAACCCCTGATGCTTCCTTTACCAAAGGAGACCAGCTCATGTTCCCCCACAATTCCTTGCGGCGACAACATTTAAAGGGACCGGCTCATCGGAGCGTTCAGGGAAACTCAGGAAGACTGAAAAGGAGCAGATCATGTAAGTTACTAAAGCAATAATCTGCCTAGAACAACTTTAGAAAAGGGCCAGTTGGATCACAGATCCTCCTCCTGCCCGGAGAGGGGGCAGGGTCGGGGGGACCTCCAGGTGGGACACTTCAGACTCTCTCCATCCTCCCAGGTTCTAGCCCCACAGACCCAGGTCCACCAGTCCCATCAGTCCCGTCAGTCCCGTCAGTCCCATCAGTCCCATCAGTCTCTTCAGTCCCATCAGTCTCTTCGGTCTCTTCAGTCTCGTCAGTCCCGGTTTTGTCAGTCCCGGTCCCTGTCTGTGTCTGATTAGTGTTGATATGTCCCACCTGTCTGCCCCTCCCTTGTGTATTTAAGCCCTTCTTCCTCTTGTCTCAGTGCTTGATTGTCTTCGTGACCCCAGGCTTTTCCCAGTGTTTCCTCCTGTACTTTTTGACCTCTGCCTGGATTTTTGACTACTGAACTTTTGGATCTCCCTTCTTGTTTTGTACGCCTGTTTTCATGATAAACTCTTCAATAACCTGATCTGAGTCTATGTTTGGGTTCATGGACCTTCAGCAGCCACAGCAGGACATAAACAAACAGAATGTAGATTTAGGCATGGGTGTATGGACAGGAAGTGCCTCCATCACCACCATGACGTCTTTTCGAGGTAAGCCTCTCCACAGCAGGAGGTCGGGCAGCAGCAGCAGGTCTTCGCTGGAAGAAACAGCAGCAAGTTAGAAACGTGCAGCTTCATCAGCGCAGCAGCCTTAACCATAGAGGAATCACATCAATATAAAAGAAACAGGAAGAACTGGTGCTGAGAATGAAATCATAAAATCCAGAATAAAAAACATTGTGGTGAAAATATAAATCAAAGTGTTGATAACAGTTAACATTTCAAATGCAGGTGGGAAGAGGGAAAGACCCTGGAAAGACCTTTACAGGTTTAGACCAGTGAGTGTCGAGTGAGCTCAAAATGAAGACTATGGTGGACAATTTTTTTTGTCAGAATATGGAGAATACAATCAAACTATGGAGAACAAAAGTCAAAATGTTGAGACGAGATGTAGAATATTAAAAAATTATACATAAAAAGAAGATAATCAGAACCTAGTGAATGTTAATGAAAAAGGAGGAAAAGTCAAAAGGGTGGACGGAGTTTTTGGGCAATTTGTTAAAATGGTGGTTTCAATAGTCACAGTTCTTTACTTGGGATATCCTATACACTCAATAATTGTTTAATTTTTTTAACTAATTAATTGCCAAGTTTTTCCATCATTGGTTGAATTGCATTTAAAATTGTCAAAATGATCCTTGTTCATCATTACAGTTAGTGGAGTGAGCTCAGTGGGAGTATTTTCTTTAAGTCAGGAGGGAACTCTTCACTAATCTGTAGTGGATACGAGGGGGATGGAGAGCTCACCTCTGTCTGTTACACTCCTTCTGTATGATCGCCATCATCACCTTCAGTGTATCCATGCTGTCGGGGTTGTTGGGTAACGCCAACACCTCTTCGATGCTCAGCAGCAGTTTGTTATACTCGTGGACATCTGAAGCCTGAAATGACCCAAACAGAGGAACATCTTGATTGAGGAGCTGCAGAGCCGCTGCCTCTTTCCTTCTTGGCCACAGAGTCGGAGCGTTCTCCCGAAGGTCCGCCTTGGGAGCAGTTCTCGAAGCGTTGCGTTGTCAGTGGCTCTGAGCACCGTTGTCGTGTAAACCGAAACCCAAAGTTTAGCATTTTCACTTGAAATCGTAGAAATGGGCCCCGTAGGAGCCAAATATGGTATTAATGGATTTGTACATTTGTTTTGAAATGTGTGTAAACAATGTGTGTCGTTGACATCATTTGCATATATTCTGGGGCAATGAGGGAGCAAACGGGTGTTGACCCCAGAGGGACGCACAGGTTTTTGACTGCTCTGGCGGAGTTTGTGAGGCTATGCTCGTGTTTTGTTTTCTGGTGATTTGGACTTTGATCTAATATGATTTTGCACTAAAATAGAGAGACTGTTGTCGGGGGCTGTAGATCCATGAACTCCTCCAGAGCTTCAGTGAGCTGTTTCTCCAACTTGGTCCCCCGAAGGAAAACACCACAACAATGGATAGGCCATAAAACAGCAGGGGAGCGAGCCAGACCCCGGAAGTGGCCAATGAGGACGCTTGAATCCGACCCGAACACAGCACAGGGGTCCAAACCCAAGTTGGGGAGAGTCACTTTCTCCCAACACTAACCGCTGTTCAATCCGACCATGGAGGGAGAAACATCTCTCCCTCCTCAGGGTGGTAAAGAGGGCAAAAGAACAGAAGAACCACCAACGCCAGCCCGCTGGATGAGCAGGACCCAGTTTGGACTACATCTTCTGTTTTCCGCTATTTTTCCTGTTTTTGGGAGATTCTGGAGACCAGAGCCAGTGTCGTCTCCTCCCAAGATCATCCTCTCAGTTGCACTCCTGCAGCTGGAGCCAGGCCTCTGAATTTCAGGATGCTGAAATTTAGACCCGGTAACAACCAGTTACCACCGCCTCCCAGAACCAACAGCACCATGGACGGTGCTGTCCAGAACCAAAGAACTATCAGGGTGAGAGCGTTTGTCTGGGCAGAGAATAGTTAGAATGATGTTCTGTTGAAAATGCAATGTGTTTCCATGTGCCGCTCAGAAGGCAGCAGCCTTTCACGTTGTTTGTGTATGCGCATTCACGCGCACTAAGTCCAGAACGCTGGTTTTCCACCTCAGAACCAGAGGTCCAAGTGAGCTCCAGGCCCACTGGGAGCTCTGTGTGGAGGAACCAGGGTTCAGAACCGAGCCTCACAGAATTCTCTGTCTTTCTCTTGTCTTCATCCTCTCTCATCTCTCCCTCCTCTTTCACTAACCCGCAGCACCCCACTTATCTGATCAAGATAAGCTCACACTACTGCATGTCAGCTGCTGCAGAGCAGATCTGTTTTGATCACAGGAGTTCTAACTGAAGGACCCGACCTCCCCTTAGGACTCTGGTGATCAGAACCTCGGTAGACTAACTCGCTCCGAGACCGCCCTCGCGCACGCGCGCTCGACGGACGTCTTGTTTATCTGGCGCTAAGCAACCGCCGCGTCCCCAGAAAGAGCGAGTCAAACGCCCCTAGTGGTCGCGGGGGTCATCGTAATCCCTCCTGACATCCACCAGGTGGACACATCAGGTTATTGCGCTCTCCCTCTGCGCGCCGCCGCACGCCCCTAGTGGTCGTCACAGTCACCGCATTGACCCGCCGACGTCTGCCTCCACCTGGTGGACGTTCGAGGTCATCACACCCCCTCGTCACGCACGCACACACACACACACACACACACACACACACACACACACACACACACACACACACATTGTACATAGTGTGTGCTGTTTAATAGATTAGATCTCCGTGTTAGATGTCGTTTGCTATTTGAATGTGTTGATTTATGAGATGATTTACAAATTATTTATGAATTAATACATTTTTATTAATAAACGCCTGTTAGCTGAATTGTACGCTTCTTGGTGATTATCGTGTATTTATTGTTGACAATTCACTGGTTTGTAACAGTCTGTGCTCGGATCTCACACCTTCCAATCTATTTAAGATTGTTATATTTTATGCAGAAATATTAACTAACTTAAATAAACTTTTTACAAACGAGACTGATATTTTGGTATTAGCTATTTCCAGTTTATCTGGTGGTGCCCCGATTTATTATTACTACACAAATAACAAATTTATGCAAATTAATAATTTTTTTATTAAAAATTATTTTTGATAATTTTTCATTTTTTTGTTTTTAAAGTAATTATTCAATTACTTTAAGAGTTGTTAATGAGTAAATGACCGTTTACTTCCATTAATAATTTCAATTTTTCATAAATTACTTCCAGTGATTTATTACTTTTAGTAATCTATTACTTACAGTAATTATATGCTAATAACCAACCATAAACCCCAACACTGTTGTATCGTAACGGATCTATGGACTCATGTGATGAACACCAAGCAAAAGGTAAACAATAGCCGCCTCGCACGTCAATCCCACCTGCCGAGGCGACATCTCACCAGCCCAGGAGGCTGCCTGGTGAAGGTCCTCGGTTTACAGTAAGGCTTTACTTTTGGCAGTAACATTTTAGTAACAGATTTTTGTGAAATAAACAAAGTTAGAATTGTGTCTTCTTTGTGACTGTACACAAAATGTGTGTTCTTCAGGTTCCTGTGTGTGATTATCAGCAGACTGCAGGTCTCACCCGGGCTGAGATGATGTTGTGAAGCTGCTCAGCGTCGTCACAGACTGTCGTCCCGACGTCAGTACTCCACTTCTTCAGTTTTCTCCTGCTGGTTCCAATCAGAAGCTTGAAGTAAAGGTGAGCAACGGCCTTGTAAATGTCGCCCATCACTGCCTGGGAGACAGAAAGTGAACATGAGGCTCTGATGAAGACTGGTCTGTTAACACATGAGGCAAATCCTCACCTTGTGCTCATCACCAACAAACGGCAGGCAGGGGAAATGCTCCTCGAGAGCGGCGAACGGGAAAGTCTGCGTGTTGTTCAATTTGAAGTATTGTTTGAGGTTTTTCTGCAGGACAGGATAATATGACCTTTGTTAACTCATACATGTTCTACGACACATGAATCACTGTGAATATTGATCGCAGAGAGGGTCAGACACCTCCACATCCCCGATCACGAGTTTAGCGAGGAGGTCTTTGGTGAAAGTTTCCGTCTGGTGCAGCGTGGCCACAGTCTCCTCCATGTTTCCCTTCTGGATGTGTGTCCTGAAATGTATTATCATCAGTCGTGTTAGTTTTGTTACGATTGTGTCCTTGAATATTCATTTATATGTTTGTATTTCTTGATCGTGGTCATTGTGGATGTATTTAGAATTCCAGGAAGCTTTGTGACCAGTCCAGGTCTTTTTGTGGTGAATTTGTCCCATTTTCACCTCATTTGGTTTCCTTTTGTATCTTTGTGTTTTGGCCAGCTGTGGTAAATGTGTGTTTTGATTGTCGGTTTTAGGTTTTCGTGCAGCCACTTTCATTCAGTCAAAAGAAGGAAGTCGTCTCCATATAGCCACTGTCTTTGTCTCATCATTTGACTTCCTCTGTCCTTTGTAGTTGCTTTAATGTTTTTTTCTTTAATATTTCACTTTCATCATAACACAGTGATTAGTTGAGATTGCACTTCTTTGAAGCCTTTTTACACATTCAGTTTTTTTGTGTTTCTTTCTGTTCTTGTTTTGTTCCTATTCTGAACCTTGGTCTGGAGTTCCCACATTACTGAGGCAACATTTACCATGGATTGTTTTGTGCGACGCGACGCAACGCTCTTTCATGACGCGATACAGAAGCTCGATAGAAGGGAAACATCCTGGAACTCACCTGATTTCTTTACAGGTTTTCAAAGTCTTGAGGAAGTGAATGGTTTGTGGTTGGTTCATGTTGGCTTGCTCCTCTAAAAACTCTCTCTGCCACACGTCGTACCTGCAAACAAAGACGATATGTTCACTCCACAACTCAAAGCTCTCAGTTTAACCAGCGGTTTGCACTGGAAGATAATAAAAGTGTCATTCAAGCAGTTTAATGGTTCTACGGAGTAAAGCTGAAGTCTTACCCTTTAACAAAAGTCAGCAGCTCCTGAGAAGAAACCTGAAGTACTGAATTACTCAGTTCTTCATCAATGGATTTGGATTGTTCAGGCATGGAAAAGGCGCACTGAAGGAGGATAAACATGGTCAGGACTGTCTCATTAAGCAGCAAATTAACAGACAAATGTTATTAACTTCAAGTCAATGTATGCATGTACATTGTAGTACAACAAGTTGACTTAACCTTTGTAAGAAAATGTCCATATTTTAAGTTTTAGTAAACTTAACAGGATAAGTGACGATGGCTTGACTATTTTAATTCAGAAGTGCTTAAGATGATTTAGTCCCTAATAAATAACAGTATGAGCTCACACATATTGAAAGTAATACTTTGTGGTAACTTAGTTGTTTTTTATACTCGTGTTTACTGCTCCTTTTGAAGGAAACCTTACTTGCATTAACTAAGTGAAGTAAGCTTCAGTGAGTATTCAATGTTTTTTTAATCACAGTGCCAACATTTACAGTGTAGGAGTTGTTTGGTATTATTTCTACCTGAATGACGTCCACATGAAGCCCAACATAAGCCTCCTCAGTGTCGCAGGTCTTCTGGCTTTTATGATTCTGCAGGATACACTCAAGTCGAATTTTGATTTCTTTCTATGTACAAGAAATACACACACAAAAACCCACTCAGTCAGGTGCACTGGATGGAAAGTTTAACCAAACCCCCCATGATGTCACCATGTTTGTGTCCAAAGCAGAAACAGTTCTCACCTGCACATTTTGAAGAAGTTTGTCTTTTGCTTTTGTCTCCCATTCGTCCCATTCGTTGCTCGGCTGGCAGTCGGGACGGGAAAACTCCTCGTAGCTGGTAAAACAAGGCAAATACCAACGTCCAACCTGGTTATCATCAGTTCTCACTATTAACTTTACTTTAAGGCACTTTTTTCAAGTCTTGGTGGTTCATAAGCATACATACAATATATGCACACACAATATAACTTACATACATTTTAATCTTTTTACGCATCTTGATTGGGTTAGGGTTAGTTACAATGGGCAGCCACAGTGAGGCGCTCCGGGGAGCTGATGGGGTTCAAGGGTCTTGGTCAAGGAGGCACAGTGGTGAGCTGTCAGCTTTAAACTCCCAATACCAATTCAATGTGTGATCAGTGGGAGAGGGGGAATCGAACCTACAACCTTCCGATTAAAAGGCCGAGTGAGCCACAACCACCCCGAATTATTGTTATTGCAATAATCTACATGTGAGGGAGGAGGCAGCAGCTACACCATCAACACTGACACAGATCAGGATAAACATCGTTTTAATTGATGAAGTAAAAGATGATAACCTTGCTGGACTTTATATAAAATACAATAAAAAACCTTCATATTGGTGGGACCTTGATTTATGGAATGGAAAGTCTTGGTAATCAACCAATATTGGTGTAATCTGATTACTTTTGCAGCTTTGGTATGCAAAGCTCAGCTGCTTTTATCCTTTCAGTGTCACTGTGACTTGGTGGTCTTTCCCCGAGAATGTCTGTGTGCTCTCTTTGTTAATGTTGAGAGCAGCTTGTTCTCTGCAGCATGTGTGTGTGTGTGTGTGTGTGTGTGTGTGTGTGTGTGTGTGTGTGTGTGTGTGTGTGTGTGTGTGTGTGTGTGTGTGTGTGTGTGTGTGTGTGTGTGTGTGTGTGTGTGTGTGTGTGTGTGTGTGTGTGTGTGTGTGTGTGTGCGCGCGCTTTCATTACTCAAACAAACAACAGCACCAACTAGTGGCCCAACATGAAAACAACATTGTTTTCAACATTTCTGCTGTTGCCATGCTAAACTTTTCTGAAAGGAAAACACAAAGATGTTTTCACTTTAAACGTCGTGATGTAAACTGTCCAAAGAAAGGCTGAGCGGTCCAGAGTTAACAGGAAGAAGATGAATACCTGAGATACTCGTGACGAGCCCAGTGCATCAGGTGGAAGCAGCTCCTGCTGGAGCCGACGCTCTGGAGGAGGCTCAGCAGGTGAGTGGCCACGCGGCAGTGGCAGCAGGCCACCAGGTGTCTCATCAGCCCGTAAGGCTGCAGCAGTGGTTGAAGCTTCTCCAGCTGGTAAACCACGTCCTCCTGCAGCTTCCTCAGGTGCTCCTGAAGGTTCTGCTCCGTCACCTCCGGAGGCTGTGCAATGGTCTGCCTCCAGAATGTATGCATGAGGACGCTGCACTGTTCTTTGGCGTCATGATGGGAACAGCTCTCTGAGCACTGTGAGGGACCGGACTGCGCAGGCACACCCAGGATCAGATGCAGATCCTGAAGCACGGAGGTCAGGTCTGACTGGAGCTGCTGGTTCAGATCAACCTTGAACAGCTGAATGTTGTTTTCAGGTTCTGCAAATGAAGCAGAATAGATCAATATGACATTAATACGAACTTCTGGAAGTCGTTTATGAACATTTATGAAAAGATTAACGATGACTAAACTGAGAGTTTGAACTTGTTACACGCTGATTTGGTCTCATGTGAAAGAAGCTGCAGAGCTGCTGTCTCTTTCCTCCTTGATGCAATGGCCTCATTGTTTCTTTTAAGAACAGCTAACATCTAGATTAGAGTGCATACTCCTCCTCTCACATCAGATTATAGAACATCTTCCTCCTCTAATATCAGATTATAGAGCATCTTCCTCCTCTAATATCAGATTACAGAGCATCTTCCTCCTGTAACATCAGATTATAGAACACCTTCCTCCTCTAACATCAGATTATAGAGCATCTTCCTCCTGTAACATCAGATTATAGAACACCTTCCTCCTCTAACATCAGATTATAGAGCATCTTCCTCCTCTAATATCCAGATTATAGAGCGTCTTCCCCCTCTAACATCCAGATTATAATGCACCTTTCTCCTCTGACATCAGATTATAGAACATCTTCCTCCTCTAATATCAGATTATAGAGCATCTTCCTCCTCTAATATCAGATTAAAGAGCATCTTCCTCTTCTTACATCAGATTATAGAGCATTTTCCTCCTCTAACATCAGATTACTAACATCAGATTATTGAACATCTTCCTCCTCTAACATCAGATTACAGAACATCTTGCTCCTCTAACATCAGATTATAGAGCATCTTCTTCTTCAAACATCCAGATTATAGAGCATCGTCCTCCATTAACATCCAAATTATAGAGCATCTTCCTCTTCTAACATCAGATTATAGAGCATCTTCCTCTTCTAACATCAGATCATAGAGCATCTCCCTCCTCTAACATCCAGATTATAGAGCATCTTCCTCTTCTAACTGATGAAACTTCAGTTGAACTTAATGAGTCAAACAAACTGAATTGCATTGGAAATTTGTCCCTTGTTTTCATACATCTTGGGGAATGTTTAAATTTTGTTTCAATTATAAATAAAAATAGGACCCTACAGATTATTTCTTGAAGGAAATTCTTGCTTTTGTCTTTTCTTGTTTTTTTCACAGTAATTTTGTTATTTGTTCGTATTTTACTTTTCTATTGCTTTTGTCATTCTATTTATTTAAGGTATATTTTCCAACAAGCAAAAGGTATGTATAAATGTACTCTTAATTCTGCTCATGTGAGGAACGCGTGCAGATCGGCCACGCCTCTTTGTAGGTAACATTTCACCTAAAAACAGATTTCTTAAAGCTGCAGAACCTGTTTTTTTTTATGTGCGCCCGGACTATAATCCAGGGCACACCTCAAATCCTTTCTGCTGCCATTTGCTTCTTTATCTCCGACTCATATTTCAGCAGCAACAATAGCCCTGGGCATGCAATCTGCTCCGGGATTCCCAAGGTGGCTCGGTTACCTCAGCCCGGGATTCCCCCCGACTGAACAAACATGGCCAAAAGAGAGAGTCAACACTGAAAATCTTTGTGCTCACTTTTAATGTAATCTCACATTATCACAAAAGTCACATTAGTGCTTTAGTTCGTGTAGTGAGTCGAAGAAAATTTGCAGGATTGTGTTCAGTTTTTAATCTGGACAAATGTTGGACCTGTGAGTCCAACCAGCCTGTTCACAGGTTCACACATACACATTACTGGAATTTCCTCATCACTGTTGTTTTATTGTCTCAGATTAAAAATATCACAATATACCTTCAACGTGCCTTTAGTTTAAATCTTTGAAAGTGTTTTATCTGAAGTCCTTACTTTTCTTTCACAATTAAAACTAGAGCTACACTCGGTAGAGCGCACACTTTCGCCAATGCCACATCTGAAACCAATGGATTTATAAGGTTGTTTGACCCACCACACCTCTCCTTCCAGCATTTGTCATGGTCGTTTGAATTGCTTCATGTTATCACTGTATGACACAGATGTACACACATTTTACATTTTTTAGTTTTTTGCGAAAGGTTGGTGAAATACATAGAAACCAAGAAAGAAAATTAATAAATGAAACACACAGACGAACACACAACCTTCACAGGCAATTTCGGTGGTCGTCCAACTGTGTTTGGCAAAGATGATCATCATAGAACATATGTGTGTCTTTTACCTTACTTTCTCTGATATTTAATACATGAAGCTTTCAGCAGAAAGAGGATCAACAGAAAACCAACTGAGCTGGTAAATGTCTGCAGACTGAGAAAAGCAAAAGAAAACAAGTCTTACCGTCGTGTGACTCATTGTGCTCATTTTTCCCAAGTAAAGGTGTCTGGCTGTTGCTCCTCTTCGCTGTTTTTTGTTTTCTGAACGGAAGATTCGGCATGATCTTCTTTTTTTTAAGGCTTTACAATTCTTTTATGTCTTTGCTCGGCAATGCTCTCTCGATCTGAGTCCTCGGAGCGTCTGACTCCTTATAAAAGCCAGCGGGGGTTTTCCCATTCCATCACTTTCACTTTCCTCTAACAGCAGCTCATTCCCGGCAACAATGCCACTGCAAAGCTGTTGCAACATGTTGACGATGCGAAATAAACTAAAAAACACTATTTTCACTACTGCTACTGTTGTGACTGCATGCATAATAATTGATGTCAAAATATAATAACTGCAGTTTATTGTTTAGTCCTGCAGCCGATGAATCTCATCACCATGTACATATATATCTATATATATATCTATATGTAAGTGGCCACTTACAGTATTGTTTTTGTTTTGTTCTCATTCATGTTCTGGGGTTCACCCCGGCTGTACCATCAGACTTAAACACCTAAAAAGAAAGTTAATGGCCAAAACACAATATCAGCAGCAGTATACAGTTTTCATGGAAGAAACAATCAGAAAAGGTTGTGCAGAGCCAGTCTTGGAAGCTTCTGAGGGAGAAACAGTCTGGTACATTCCTCACCATGGGGTGTACCACCCAAAGAAGCCGAACAAGTTGAGAGTTGTTTTTGAATGTTCAGCAAAATTTCCCGGTATCTCATTAAATGATACCTTGCTGACTGGCCCTGATTTAATCAACTCATTGGTGGGAGTTCTGTGTTGCTGTGATCTGCGACATTGAAAAAAATGTTTCATCAATTTAATATTGCTGCTGAAACGCGCAATTTCCTGAGGTTCCTTTGGTGGGAGGGTGGTAAGCTGGAAAATGAAGCACAAGAGTACAGAGTGACTGTTCATTTGTTTGGGGCTGCTTCCTCACCTGGATGTGCAAATTTTGTGTTGAAGTATCATGCAAAGCAATACAAGGACATCCACCCCGCAGCATCTACTTTTGTGGAAAAGGATTTCTATGTTGATGATGGGATAACCAATGTTCCAACTGTTGAAGAGGCCAAAACATTAATCGTTGAGACACAGGAACTGTGTAAACATGCAGGCCTAAGGCTACACAAGTTCAACTCCAACCACAAAGATGTTCTTTCCTGTGTTGCTCCTTCTGAAAGAGCAGAAACAACCGATCCTCTTAAGCTGAGTCCAGAGGTAACATCAGATGGTCCTAAGTTTCTCTGGGAACAAGAGGTATTCCCAACACACAAACCATCTACCGAGCTGTTGGTCGGTGACCCTGAGGTCAAAACCACTCATGTGTCAGCGACTCAAGTCCGAAACCAAACAGACATTTTGAGTCGGTTGGAGAGGTTTTCTACCTGGACCACACTCCTTCGAGTAATTGCAAGAATAAAAAGACTTGGGTCAAAGCTCAAGTACATCGATACTGTAACTGTGGCAGAACTTAAAGGAGCTGCCAAAGAAGTTTTCAAATCAGTACAGCAGCAAGCTTTCCCTAACGAGTCAAAATTCCTTCAAGAAAATCCCCAAGGAACCAGTCTTCCAAAGTCGAGTCCTCTTTTTCGTCTTAACCCAGTTTTGGAGGGAGGACTTCTCTGTGTTGGTGGAAGACTTAAAGGTTCAACTCTGAGTGTAGAGCAAAGACATCCTGTCAATCTTCCGAAGGATGGACACATCACCAAGCTGATTTTGTCCCACTTTCACAGTCAAGTCTGCCACCAGGGACGCAATCAAACTTTGATGGAGCTCAGAGCTAATAGGTTAAGGATAATGGGTGGGAGCAAAACAGTTACAAGGATGATTTATAATTGTGTACAGTGCCGTAAACAAAGAAGACCAGTGGGAGAGCAAAAGATGTCCGACCTTCCAGAAGAACGCTGTCAAATCTCAGCTCCTTTCACTTTCTGTGGAATGGATTGTTTTGGACCTTTTTTGGTGAAGAATGGGCGTAAGGAGATCAAAAGATATGGGTTAATAATCTCCTGTCTTTCTTCTCAAGCAGTCCATGTTGAAATGTTGGATGATTTATCCACAGATTCATTCATCAATGCTTTAAGATGCTTCATAAGACTGCGAGGAGCAGTTTCTCTTCTTCGCTGTGACCAGGGTACAAATTTCGTGGGCGCGAGCAATGAGTTCAGGAAGGCACTCGAACAAAGCAATAAAGAGCTCAAGATCTTCCTGGCAGAAACACAGTGCGAGTTTGTTTTCAATTCACCCTCAACGAGTCATGCAGGAGGTGTCTGGGAGCGACAGATACGAACCATTCGAAGTGTCCTTAATGTTACCATCGCTCAGTGTCCTGGAAGACTTGATGATGCATCACTCAGAACCCTGTTCTACCAGGCCATGGCTATTGTAAACAGTCGGCCTCTCAATGTTGATGGAATAAATGATCCAAACTCACTTGAACCAATTACGCCAAACCACCTCATTCTGTTGAGAATGTTTAAATTGTGGCCAGTTGTTATCAAAGAAATCATGTTTGGCAAATAATTGTGTCAGGTTTTTTGTTTTGTTGTTTTCTGTTCCAAACATGATTTGGTGGGAGTGTAAGTGGCCACTTACAAACTCTGAAGTATTGGGATCACTGAGGAAATGAGGACCGGTGTTTTGAGCCCTTGGTAGGCGAAGCGAGGTGTGTACAATGACAGAGCGTCTTTTTGTTTGTTATTATGAGTCGGACACTGTGTATTATTGTTAGAATGAATTGTAATGAATTACATTGAAATGTAATGAAATAAGTGAACTGATGTATTTTTTGTTAATAATATCCTGCAGTTTCACGGTGCTGGTGCCTGTTCTGAGGAACAATGAAAGAAGAAAAAAATAAACGTTTGCACCCGTCGAGCTCCAAGCAACACTATGTATATATATATATATATCTATATATGCTTAATATTTGATTGCAATAAAATAAGATGCATAAAACAGTGGAAACTGGTGGAGAGAAATTCTGCTTTATTTTGCCCATATATAAAATGGATTTTACCAAAAAAAAGTTTAATCTTGGACAGCGCGCACACAGACACACACACACACACACACACACACACACACACACACACACACACACACACACACACACACACACACACACACACACACACACACACACACACACACACACACACACACACACACCAGTGCATCTAAAGTGAAAAGGATTATGTGAATGGAAAAAGGTGAGCTCATGGGGCGTAAGCTGTTCTGGAAATGAAAGAGAAAGTAAATGAGATTATCTTGAGGAAACAAAGAAGTGATTGTGCTTTTGGCCAAGTGAAATCAAGTATTAAAGTCAACCTTTGTTAGATCATCAAGGGCAGACACTCACTTAGTCGACCTCAGTGGGACTTGATAGTCCATCATAAGGGTCCTAAGCTCAGAGATGCTGTCCACCCCGGCATGCTCCTTTAAGGTGTCTATAGCCTCGTTTCCACAGTGCCCCTTGGTGCCGGTACGGGTCAGGTCGGAACCGGTTGTTGTGTGTTTCCACTGACTCAGAACCGTTACCAACCGGTACCATTGGTTACCATTTCTTGCTACCCCTCCACTTGGGGTACCAGGCACAATGTGCCGGATATGAGGGGGAGGAGCTTCAACACTGCCGTCTGCTCATTGGTCCGTGACGACCTGTTCTCCCAGCAAGCAGCCATTTCCAATCAGTTCTTCTGCAGCAATCAGGAAACTTTTTTGAAAATGTCCTCCCGTTATGGCGTCACATCCTGCATGATTACACAACCGTTCATAACCCCGCCTACATTTCAAACCGAACCCCGTGTAATGGAAACGCGGCACTGATATGGGTCTGGTTACGGATAGCCGACCCCACCCGACCGGCACCGGCACCAAGGGGCACTGTGGAAACGACGCTTAACATGGTCTTGATTGGTCGTCCCGGCCTCCTTTCACCATGTGTGGGCTCCCACAAGACGTCTGCCGAAGCTGGTGTCGTGGATGTTTTGTTGTTGTCGGTGCTGTTTGGAATAAAGTGTAAGAACAAGGTTTTTCTGTCAGGAGAAGTTTATTGGGGTCCAAAGGCCCAGGATCCTGCAGAGTGCATTCAGTTGCCTGCAGGATAGAGTGTGCGTCTCACAAGTTGCACCTGTGAGTCTTAACCAGTGGAGGGGTTTGAAGCAGAACAATTGAACTGTTGAGTTTTAGCAATAGCAGACCATTGACCTTGGTTCCCAGGCAGAGAAGGCCTTGCTGGAGAAGAGAGTGAACCAAGAGTTGCTAGCTTAAAGCCAGGAAGGGAGGAAGCCTCTGATAATGAAATATAATGTGTATAAGGCCAAGATATCATTTTACCAGGACAATCCCCCCTTTTGGTCATAATTTATTATTGACCAACTAAAGAAAATAAAATTATGTACAAGACTCTAACGAAAACATCCATCATGTTACCCTGAAACAGTTTCAAACATTCCTTCATAATTCATCACATGGAAATAATTGTTTTTTACAGAGCACAGACACTCTTAAGATGGACAGAGCAAAAGTAGGGTACCAGTGTGTTCACACATGAGCTTCTTGATCTGAATCTGTGTCATGATCAGAGTCGTCAAACTAGTCTGCTCAGGAAAAGAGGTCAGGAAGGAGGTCAGAGTCTGTAGGGTGGTCATTGGAACAGTAGATGACGTCAGAAGTCTCTGTTGTGTGAGTCTGCTATCACAGCCGCACGTTTAGCTCGCTCGACTGTCGGTCTCAGGAGGGTGGTAGGAATGTCGGCAGGGGTAGGAGTTGGGGTCGTTGTTGGCTGAGTCGGGGTCCATGAGTGACGCATGAACATTAACGGCAGCACCACTATTAATGAGATTAACAGGAGTGTTAAGGTCGTTCCTCTGAGTCCACAGAACCCTGGGGGTCTGGAAGGATGCCATGGCGGTCTACCCGATTCCATGGTAGGAATATTTCGCCATTGGCAATTGGGTGTCGTACTGAGTCAAACCTACCTGCTTTCCTCGTTATGTATGTGTCTCTAAGTTTGTGCAGAAAATGGGTGTAGGAGTGAATAGATACCACCTGTCCAGTGTTTACAGGATTAAAAAGGAGACCTAGTGGTTGGACCTGGGACAACCCACACTCTGGGTTCTCCCGTGGTCATGCAGCTGTCTTGCTGGGCCGTCTTCTTCAACCACAGTGTGTGTGTGTGGGTGTGTGTGTGTGTGTGTGTGTCGTGGCACCGATCCTGATCCTCTATGTTGTTATAGAAGCGTCTAGGAGAGGTTACCCGCAGGTCACCCCGTGTGTTTTCATGTGTGCGTCAGTCAGTGCTAACGTGTTAGCTGGATGTGGTCAGGCTGGTTGGTGGGTGTTGCAGTCGAGTCGGGAACCGGATCGTGGGGTTCAGGATCCTTCCTGCAGTGCGATGCCTGAACCTACGTTGTCCTTTCAGCAACCGTCATGGTGGTGTGAGTGGTCAGCTGAATCTGGAATGGCCCCAGCCACCTCTGATCAGACCACCGCTTCCGACCTTCTATTATATATTCATAGAATATAATTATTCATAGAATTCATTGTTTCTTGTAATATTTTAAAAAGGTGATACAGAAAATGCGTCTTTAAATGTGAATGAAAACAAAAGGATAAATAACATGTTGGTCTATATGCAGACGTCTAGCTAGGGGAGGTGTTGATCGGTCTGGGCAGGACCCCTGACCTACTCATTTGGTTTGATTTGATTGGATGTCATTACGTTAACAGTTGACAAGTGTTGACAGTTCCTGGCACAAATTCCTACGAGAGACTGGTGAAAGGCTGCGATCTGAAGAGAGATGGATATTAGAAAATGGCTGAAAGGTGGTGCAGCAATGTGTCATCCAGCTACATCAAGCGAAGGGGGAGAAAACGCGTTCAGTGAAGCAGCTGTCGCGCAAAAGCTTGTTCCTGTGGCTAGCCAAGAGCCACCCGCAAGCGAAACTAGCGAACACCCGCCAAATGACCTCAGAAGAGACCACCCTAACCAAGTGAAGCTTCAACAGTATCCTGTCAGCATTTCTGGTAGTAAGAAAAGTGCATTTGTTTCCTCTTGGTATCACAAACGTGACTGGCTGGAATACAGTGTAAAAGCTGATGCAGCATTTTGTTTTTGCTGCCGGTGTGATGTTCTGTGTTTCCTGTGTGGTGCACCTCTCCTCTCTCTCTCCCCTTCTCTTAGTGCTGCACTCTCCAGGGACAAGCACACACACCTGAGGCTGATCATTATCAGCGTGGTACTTAATCCGGCAGCTGATCAAAGGGCGCTGCCGGATTATTGTCGATCGCCCTGAGTGGTCCTGGTGTCGCCTCCCGTCTCGTCTCCGACGCTTGCTGCTTGCACTCCTGTTTTGTTTTTTCAGCCGTACTCCGGCTCGCTTTATGTTTTGCGGAGAGAATTAACTGTTTCTTTTTACCTATGATTACTCGCCTCTGCTTTTGGGTGCTTCGCCATCACAGCCGGGAGTTCAACTCCGGCCGGTGGATGTCCCAGGCCGGAGGATGTCCCAGGCCGTCGCGGATGTCCCAGGCCGTCGCGGATGTCCCAGGCCGTCGCGGATGCCTTTGAGACTGTGGGCTTTGGTAACTGGAAAACTGCTGTGGAAAGAGACCGTGGATTTCATAAACACGAGTCATCAAAGGAGCATGTGTCATGTTATGCTATGTGGAAGGAGACAGAGAAGCATGTTAATTCTGGAAAATAAATTTCAACACTCATCAATGAAAATCAACTACAAAAAAACAGGTATTACATTTCATCTCTCATTGATGTTGTCCAAACCTCTGCCTTTACATGGGAAAATAGAGGCATTTGAAAATATGTCGGAGGGCGGGATTGGACTTTTCCTCTCCTTATTGGATTACACTATCAAAAAGGATCCTGAATTGGCCGAGGCTGTTAAAACGATCTCCTGCAACGCCACATACATCTGTCATGACATGCAAAATGAGATCATAAACACTCTCAGCAGTGTTGTGACAGAGGCTATTGTCGAGGAGGTAGGGGACTCTTATTTCCTGCTGAAAGTTGATGGAACATGGGACCCCACCGGTTGTGAAAATCTATCTGTTGTACTTCCCTTCGTGAATGATGCCAATGCTGTCACGGAACGTCTGCTCACCATAGCAACAGCCAGCAAAGGAGATGCACAGACATTAACAGACACAGTTCTGGCTGAGCTCAATGTGGTTGGACTGGACACGTCAAAAATATTAAGTCAGGTGTATGATGGAGCTGCACTGATGTCTGGGGAGCATGGTGGCGTCCAAAAACTGCTTCAAGAAAAGCTGGGCCGTGAGATCCCTCACGTTCACTGTCTTAATCACCAGCGACACCTGGTTGTTGTGCATACCATGACAGTGGAGACAGCTGTTGTGGATTTTTTTTCACGTGTGCAATGCCCTGTATAAATTTTGCAAGAAGCCCATTGTACATTACAAGGGTGAGCACCTCCAACTCCTTCTGGAACAAAGGTGGACAGGACATCTTGCAACTGTTTCAGTCATTCTGAAATCTTTCAGCGACATCACTGCCGTTTTGACTGAAATTGATTCTGTCCTGTGTTCTGGTGCTGAGTGAGATGAGCAAACCAAGTTTCTTATTCATCGCACAGTTAACACACACCCTTCTTTCCCTGCTTGATCCACCCAACAAGGTTCTCCAGAGAGAGGACACTGACTTGATGACAGGTTTAAGTATGGTGGAGCGTGCGACAGCCTGTGTGAGAAAACTCCGTTGTGACGCAGAGTTCAGTAAGGTGTGGGACACGGCCGTGGCTGCCAGTGAGAGCGTATCCTCAGCACCTGTAGTGTCCAAATGAAGACGGAAAGCAAACACAAAGGTGGACATGTATGTCGTTCTGGGATCTACAGGTCACAGGGAGGAGGAAGACCAGAAGGCAGAACTTCGGAGGCTGTATCGATGCGGTGCTGGGAGAGATGGATCACAGATTCAGTGAGCGCCACTCACAGCTGGCCAGTGTGCTTGTGGCGCTGAATCCTAAAAGTGAGAACTTTCTGGACGAAACAGCTGTGGGGCACATAATGAAACTCACAGGGTCACCTGTCATTGAGACCGAGTTTGAGGTCGCCGGAGAGTTTTTCAGTCGGCAGAAATCAACTCAAAATGAAGAAAATTGGACAATCCAGTGCGTTCTGTCAAAATATCACGCACATCTGGCCGCAATGCCGAGCGTGCTGACTGCACTCAGACATGCCCTAACAACCGGAGCCTCCACTGTCATGTGTGAGAATTCCTTCTCCACACTGAGGAACATCGTATCCCACCACAGACGTGCGATGCTCCACAGGAGAAAGGCCCAGTTGGTTCCGCTCGCCTTTGAAAGAGACTTGACCCGCAAATGTACTACAGAGTTTTCGCAGCAACACTCGCCGCCTCCAGCTGTTTTAAAGGTACATCTATCTTTACATTACTGGTATTGTTTGGGTTTCATGGTTATTTAATTGTTGGATGGTGATTGGTGTTCACTTTAATGTTGGTGCGCTAAAGCACCGGAGGGAGAGAAGAGAGAAGAGAGCGAGAAGGTCGTGGCTTTCAGCTGTGGTACAGGGCCTTGTCTGCCTGAATTTGAACTTTGTACAATATTTTGAGTGAAACTTACTGTATTTTTAAATGGCAAACATATATATAGGCTATATACAATAAATCCAGTAACGAACAAGAATTTGTGGCCCCCCTGCAGTTGTCTCAATGCCCCGCCCTTTAATTTTGTCTGACGCCGACTCTGGAATAACCTCCTATTCACTTTTACCGCTCTGTGCAACCTTACTAAGCATATGGACGGATATCCGACACCGTCCCTTCTACACAAGAGGATCTTTCACACAAAAGAGAACTCACTCACCCCAGCTGATCCTGGATCTGTCTCCGTTTGCTCACTGTTGTTCGGACTCCGTCACCCTCTCACCTCCAGCGGGAACCGGCCTCCTGCAACAATTCAGTTGGAGGATATGTCTCTAGGAAAGACCAGACTGGCCCTTCCCCGTCCACGTTTCAGTTCTGATGCTGGTGGCCAGAGGGATGCTGGAATCTGACTGGAAGGACCAAGTTGTCAGGAGAATTTTCCTTGTAAAAACCTCAGAGAGACAGAATACACAGGAATCAGACTGCAAAAGTACACATCATTCCTTATGAGACAAAACAAGATTCCTCCAACATTCCCCCCTGTTTTGGCTAACAAAGAATGAATAAGAATAAAGTAAAATAATAATGTTTGCAAGCATTTCTTCATTGCAAGAGCAGTAGAGCCTGCAGGGAAAACATCAGTAAAACATTAAAACCAGCAGCCATCAGAGCTGTGAGGGTGAAAACCCTGTCAGGAGTGTTGTTCTCATTTTATACGACAGGAATTGACCTCACTCCTCCATTAACCATCCGACCAATCATGGTGAGAAGTGGAACACTAACTCTGCAGCAGGTTAGAATAAAATAAAAATAAAACATAAAAACAACAAAAACACATAAGACAGACAAACATAAAGACAAACTCACAAGATGCATAAAGCTTCTTCAGCTGCATCAGCGCCACCCCAGGTTAGACAGTTAAATTAATCTTATTAATGATGAACCACCAGAAATCACTGCCTTTGGAGCTTGAGCGTATTGTCCTGGTGGTGGTCTGGTTATGTTGCACCTGATGATCTATTACTGGGCTTTTTGTTTAGGTCTTTGATATAAATTGTTATGAGACCCAAAGGATCTCTTTATTGAGACTTTATTTTCCTTATTACAAAGTATTAATTAAAACCTCTTCTGTTCGTTCTTTTAACTGCTGATTGAGAGTGATAATTCTAATTTCATTTAATTTGATCCATTATCAATAACAATATTTGAAACTATAATATGAACCTTCCCTCCCATTGAGACACGAGATCATCCATGGCTCACTAAAGCAACATATCATAAACTAGTTCTAAGTTAAAGTGTTTTTTCTTAGTTGAAGTTCTATATTCAGTAGATTATGTCTGATAATCATTATTTTGTTTCAGCAGAGGTAATCTATCATCTCCAAAATTATTAAGAATCATCTCATTAGTTTCTTAATTTGAGGTTGTGGTTTTTCAAAGAAGGCTGTATATAAGATTCATCTAAATGTTGACTTGAGTTGAGTTTAATCGCCATGTTAGTTTAGAAGCCACTAATCTATTGTTGATTTTAGAACCATTTAATTTTTGGACATTTGCAAAAAGTCATAAATTTCATTGCATACATCAAATTCTCCCCCGGCTAGCTCAGTTGGTAGAGCATGAGACTTAAAATCTCAGGGGTAGTGGGTTCGTGTCCCACGCCGGGTGTCACCTTCCCGTGGGCTCACCACCTGCAGGAAGGTTCTTAATTGGTGCATTGTGATCTGGGTGACGGTGCTCAGACTGTCACCCCCGCGACCCGGAAACGGATAAGCGGAAGAAAATGAATGAACATCAAATTCTAATTTGATCCTCAAAATCTCAAGTTTGAACTGGTGTTTACGTGTTGCCACTGGAATGTTCCCACCACTGTGTGTCTCTGCTTACTTTCTTATCTCCCTCTGTGTCACTGTGTGTTCATGGTCCGACCAGGGGAGTCCAGGGAAGGATGGCTTGACTTCTGAAATATACAAATTATTTTCCAAAGACTTATCACACTTTTTACATAAAGTATATATAGAAAGCATTACTAATGAAAAGTTCCCTCCTTCTTTGACTAATAACTTTGATTCCTAAACCTCAAAAAGACGTCCCTTTGATAGATGATTGGAGACCTAGTTCACTGCTGAATAATGATTACAAAATAATTGCTATGTGTTTGGCTAAAAAATGTAAATATACACTTAATGATATCATTGATGAAACACGGTCTGGTTTTATGACTGGCAGACATATAACAAATAACATAAGACTGGTCATTTATATTTTGGATCATTCAGAATTAATTATCGATAACAGTTTCATTCTTTTTTTGGGATTTTTATAAAGCTTTTGATTCCATTGAACATGAATTCATGTTTAGAGCACTTGATATTTTTGGTTTTGGAAATATGTTTAAAAAATCCATTAAAACTTTATATGCAGAAGCAAATAGTTCAATCAAACTCCCATATGGCGAAACTAACAGATTTGATATTAACCCTGGGATCCGTCAAGGTTGTCCCATTTCAGCATTTCTTTTCCTTCTTCCTACGCAGTTACTTTCTATTCATTTTAGAAACAGTAGTGTAGTAGGTCTTTCTATTATTCAACTAGCGGATGATGCAACACTTTTTTTTAAAGGATAAATCTCAAGTTGGTGAAGAACTAAAAAGCAATTAATACTTTCTCAATGGTCTCTGGACTCAAACTGAACATTTCAAAATGTGAACTTCTCCCTCTTAAATTCTGCACAGATACTATTATTTCAGGATTCCCTGTTAAGCATAAGGTTTAAATATCTTGGTATTATCATTCAAAAAGACCAAGGCACTAGATTATCTGAAAATTTCGACCCTCTCATAACTTCAGTGCAACAGAGTTTTAACCGTTACTGGATGTTTCAAAAGAATTATGCACAAAAATTGATAAAATCTTATTTAATTTCATTGGGAAAAAGAGAATAAATTATATTTAAAAAAATGTCATGATCAATAAGTTGTGTTCTGGTGGTTTAAATTCTTTAGATTTTACCTCCCTAAACTCTTTTTTAAAATCAAATGGATCAAACTTTTCTTAAAAAATCCCAATTCAATCTGGAACTTTATTACTGCTCATGTCTTTAACTCACTTGGAGGAATGCATTTTCTACTAAGCTGCAATTACAATATCTCTAAACTACTGACAAAACTCCAACTTTCACAGTCAACTCTTATCATCTTGATTAACGGCAGTCCCGGCTCCAGCTCAGTGCAGAAGGGGGGGGCGACCACATGATGCCTAGTATGAGAAAACTTATGCAGCCTAATTGTTTTATCTAAGCAGGGCTTGACATTAAGGATTTTGACAACGTTTTACTTGCCCGAAGTTTAATGGAAATTCATAAACTTGGGTAATGTATAAATTTGACCAATAAATACATTGTAATATGTTTCTGTAATTGTTTTTTGAATAACCTCCAAAATAATCTCTATACTAGAGAATTAATGACTAGTTTTAGACAAAAAATTAATTGTAGTATCATTAAATGATATTATTCAGTGACTAGAGTACACCGATAAAAGACAAAACTGATGCATGACAGAGTGCAGAGTACTGTAGAACACAAACTGACAAAATGAAATGTGGATCCAGTTTGTCACAAAATATTTGAAAACCAGTATTAAAGCACAGTTCATGAACATTCAGATATTCTTATTTCAGGAGTCTGATGGAGGGACAGCCTCAGGAACTTGCTCATCTACATGTCAGTAGGGAAGCACCGATCCACGTTTTTTCAGTTCTGATCCGATCCTGATACCTGAATTTGTATATCTGCTGATACTATTCTGATAGCAGAGCTCTGTTTGCTTTAACATTATCATTAGTGTTGACTTTATATGAGGCTGTAATAAACTCCACTCTACAGTAAAGCATGAAATGTACTAATGTATACATGTATTCTCTCAAAAGACAACTTGAGGTTAGTATCAGGTCAGAAAAGGAAGCAGTAAAAAGTATTTTAGTTCCATGTGGACAATGTGGGGGTCTGCGTGACGTCATCATCTCACAATAAACTAGTTCTATCTTTAAAAGCTCAGAATGACTTTATTAATCCCTGGGGAAATTCTTTAGCAAGGCAGCTCAAACCATTGGGACTATTTTCAGGGAGTTTTGCGCGGAGTAGGACGCAGCTTCACGGAGGTGTGAATCGACTGCTCCAGCAGAGGACCTGCTTTTCATTGTTTTGATGCCGCAGTCAGCGCCGTTCTCCTTGGAGAGCTGGAGTTTTAACACGGTGACATCTGGCCGCCTCGCTGTACTACGGCTTTCCAAACTTCCACGTTGCTTCGTTGCTTTGTGGCGTTTTGAGTGTAAAATCCGTCCAAACAGCAACATGTTGTCATCAAAAGTTGGATAGCACAGTGCTACTTCCCTAGCCTGCTCGCTGGCTGCAAACTGTGGAATGGATTTCCTGAGTCATTCCTCCTGGTCTCATTGAGACCCGCCTCCCTTCACGAAATCCAGTCCACAGTTTGCAGCCAGCGAGCAGAGCAGCAGCAGGGAAACACTGGAGTCATTTCAGTAACAGTGAAGCAGACCAGGATCATGGATCAGAAAGTCTCTGCAGGTTGGAGCGGAAATTTCTGATCCATGAAATATGTTGATTTCGGAATCCGATCCCGGATCGGCTCCATCCCTAAAAACCACTGGCCCGTTCGGGCAAGGTGGGCAGATGATTCACTTGCCCGAGCAAAACTTTCACTAGCCCCGGACGTTCGGACAAGCCTTACTGTCGAGTCCTTAATGTCGAGCCCTGCTAAGCCACATGTTACAATAACACACGGTAAAACTGAAACACACTGCTGCTGTGAGTGTGATGGCGGACTTTCCGCTCCATTGAACTGGTCTCAGAGGGTGTGGCCATAGACATATACTCTAGACGCCGCGCAGCCTGTGTCCGCCCGTCGCTCCGTTACGTCAGAGCGGCCGCCATCTTGTGAGGGGCAAGTCTGACCCGTCAGCCTAAACGGGTCTCTGTGACAGCGATTTGTTTTCTGAAGAAAACCACTCAAATATACATTTACATGACTGTGAAGAATCATTGCTTTCATTTTTAATTTATTAAATTAAGAATTTATTTCATTTATTTATTTATTCAATGTAGCATACTAATAGAAAGTATTGAGAGGAAATGGAAGAAGTTTGCAGATGGACATTGGGACGCTGTCTTCTCCTTTTAGAGCAGAAACATGATGGAGCTCATGACAAAAATATGCAAAAGCATTTATTTACACACAATGTGACATTTATGTACAATGAACCTGTACATTAGGGTACAAGTTATAACTTTTTTGTGTAACAAATTTAGATTTTTTTTTAACATATTTACACACAATAACATATTTACCTATTATACTTTCATTTATTTTTACATAGTTACCTTTAATATTACATAGAAAATAATTGTTAGATATTTTCCTGTTACATATTTATTTATTGTGACACATTTATCTGTTATTCCATATTATATGACATATTCTCTTTCAGGTCTTCATTTATTAGATGTTTCCCTCTCAGTTCCTCCAGAAGACCCCCCACTCTGCTCTTTGCCCTCCGTTCTCCATCTTTTCATTCCTCTCCTCTCTTCTCAGACTCTCCACCTCGGCCATGGCTTCACTGAGTCTGGCTGTCAAAGCATCAGGACATGTGGGCAGTGCATAGGAGAGGTCCTAGTGACAATAAAAACATTTACATGTTCAGAGTCCTGTGTTATCACATTAATTCACTGCTTGTGCAACGTGCAATCAATTGATCTGCTATCTTAATCAATATATATAATAATACTGTTTGTGTACATGTCAGTACGTCTAAAAGGAGTGAGGTGTGACATGTTGCTCAGCTGTTTGAGCACAGCCAGACAGAACTTCCTACTGGGATCAGGCTGAGGTTCTACTGCTGGAACAGGCGGGGAACAGAACACTGACTGGTTCTGAGCAACTCATTTCTTTTGAAATGTAATATTCTACACACTGCAACTAAAATAGCCTCCGTTAGATGAACCCAATAGACCTTGATATTGTTGTTGTTGTTTGATGGCGAGCTTAAGCCAGGAAATAGAGAGCATTTCCCACGGCTCCAGCTCATCTATGTCCCAAGTTAATGTTATATGAGCTAAACACAACGACAACAACAATAAACATGTTTTTCCTACCTGTGGAAGGTAATCCCACGCTGTCCATTGTCCTGATTTTGTCAGTTTGTACAACCAAAAGCAGAACAGTGATGCGGTATCGTTGCTGAAGTCCTGACAAATGCCCCTCCCAAGATGGCGGCCGCACTGACGTATGTTCCTGCCAGTCGGTGAGGCGTCTAGTGTATATTACTATGGGTGTGGGCGCCGGCAGGTAGGCGGGCACTTCACTCACCTTCCCCTGTTTAATGCACATCTTCTCCGGTTCAGCACGAGCCGGCAGGTGGTCCTCGGCTTCTCCGGCTATCTGGATCCTGCTGCCAGGCTGCAGGGACGTCGCAGACGATCTAGTTTTTTTTGAGCCATTTTCATTTATCTATCGTGACATCAGTGACACGTGAGAGGTGACTGAATATATACAGCCGCTGGCTACTCTTTGTGGCGGATTGATATGATTACGTCAGGTGCGTGATCCTGTGGTGGGTTCAAGGACCACTGAAAACTCGGAATTTGACTTTCTCAAACTGTTCAATATGGTTTTAACAAGTCAGTGGCGTTTCTTCTGAGTTTTGGGTTGTTTTGAACACATAGACTGAAAATAATATATATATAAAAAAAATAAAATACTACGTTTTGACTGAAGGGGCCGGAGCCCTCACACCCCCTCTTGACGCTGGGACTGGTTAATGCTATACTCAAACAACGTTTCTCCCCATAAATATTTCATTTGGAACCATCAGGATATTAAATTTAAAAACAAATCTTTATATATGCAGAAATGGGTTGATAAAAACATTTTACTTGTTAGTCAATTGCTGAATGACAATGGTCAATTATTCTCTTATGAAGAGTTTCTGTCTGTTTATGATTTCCCTGTCGCTCCAAAAGAAAATGCTGTAGTATTTGATGCAGTACCAGATGGGGTGAGAAGGTTACTGGTGTCTGCTCCTAAAGGTAGAGGTCGTATTATTCCAGAACTAAAGCCTGCTAGCGTATACATTGGTAACATCTGTCCTGAGTGATAAAGCCACTAATCAATGTATTAGACAAATTATTTAAAGAGATGTTGTTTCCAAAGCTGCAGCTGTATTTTACTGGAATAATATTTACAATGACATAGACTGGAAAAACACTTGGATTCTGTCAAAGAAATGTATTATTACTAATAAGGTAAGAAAAGTTACTTTTAAATTGATCCATAGATCCATCCATCCATTTTCTCCCACTTATCCGTTTCCGGGTCGCAGGGGTGACAGTGTGAGGACCTTTACCATGAAACTTGCACCCATTAAGAACCTTCCTGCAGGTGGTGAGCCCACCGGAAGGTGGCGCCCGGCGTGGGACACGAACCCTCTACCTTGAGATTTCAAGTCTCATGCTCTACCAACTGCCACTAGCCGGGGGCGGATCCATAGGTGTTATCCAGTAAAGACGTATCTGGTTAAATATAAGAAAAAGTATTGATACTCTTTGTTGTTTTTGCAGCAACGCAGAGGAAACAATTTGTCATTTATTCTGGGATTGCACTTACACACATATATTTTGGATTGATCTAAATAATTTTAAAAACACTAAAATTGATCCTTCATACAAATTGAATTTTCAACATATTTTATTTGGCCTTTCACAAACTGATCAAATAAATCCAGAAAAAAGATATATTATCAATCGTTAGAATCTTTTTTTGCCAAATCTCACAAACATTGCACTAAATTTGCACACCAGCGTCCAAACAGAATTGCTTTTTAAGAATTGTTCTCCAATTATCTAGACAATCTAAAGAACAGCATAAATTCCAAAGCAAGTAAAATCCAAGAGCCGTGTCGGATGTGTAGTCTCGCTAGATTTATATGATCTTTATTTATACCTCGAGCACCCTTTTCTTTCTTTTTTATCTAATGTGTATTTCTTTTCTTTACTGGCACGTGCATCTATGTGTTCGAGATGTTAAAGATATTGTGAGTTGTGAGGTTTTCCATCCTTTTTATGCATATATGTTGTTCAATTGTTCACATTTAAAAAAAAAAAAGGTAACTGCAGCTGCTCCGCCGGTGACATGACTGGCCGCTGCAGGAAGCAGCGCTCCGTTGCTGCTGCACGGTGCGCGCGCCTTCAGCCTCGTGCCCGGGCACGCGCACGCATGCACGCCTTTTCTAATATTATTTACTTAATATCTTAAAACCTAAAGCAGCACGAACGATAATTCTTTCAAACGATAATTTATTCGGCACAAACCAGCACTAACGCAGCACAATCGTTTGGGAGTGTTTCATTGATTTTTGCGAGAGGCGTCTGCAGGTAGGCACGAGCTCCACGGCCACGAGCGCGCGCACCTCTGCTGCTGCCACCTGCTGCTGCGTCCACGGTCTGTCGGAAACTCCAAGAAATAAAGTATGCAAGAAATAAAGTTTGACTTCACGGCCAGTTTTTAACAAGTATTTAAAATTCTAGACATGTCGTGGTATTATGGTTAGGTGTCGGTTAAAGTGAGATTCACAGGTGAGACCAGAGGAAGTTTGGGGTAAAATAAAAGATAAAAGAATTCCAGCCAGTTGTCTCCATAAAGCATATTGTGTGTTTTCATATGAAGAAATTCTTTGTTTCCTTGTTTTCAGGTGATGCATGAGGGTGTAGCGGTCAGCACTGTTGGGACAATAATGTCCCTCGTTCGAGTGTGGAGCTTGGATGTTCTCACAGTGTCATTTTGCTGTTGCGTTGCGACTTTTTGTTGTTGTGGCTTTTTGTTGTTGTTACTTTTTGTTGTTGTGTTGTGGGTTTTTGTTGTTGTGTAGTGGTTTTTTGTTGTTGTTAGTGGGTTTTTGTTGTTGTGTTGTGGCTTTTTGAAGAGAAAGGTTCATGCAAAACAAACAAAAAACCTTCCAAATACAGAACAACACATTTACAGCATAACAATGACATAGTTGTTCCTAATTATACAAAATATATGAAATAACAGAAGCTAATATTTAAACAAACATAAAGACTTTATAACAGGGGGGACAGCATTTCAATACATTGTTAATTAAAGAATCATTACTTTATAAATTAATTCTTCCAGTAATTACTGTTTATAATCATAGGAATACACATGGTATATGTGAGAGTGCAGTACCTGAGGTGTGCGTGCGTGCGTGTGTATGTGTGTGTGTGAATGTGTGTTGTTGACGTCCCTCCAGTGTTTCCCTGATGTGCAGCTCTGACCTGCTCGTGTCCCTTTGTGCTTGACCGTCCTGTCACCATGACCACGGCGAGGCGGCCGTCCTCAGAATAACTCCTCTGGGCTATATGTGGTTAATCCCTAAGACGAGCTGCTGATGACTGTCACTGCTGCAGCTTCACCTCCTGACAACATGCAGATTGACCACAGCAACCCTCTGCTCAGGACGTCTCCACCCTGTGAGTACATCTCTCACTCTGCCTGCAGTTTGGTTTTTTTGATTAAAGTTGTAGAGATTTACGTGTTTCTGTAATGTGGGGTTTTATATTTGTGCACCTTCTTGTGAGTCAGTCTGTGTGTTCAGTGTAAATATAGTGAATTTAGATGCTTTGCACTGTGTTACATAAGAAGCTTTTCACCACTCTGGACTGGGTCTGAGGCCTCAGTCAATTTTGTTTCGGAGACTCTGAACTGTTTGCATCATTAGAGGTTGTGATTTCTCCATTTCTGAAGCTTTGTTTATATTTATGTATCGTTCATTTCTTATCTCAGGCCGGTTTGAACATGAGCTCTGACTATAGTGACATAAACAGGTGGATTAGCAGATTTTCAGTTCGTAGTATTTTTCAGACCTGAACAGTGATTAAAGTCTGTGTACCAATAATGAATGTGTGTAAACTTCACATCAGTAATGAGTTTATGTTGGACAACAATAGTAATGCTGGAATAGTAATGCTACAATAGTAATGCTACAATATTAATGCTACAATAGTAACGCTACAATATTACCGCTACAATAATAATGCGACAATAGTAACGCTGGAATAGTAATGCTACAATAGTAATGCTACAATATTAATGCTACAATACTAATGCTACAATAGTAACGCTACATTACCGCTACAATATTACCGCTACAATAATAATGCGACAATAGTAACGCTACAATAGCAATGCTACAATAATGACGCTATGATAATAATGCTACAATAGTAATGCTACAATAATGACGCTATAATAGTAATGCTACAATAGTAATGCTATAATAGTATCACACAGTGACTTGGAGAAGTAACTTTAATGTGATTACTGGTTTTGAAATAAAAAAGTGGTCAAATGAGTAATGCATTACTAAGTAATGCTAGACTAAGTAATGCGTTACCGGCGTCACTGGTTAGAAATATTGTCTGAATTTGTAGGTTTTATGTGTTTTTACACAATGAATTGAAAGTGCTTCACAAAACGTTTGGCTTAATGACAAAAACATAAAAGGGAAAATGCCATAAGAGTGGACTGTGATGGCTCGGAAACCTTTCTGAAGGTATAGATGTATGAAGAGATAAAGAGAGATAAACAGCCAGGCTTAAAGCGTCAAATCAGTATATGGAGTTTTCTTGTAACTTTATGTCAGCAGAAAAACTAAAACGACAGTTTCAATATGTCCAACTGTCCCTCACACATGATGTCTGCTGGCTGTCATGAAGGTTTAATAAAATTAAAAACATACAATTAGTCCTTTTCATTAAGCAACCTTCTTTAATACTCCTGTTGGTAGACGAGCTCAGCCCTCAGCCAGTGAACAGCACAACCATCTGATCCTTCATTTAGTGTTTAAACTTTCTATCTGCTCAAGAAATTATATGAGGAAAGTAGAATAAGTGAGACAAACTTTGACCTTTGACCTGTGTGATTGTCACTGTAGTCTGGGTGAAGTGAAAAAAGTGTCTCAGGGAGGCGCTCTGGTAGGGAAGCTCTGAGATTCACCGAAGAACAAAAACTCCAGTTAGTCGATAGAAAACCACAAAACAAAAGGAGTTGTTGCTGTACTAATATCACAGCTTCAGAAATAAATAAAACCAAGTCAAATGTAGACGAGGCATCTTGGTCCTCACCTGTGGAAGCAACTTCCTGGACACCTGAAGACTGCTGACACACTCACTTCTTTTAAATCTGGAATTTAGACATTTTTATTTGCACAGGCTTTCAAAGAAACAGTCGATTTTTACTTTCTTAATTAAATGTATCTTAATAAAGCTTTTACCTTATTTATTCTGGTTTTTATGCCGTTTTTCAATCCCCTGAACTGACAACAACCACTGACTCACTATGGCCAGAGTTTATTCCAGATTTAAATATTCACTTTTCAGACAATTATAATTTAATGGTAAACCTGCCAGAGAAGGTAGAATAATACTTGGGTTTCATGTAATTAATACACAGGTTTTGCTCTTTGTACCAAACAAAAGAATTTAGGCAGTTTTACTCTTTGTTACTTTCGCAAAAGAAACTAAATCCCAAGTATTATTTGTGGGGTTCTATGTTCCTTGTTCCTCTACGAAGGAATGGGAGCAGAGACTTTGACTGGAGTCCCAGAAAGGTTAAAGGTCATAGAACAGGAGGTTCCCCTCCCGGTGGTCCTCTGGCTGGTTCATGCTCCTGCTAAAGCTTCATTACTTGTTTTTATCTATTTCTTTCATTTCTGTGTAAAGCGCCATGAATGGCCCTGTTTGAATGGCGCTCTAGAAATAGACTTGCCTTGCCTTGCCTTGCCTTGCATTAGGGACAAGTCATTCTTTCTTGTCGTCCGTCCAGCACAGCAATGCGTCGTCTGAAGCCGACCCGTCTCCTCCGGCGCCTCCTGCTGTGACTCGAACCGCCAGCCACCATGAGCACCGACTCCGTCTTCTCCTCCGAGGCGGACAGCGACCACCACGCCGAGCTGGCCGACATGGTGGCGGCCATGAGCGTGGCCGCCAACCGCATGACGCCGCCTAACGGCTACAGGTCGGGGGCCCCGAGGTCTGCCGCCGCCCACAGGGGGCGACTGTCCGACCGGAAGTTGTCTCTGCAGGAGCGAGGGAGCCGCATGGCCCGGCAGCCCACCATCGAGACCAAACGAGTGTCCATCACTGACGCTGAGGCGAGGAGGCCCAGACTCTCTGATTGATCAGTTCTGATCAATACCAGAGAGGAGATGATGAATTCTGCTTTTAATCCCCGCAGGACTGCATGCAGCTGAACCAGTACAAACTGAAGAAGGAGATCGGAAAGGTGATTTTAGCCTCACCTCAAAACTGCAGCGGAGCTGCTGTCTCTCCACCCGGTCCAACCAGTCATCTGTTAGCATTATTAGCATTGTCAGTAGCCGCTGTCCTCCATGGTTCAGCTACGGTTTCGTTCAGCCGCCGCGTTGCCGATACTATGAACCTGCTGTTCCCACCAAGCTTCAGCTTCTTCAAATCAACATCATCCACCATGTTCTGGTTGTTACAGAAGCGAATTGCATTCACATGAAAAAATAGAAATTGTTTTTTTTAATTAATGAGATAATTATCTCATAATTACGAGAAAGAATCAAATATAAAAACAATTCAACTCTTTTTTCCTGATTTTATGGGATAATGGTTGTCTGAAAAAAATGTAATTGGTTATCTCCTAATTATGAAATAACGATCTCATGCTTAGAAATCTCATAAATTCAGAAAACAGAACCAAATTCTTTTTATAATTATACTTTTCTCATAATTATGAGATAATTATGTCATTAATTCAGAAAAAAAGAGTTGATTTTTATTTCTTCCTGTGAATGCAATACGCTTCTGCAGTTTTTTTGTTTTTGTTTTGTTTTCATTTCAGGTATATTAAATTGTAGCTTAAATTATAGCTTATGAAAATCTTGTTATATTTATTATTATTGTTATATATAATCTATGTTTTAGTATACCCCCCCCCCCCCCACACACACACACATACACACACACACAATCTCTAGTTAGCATTTATTCAGACAGTGCTTCCCCCTAAGTTCATAAATTTAATTATTTTGAAGGACTGATAAAATAATTTTTTTTTATCAGAATGAGCTTATCCTAATCTTTTTGAAGAGCAATGCTGTTACCTTGATACTAAACTCCTGTTTACTTAAAACGTAGCATCTGATTCACCCTGAAATAACTCAGTATTCTGGATAGTAACATGCAAATGTATTTGAGTGAGTTTTGAATAACTTACCAGTAGAACCTGAGTAACATTTGCATCTTCAGGTAAACACGCTGGCTGAATATTTATAGTGCATCTCTCTGTTTTAGGCCCCGTTTATACGACAACGAATTTGAGTGTATCCGCAAAACTTTGTTCACCTTTGGGGGGTCCGTTTACACGACACCAGTTTGCGGATGCACTGTATCCGCAAAGTTTTTAATCCGGCTCCCGAGGTGGAAAGATTCTTTCACGGCGCAAATCCCTCCTGCAGAGACTGATGGAGGCTCCAGAGCCTGTTACTGCTCATCTCCCCCCCTCCCTCCTGCTCATCCACTTAAACAAACATGGCGGCCCCGTAGTGGTACGACCCGTAGTGGTACGACCCGTAGTGGTACGACCCGTAGTGGTACGACCCGTAGTGGTACGACCCGTAGTGGTACGACCCGTAGTGGTACGACCCGTAGTGGTACGACCCGCAGTCCTTATTCTAGTTTTATCCTCCAGATCAGTAGTTTAATAGTTGAGACTCTCCCTGATATCATCCGATGTGTCATCAGTCCATGTTGATGTCAGGTTCTCTCCATTTTCTTCACCTTTATAGTGTTTTGTTCTCTGCACACGTCTGTGTAGATTCATTACAAAATCAAGCAACAGCGCCCTCCAGTGGCCCGGCAGACTAACTACATTGTTGTCTCTGTCCGCTGCTGCAGTGGAAACGCCCACACTTTTTTTTGCGGATTAGGTGTTGTCACGTGAAACGTTGTCGTGTAAACAAGGCCTAATTCTTCTTTATTGTGAAGCTCCTTAATCTTTTTAGGATTAACATTATTTAGAGTTGTTTTGTCCAGTTGTGACTTTATTAAACTCCTCTTTTACTGAAGAAGTACAACTTTAATCCTTAACACACATCATACAGCTAACACATAAAAGTAGCATAAACTTAAAATAAAATGACAAAAATAATGAAAATGCTATATAATTTATGGAGAAGGGCTGGGGTTTAATAAGTTATACTTCTTCCTGTTCCTTTTCGGACATGCTATCTGAGTTTATTTTTCTGCTGTAATTATTCGTTCTTTGTGTGGTGGAATATCTTTGGTTGTCTGGTGGGCGCTGTGGACTCCGTAGTGATTTTGAGCTTGTTTGAAATAAAATGAAAAAAAAAAGAAAATGACTTTGAAGTAATTCAACTACTTTCCACAGAGGTAAAATAAAAAATGTGATGAAGAACTTTTCTGTAATCTACACAACAAGAGTAATTAGAGCAGACGGATGAAAAGTGAATTATGAAGCCGTTTCAGTGAAGAGCTGTTGTTTCTCCACCGCAGGGTTCGTACGGCGTGGTGAAGTTGGCCTACAACGAAGACTCTGAGCAGTATTACGTAAGCTGAAGCTTCACACAGCGGACTCTGACGTTTCATGTCAGTTTGCCTTCATTGATTTGCTTTGTCGTGTTTATCAAGGCGATGAAAGTCGTTTCCAAGAAGAAGCTGATGAGGCAGTGTGGATTTCTACGTGAGTCAAACGCTGTCTGAGAGCTTGGTGTGGATGTGGTGGTGTCGGTGGTGAGGAGGGTTTCTGTGCTTCCAGGCCGCCTGCCGTCTCCGGGGTCAAACTCCCCGCAGCCACAGCAGGATCCCTTCCCAAAAGCCGTGTTGCCTCTGGAACGGGTTTACAAAGAGATCGCCATCCTGAAGAAACTGAATCATCCCAACGTTGTCAGGCTGGTGGAGGTGAGAGACGACTGGAGTCAGAAAACATTGAAAGCTGCACACTGCAGAGTAAAGCTGGAGTCTTTTTTTTAGATTACCTCAAATACTGTATATCATTCATAGACTTTCTCAGACATTAAATTTCATTTCTCGTAATATTTCCCCTATAAACGCCGTACATAACAAAGTTCACCTCAGAAAAACACTGAAGTGCAATAAAGCTGTGAGAAATCACTGGAGGACAGTTTGAATCATTGGTATGAATCTGAATCACGAGTGAGCTGACTGAAGGTTCATGATTTCTGAAGAAAATCAATGAGTTTGTATTATTATTATTATTATTATTATTATTATTATTATTATTATTATTATGATTATTATTATTAGATATTTCCCTTTTTATACTTTATTCACTAGGATTTCTATTGTTTTTCTTATTAATTCTGCTGTTAATTTCTTGTTGTTGTTTGTTTTGCCCAAAGTCGTTCTTTATAAAAAATTATTAAAGGAGAAGGAATGTTTCCCTCACAATCTTTTCTCTATTTAAAATTATTATTATTATTATTATTATTATTATTATTATTATTATTATTATTATTATTATTATTATTATTATTATTATTATTGTTATTATTATTATTATTATTATTATTATTATTATTAATTTGTTTGGTTGTTTTTTAAATATATTTGTTAAACTGCAAAGCATCTCAGAGGTACAGTTTTATTTAACTTATGGATGTGAAATGATGATGATGCTGTATTGCTCTGCCTTTCCTCCCAATAAAAATATTCAGGGGAAATAATGTCTGATGAAAATCAGCCATATAGGAGAGGAGTATATTCAGACTGCAGATTTTAATCACATTTTCTATGCAGCTGATTCATGATGTGATTAAAATGATCAGAGTCTGGTGGGAGCTGCTCACGACTGGACTGACACACATATACAGGATAAGGAAAGCAGGACGTCACACAGAAGGAGACGCTGAGAGCAGATGAAAGGGAGAAGTTAAAGGAAGAGACATGGAGAAAAATTTGAATTTGAATGGGAAGTTGAAATGTTCTGGACGTACACTCCTACAGGTTCCTGTGTGTTGGAACTGGACCTGGTGTGTGAGTGAAGGTGTTTGGTATCAGATTAATGTTCAGGAGCTCAGGCCGCCACTTTCCCTCGGGCTTTAGAGGTTAAAGTCAAGACAATGTTTCTGGATTTGCACGTTGGTTTTTATTCCAGAAGAGTCACATGTTGAGGCTTCTTGCAGGTGCTTGATGACCCTGATGAAGACGGACTTCACATGGGTAGGAAATCCTTCACTCAGGCCGTAATAACGTCATCTTTTCTCTGTGCAAAGACCAAACGTGACTAAACTCTGTTTGTCCTCAAGCCTTCGAGCTGATGACCAAGGGGTACGTGTCAGTAGAGGCAGGCGGGATGTTGGAGGGGTGGAGATGCTTCACACTGAGAATATTGATGTCTGGTGTTTTCCGTCTCTCCTGCCGTCAGTCCGGTGATGGAGGTTCCTACAGACGAGCCTCTGACAGAGGAACAGGCTCGTTTTTACTTCAGAGACGTCGTCCTGGGAATCGAGTATCGTGAGTTCACTGAGTGTTTTCAAGATTTACTGGTGAAACACACATTTTAGGAGAGGAGGTCAACGTGTCTGTTTGGTTTCCGAGTGAAAGACGTCGCTCCTCATCCACAACTACCTTTTCCTTATCAGGACGGTAGAAAACTGTCCGTGAGTGAGGTTCAGTCGTGTGTCCTCGTCTCATGAGGACACATCTGCTGAGAATACTGGAAGACTTCACAACACATAATTCAAACCAAACAAACCAAAGGGCGGAAATTTATTTATTCAAAGACAAGCTGGTAATCAACATATTCTCACACCATTCACCGCCAACTTTTCAAACATTTAAAGCACATATGGTAAAATGTGAATGTTTGTCGCATGAACTCTGGTTTACTCATTTAGATGTTCCTTATTATTGATTTATTGATTTATTGATTTATTTCCCTTATTTCCTTTTGGGACATGTTTGGAAATAAATAAATAAATGAATTAATAAGTAAGAGTTGTGTGTGCAGTGGGATTAAAGCTGTGTGAAGGTACTAATACTCTGATAAACTGCAGCTTTCCCCTCCAACTGAAAGGTTTAGTACTTTGGATTTTGCTATTGAAACTTTTCTCAATGACACAAAGCAATGATTTTGCCATTGTCTACTCTGTTATTATTTTTCACCATCATCATCATCATCATCATCATCATCATCATCATCATCATCATAGTATACTGTGTTATGATCATTTAACAGTTAAACATTTTTAAATGTTATAAATTTCCTCTTTTCAGTATCACAATTGAACCAGTAACATTTCCCCCTCAGAATGAGCCCCCTCGTTGAATATTGTTTATCTCATCACGTTCAGTCACATGTCAGCATGTTGAATGTCTTTATTGGAGACGCCAGCGGTTAAGAAGATAATTCACTTTTCCAGAGTTTCATCGACTGAACATGTTGAATCTGGTTAAATGACGATGACGCTGCCCGGTTACATTCAAACCCAACTACCTTCCCCAATACTTCCTCTAAGTATATTTTCAATCGTCCAGGGAGGAAGCGTCTTAATGCAAACTGAATCAGGCCAACTGGACTTGGAAGACGTCTCTATGTGTAGTTTGCATGTCCTTGCATGTATGTGAGGGTCACCGCTGACTTTACATGTAGGTGTAATTATGTGTCTGCCTGCACAGGAAGCACACCGCCTCCACCCAGAGTCAGCTGCTCACTTTAATATTTCCAAAGAGAGCTCCTATAACATTCTAATGAACGTGTGATGTTTCTGTTTAGTGCACTACCACAAGATCATCCACAGAGACATCAAACCCTCCAACCTGCTGTTGGGGGACGACGGTCGCGTGAAGCTCGCAGATTTCGGCGTGAGCAAAGAGTTCGTGGGGACGGACGCCCTCCTGTCGGGCACGGCCGGGACGCCGGCCTTCATGGCCCCGGAGACCATGACGGAACACGAGCAGAGCTTCACTGGAAAAGTGAGTCCAAACTGTGGATTGCACAACTCATTCTCTTTTTCTTTTTCTACGTGAGTCATCGTATCAAGCTGTGATTAATTATGAGGAATTATCAAGAAATGCTGTTGTTCCCCCGCCTACTGAGAGCCTCTCTCCGATGACACATGCTGATTATTGTTGTTTGTTTACCAGGCATTAGACGTGTGGGCGATGGGAGTAACACTCTACTGTTTCGTCTTTGGGAAGGTGAGCATGTTTCCAGGCAGATTTATGCACAACGTGAAGCCGGTCCATTCTTCCAACGTATGCTCTGTTTGCTCTGCTCCAGTGCCCCTTTTATGACGAATACATCGTTTCTCTGCACAATAAGATCAAGAACAAACCGGTGGAGTTTCCAGAGACGTGAGAAAAGCTTTTTAATGGTTCATACCATTGAATTTGATCTATTACAGTTCATACAAGAAACTGACTGCAGTGACTGGAGGGGGATTTATTCATTCTAATCTGACACAATGTTTTCAAGCCATCAATCTGTAAATGTGTTTTTTCAATGTGTAATTATGTTATATAACTTTATTCCTTGTATCGTATCTTAAAACTGACCTACAAGATCCTGAATCAGGAGCCTTTAAATGACCACAAAGGGACAAAATGGCAACCGGGAGGTGCAGTGTGACTCAGATATGATGCAAAATGGGATGAACAATGAGCAGAAATGAAATGCGACCATGAGTGAGCTACGAATTGATCCCAATAAGATCTAAAATGAAAAAAGCTCCTTTCAGGGATCATCTGCTCCATCTCACTGCTGGTTTTGATCAAGTCAGAGCCAAGTTTTCTTCTCTGTCCTTTAAAATATAAAAACTAAACTCAGAAGCCCATTTGTGGCTCCTTGTTTGCTTACAAACTCCACTGCCTTTCAACGCCTGCTCCATCCATTGATCCACAGTCACATTTGGCAAACACAATTCTTGACATGTTGCTTTGACAACGTCCTCGTCTCGTGATAAACAAGGAAGCAATTCACCTCCATTTTAAAGCTCTTGTGTGGGAAAATAAAGAAACACCAACCCCGATCTATAAATTAAAAAAACATAATTTTACAGATTTCTCAAGCAGCACAGAAATCAGCAATAGAGGGATCGATGTAGATAAAGATTGTGAGACTCTGTAGTTTCATATCACGTGACGCACGTTCATCATCTGTGTTCATATCTTCTGCCTGTGGTGTTTGAACGACAGGCCGGCGGTCAGTAACCAGCTGAAGGAGCTCATTCAGAAGATGCTGGACAAAACCCCCGAGAGAAGAATCACCATCCCCAAAATAAAAGTGAGATCTGCTGAGTCAGCGGCGGTAACGCCTCACGCTGTGGATGTGTGTGTTTCTCATGTGTGTGTGTGTGTGTGTGTGTGTGTGTGTGTGTGTGTGTGTGTGTGTGTGTGTGTGTGTGTGTGTGTGTGTGTGTGTGTGTGTGGTGCAGCTCCATCCGTGGGTGACGGAGGGCGGCTGCAACCCCCTCCCTCTGGAGGAGGAGCACTGCACGGCGCTGGAGGTCACCGAGGAGGAGGTGCAGAACAGCGTCAAGCTCATCCCCAGCCTCTCTGCCGTGGTGAGTCGCACATCTTCACTCCTTTCATGACTCATTTCTCACTTTCACATCATAAAATCGGCAATTTTTATGCTTTCAGGAAACTTTTTGTCTGTTTTTTGTGGCTTGAAATGTCAAAAAAAACAAACTCCATTGAATCTCCTGCTGGTGGAAACATAAAACAGGATTGACATCAAATCATTAAGGAGACATAATACAATGTCAGTGTTTTAACTTATAGGCAGTCGTGATCTATGGACTTTGAAAGGCGGCTCAAGCTCCTGGACGTGAACATTCTCCTTCTTAACTTTACCAAACTCAGTAAAAAGAGTCCCGGTCAGTCAGAGATGTGGCCGGTTCCATTGTTGTCTTAAGAGTCAGTCTGCTGCTTTCCTAGAAGCTCCAGAGGATTAATCTCATCATGGAGGTAATCTCTTCCTAGGAGCTGCCAGGAATAATTGGAATTTTGTCATCTGACCTTGAAAAACAAAGAGCTGCATTTTGCCTGCCTCATAATGAAATATGAAGTTTTTAGGTTTTGGGCTCAACTTCTTGTTACATTATTATTTTATTACATCATATTTTATAGCAACTTGGTCGTCGTTACATATCGAGGTCTGACAATCCTGCCTGTTTATTCCTAGTTTTAACTATTTCTATACACCTATTTTACTTGTTTTTAAAGATACGTTTTCTCTATTTTATGATCCTGAAAATGATTCATCAGGTTTGTTAAGCTGATGCTTTACATGCTTCTAAAACATGGTTTTTATATAAACTCACCTCTAAAAGCAGATTCAAAAAGAGCCGGTCTGATATGGAAGGTGTGTGATTTGTCTTTGTCTCTCCTCTGATGTCCACTGCAGATTCTGGTGAAGTCCATGCTGAGGAAGCGTTCTTTCAGTAATCCCTTCGAGTGTCATGGCCGCCGGGCCGAGAGGTCCATGTCTGCCCCTGGAGGTCTCCTTACGTAAGTAGCCTGCTCTGCAAATCCCACCTGCTCCGCTCTGCCAAAGCGATTAGGCAACGAAACAAAGCAGCTGCTGAGATAAAAATAGATCAGTTCCATCCTTCACCACTGAAGCGTAGAGCGTCTAATCTTTGAGCTGAAAACTGAGCTGCTTCTCAGTGTGTTTGCTTTGTTTTGGGCCTTGATTAGCAGCTCACTCCGCACCTCTGCAGCAGAGCAGCAGCAGAAGCAGCAGAAGCAGCAGAAGAGCAGCAGCAGAGCAGTAGAGCAGCAGCAGAGCAGCGGAAGAGCAACAGCAGCAGAGCAGCAGTAGGGCAGCAGCAGAAGAGCAGCAGCAGCAGAGCAGCAGAAGAGCTGCAGAAGAGCAGCAGCAGCAGTAGAACAGCAGAGCAGCAGCAGCAGAAGAGCAACAGAACAGCAACAGAACAGCAGCAGAAGTGCTGCAGAGCAGCAGCAGCAGAGCAGCAGCAGCAGCAGAAGAGCAGCAGAGCAGAGCAGCCACTGCACTGCTTAGTTTTGTCCTTCAAGCAGTTTGTGTGGAGCAACGACTCAGAGGTATCCTGGGCTTCAGACGAGCTCTGCTGCTCGCTTAAAGAAGATCAACGCTTTCCCAGATTGATCTTCTTGGAGGGATGATGTGTCGTGGTTTTGTGTTTCAGTTTTTAATAATAATTCAATTCATGTTCAAACTTCAGGGGCACGGCAGCGAATCAATAATTATAAAACAAATAACTGTAAATATATTTACTGCATTTGTAAAGTGTGTTGACGTTTCCTTTTTAAATTTATTCAATTTCCATCTCTGGCTGATTTTATGATTCAATAAAAAAAATACCATCTCCTTAAGGTTTTGCCCTCCATAATCAGGAAATTGAACAATAGTTAAAATCCAAAAGCTCCAAAACTTCCCTGAATGTTATTTTACATTTGTGTCTCATGATCAACCTTATTGAAGATGTCCTGTAAAAACCAGACAAATATTTTTAACAGTGAAGAAGTTCTGCTCTTTGTGATGAACTTCGGTTTGTTGAAATAAAGGAGTACATTAAAGTTAAATATAAACTGTACACACTTTTCCAAAGATAGATGAGATAACATAAAAATACTGCAGGTATAATGAATCCAAACTAAATAGTGTGAAATATATAGATGTTGAAAAGCATTTTATTGAAAATGCAAATCTCAGTATGTTGCGACGACAATAAGGCACCACTCATTGTGTAATTGTTGAAAACTGCATCTAATGAGTAATGAGTTTTGTGTCACTGCAGCTAAATTAACTGATTCACAGACAACTGTGCAGCATGAAGCTAATTTAATTTAATTTAATTTAATTTAATTTATATAAACTGTAAATACATTAAAGTTATATTAATTTAATTTGATTTGATTTGATTTAATTGATTGTTTTATTTATTGTAATTTTTACATTTTAATTTAATTTAATTTAATTGGTCATCATGCACGGGGGCATGATGAAAATATGACTTACTGCCACTGGATGGTGCATTATTAACAAACTAGATTAAAAACATTAGATAATAGAATCTATTGACAACATATTCAAGACAAGATAAATGCAATCCAGTATGAGAGGGAATAACATCAAATAAAAAAAACAATAAAATAGAATGAACATGGGCAGAATATTGCACATAAGCAGCATTAAAACCAACAAATCCCCAGTTGAATTTAGTTAATATTATTAACTTTAAATTCCTCTCTGCCACAGATCTCACTGCATAATACTGTCAGAACAGATACTCAGTGTAACCTCACTTTGCTAACGACTATAAACTGCCGCCTCTTCTATCACATCTCCTTCTTGCAGTGATGCTTGGGGCTTATTGGGGTCCTCGCTGCTGCTTCATCCTTCCTTGAGGTAAATGTTCCTGAAAAGCGTTTGGGCCTCGTACTAGACTTCGTACTGGGCCTCGGACTAGACTTCGTACTGGGCCTCGTACTAGACTTCGTACTGGACCTCGTACTGGACCTCGTACTGGACCTCGTACTGTACCTCGTATTGAGCCTCGTACTAGACTTCGTACTGGACCTCGTACTGGCCCTCGTACTGGGCCTTGTACTGGACCTCATACTGGGCCTCGTACTGGGCCTCGTACTGGACCTCGTACTGAGCCTCGTACTGGACCTTGTACTGGGCCTCGTACTGAACCTCGTACTGAGCCTCGTACTGAGCCTCGTACTGGACTTCGTACTGGACCTCGTACTGGACGATCGTACTAGGCCTCGTACTGGGCCTCGTACTGGACCTCGTACTGGGCCTCGTACTGGACCTCGTACTGAGCCTCGTACTGGACCTCGTACTGAGCCTCGTACTGGACCTCGTACTGAGCCTCGTACTAGGCCTCGTACTGGACCTCGTACTGGACGATCATACTGGGCCTCGTACTGGACCTCGTACTGAGTCTCGTACTAGGCCTCGTACTGGACGATCATACTGGGCCTCATACTGGACCTCCTACTGAGCCTCGTACTGGGCCTCATACTGGGCCTCGTACTGGACGATCATACTGGGCCTCATACTGGGCCTCGTACTGGACCTCGTACTGGGCCTCGTACTGGACCTCGTACTGAGCCTCATACTGGACCTCATACTGGGCCTCGTACTGGGCCTCGTACTGAACCTCGTACTGGACCTCGTATTGAGCCTCGTACTGGACCTCGTACTAGACCTCATACTGGACCTTGTACTGAGCCTCTTACTGGACCTTGTACTGGGCCTTGTACTGGACCTCGTACTGGGCTAACTGGACCTTGTACTGAGCCTCGTACTGGACCTCATAATGAGCCTCGTACTGGACCTCGTACTCAGCCTTGTACTGGACCTCGTACTTTGCCTTGTACTGAGCCTCGTACTGGACCTCGTACTGAGCCTCGTACTTTGCCTTGTACTGAGCCTCATACTGGACCTCGTACTGAGCCTCGTACTGGACCTCATACTTTGCCTCGTACTGAGCCTCGTACTGGACCTCGTACTGAGCCTCGTACTGGACCTCGTACTGAGCCTCGTACTGAGCCTCGTACTGGACCTCATACTTTGCCTCGTACTGAGCCTCGTACTGGACCTCATACTTTGCCTCGTACTGAGCCTCGTACTGGACCTCGTACTAGACCTCATACTAGACCTTGTACTGAGCCTCTTACTGGACCTTGTACTGGGCCTTGTACTGGACCTCGTACTGGGCTAACTGGACCTTGTACTGAGCCTCGTACTGGACCTCATAATGAGCCTCGTACTGGACCTCGTACTCAGCCTTGTACTGGACCTCGTACTGGGCCTCGTACTTTGCCTTGTACTGAGCCTCATACTGGACCTCGTACTGAGCCTCGTACTGGACCTCATACTTTGCCTCGTACTGAGCCTCGTACTGGACCTCGTACTGAGCCTCGTACTGAGCCTCGTACTGGACCTCATACTTTGCCTCGTACTGAGCCTCGTACTGGACCTCGTACTGAGCCTCGTACTGGACCTCATACTTTGCCTCGTACTGAGCCTCGTACTGGACCTCGTACTGAGCCTCGTACTGAGCCTCGTACTGGACCTCATACTTTGCCTCGTACTGAGCCTCGTACTGGACCTCGTACTGAGCCTCGTACTGGACCTCGTACTGAGCCTCGTACTGAGCCTCGTACTGGACCTCGGCTTGTTTGTCCACATTAAGAGGATTTGAGAGGAACAAGACAACACAAAGCTGTCAGCAGTGATGCATCAGAACAACATGCTGGCTGCTTGTCAGGCTTTTTTATTGGCTTCTTTCTCTCAGCTCTCCTCCTCCTCCTCCCCCTCCTCCTCCTCCTCCTCCTCCTCCTCCTCTTCCTCCTCCTTGTCTCCTCCTTCTTTCCCTTCTCCTTCTCCTCCTCCTCCTCCTCCTCTTCCTCCTCTCTGCTTTCCTCCAGGTTTTTTTTTAGAACTTTATTACACAACTAGGAAACATCCAAACAGCGCGCATGCTCGGGCGTTATTGCCACTTTAATCATGTGATAACTTTACAACTTTGTTTCTAGAAATATTCAAATTTCCAAAGTGGAGGACCTGCACTCTAACAAAACCCAGACTTATGTTAGATGTTTATTAATTAATTAATTTATGTTTTTATTATTTTGCCAAGAGAAACATTAATTCTGTGATTTTCCCTGAATGAATATCCAGTACAAGTTTCAATCTTCTGTAGAAAAACAATGTGATTAATCACAATTAATTACAGGAAATTGTGCAATTAATTTGTTAGTTTTTTTTTATCGATTTTTTTAATCGATTGACAATTTCGAATATGATTTTTTGTTTTACACTCTCAAAAATATTAATGACTTAATGATTCATTTTCGCTGTTACAAGAGGTACATATATTTGCAATTTCAAAAAAAGTGGATAAGTATACATTTGTTATATATATATGTTGTGCAAAACATTCATATGTATCGGCTTAATTGTATTGATAATACAAAATAATGTTCTCTGCCAATCAATATATAAGATACTATATATTAAATATTTTCCTCTGGGACTTATTCTCTTTTTTCATAAAAGCAGTTTCTTATATGTTTATTACTACATTTATGATCCTGCTGTCCTCCAGGTTAATAAAGGTGGAGGAAAGTGATGACGGTGCTGTGGAGGACAAGTTTCCATAGTCTATTGTTACCTCCTCTCCCTCCTTGTCCTCCTCCTCCTCCTTGTCCTCCTCCTCCTCCTCCTCCTCCTCCTCCTCCTCATCATTTCCAATCTCATTAGTGCCTTCCTCATCATGACGGAGTGTTTGTTGCCTGCAGGAATGTCGGCAACGAGGGGAGCAGAGAAGGAGAGCTGGAGGACTTGTACGAGGACGAACCACTACCAGAGAGTGCGGATTAAACATTTCAACAAGGAAAAGAGGAAAGAACTGTTTTGTACCTTTAATTCTGTCTTTTTCTAGACCGTGTTTTGCTTCACGCTCAATGTGAATTCACAATCCTGAGTTTTTGTGCTCTAGCAATATTGAAAATAGAGACTTTTACTGCATTAAGTGTGAAGTCGTCACACGTTATGTCGTATTTCACAGCCGGCACTATGCTTGTTTACTACTCTCTCAACATTTACATCACTTTAAAAAATGTAAATATGCTCCCCAAAAAAGATATTTTTACATTTTCCTACAGTTCGTGAAGACGATCACACAGCAATGATTTAACTTTGAATAATGTTTTTTCTGTCAATAAAACTTTTACTACATGCACAATCACAGCAGTTTTATTCGGTGAGTTGTTTTGTTTTGTTTTATTTTGTCGGTTTACACCCAACACTGATTAAAACAATGTAATATTATGTGAATGAAAGGTCCTGAACATTATATCGACAAAGGCAGGGCTTTATGTGACTGCACTTCCTCCTGCAGACCAACAGAGGGCGGCATTGTGATGCAATAAAGACAAAAATACATGTACCCACCCTTCTGAAGTGCCCTTAAGCAACTTAAAACAATTTTACAGGGAGAATCAGAGCAGTAGAATCAACACAGTATCTGAGATATTAAAAATAAAAACAAACAATTAAATGTTTCAGTCTTCACAAGGTTTTTCTTCTTCCCAGACACCGTTACAGACCTCCGTCTGACATCTCATTTGTCAAAACTTTACAGTGGAGAAACACTGTTGGACATCCTCAATCAACAACGTGTTAAAGCAGGACTACAGAAAATAAAACTTTAAACATTCAAGGTTACATATGAAGCTCCGACAGCAACCATAATCCAATGTTGCACAATGTAATCGGATTACTTACAGTCCAGGAAATCACAGCAGCTATGTGAGTGATTGATTGTGAATGTGTTGGACTGCTGAAGCTAAGATATGCTTTTACTATTTAGATTGGTAAAGTGTCTGCTTATAGTTTTCTTTGACGTGAGGATCTAATAATGATGACTTCATGAAGCCTCAGGACTCCACTGCAGAGATCAAACTTCATATACTAATTCAAATACTGCTTCAAACTGCTTCGTCTCACTTTTGCTCCAATTAATAAGAGTGACTGGATGAACGTGTGCGTTAGATGGCGGCGAGCCGGTTTCATCTCTGCTGTGTGACTTCATCCAGTGAAGTTCTCTGATTGTGAAGTAAAAATAGACGTTACAGTGCCGAAGAGGAAGAGGAGGAAGAGGAAGAGGAGGAGGAGGAGGAGGAGGAGGAGGAGGAGGAGGAGGAGGAGGAGGCGTGACGCTGCAAAATGTAAAATCCCTGAGCAAGAGAGCCGCTGCCAGTCATCGTCCCGCGTCACAGTCACACACCCAGACCTTCTGCTGTTCTGTTCTTTGAAATATGACAACCATCTGTCATTTTCCTTCCACTTCACAATCCTGTGGCACAATGTGTCGGTCCATCGTGTAAAATCGCAATAAAATCTGTTAAATTCGTGGTCGCAATGGGACGAAATGTGGAAACCTTCACGAGGTTAATTGACGTTTTAGCAAAGCCACTGTATGTTTCCCAGCGCCTGGTGAGTTACTGGTTCATGGAGGCCCTCGCTGCTGAACCTGCATGTTCTTCCTGGGTGTGTATGGGCTTTCATTGCTTTCCTCTTCCTCAGAGGGAGAAGGGTTGATATTTAGTTCTTTATTCAAAAGTGGTGAATAAAAGTTTGACAGTTTTTGACTAAAAGTCTTTAATCCTCCATCTCTTCCTGTCTCTCAGTATAAACTGGGAGTAAACATCCTGTGTTTGCAGGCGGCCCGCAGCCTGTTACAGTATATAACATACACTCACAAATCAAAGGGCATTTAGATAACGAAATGCAATAATGTTATAATTTCTGCATTAGCTGGAAACAGAAAACAGCCTTTATCTCCTGCAAGCGAAGCCACTTCATTTGTATTCCTGCAGTCAGCTGTTTTTTTCTTTTTTCTTCTGCAGTTCTGTGAAGCCCGAAGCCGAGTGTTTCTGAGCAAAGGTTTCTGTGGAAACTGTTGCCATGCAACAGCACAATACTGCCATCATAGTAACTTCACTGTATGACTGCTCTTTTTCCACAGCGCACACTGCCCGGGTAGTAACGCCACAACCCATTCTGTTCTGCTCTACTGTCTATGATTCTACTGACTCTATCATTGTTTCAGGGCTGGGACCGAGGTTTATTTGCTTGATCGCTGGTCAGGGAAAACTCTGCTTCATCGTCCGCCTCCACACCCACACTCCCTTCACTTTCCACGTTTACAGCCAGCAGCAGTTCAGCCTCATACCGTGAGCTCGGCTCTGTTAACCCTCAGCGGCTGTCTTCAAGCCACGTTTCAACCTCCGGCGGCCTCCACGTCGCCGCCACGGACCCATATGATCATTTTCTTTCTTTCCTGGGTTCCTAAAGATAGTCTTCTCCTCCTGTGCGCTGTGGGGGAATCCCCGGTGCCCAATGACACAATGAGTCCCCATGGCGAACAGCAGGCGAACCCACAAACACTGGAAGGTACAATCGATGACCTGAGGAGCTTCAAGAAGCAGAAGCAGGTCAAACCTTCATGCTGATGATCCACAAGGCTGCAGACGATCCTGAGCTCCAGTCCAGGTTCTGCTGTCTGTCTCTGGCTGCCATTTGCATGTTCTCCCTGTGGGACTCTTTCATAGACGTATAACGGCTGGTAGAGTGGCACGTCATGAGGTTGCAGGTTCAATCCCCCTTCATCCATGTGTCAAAGTGTCCTTGAGCAAGGCACTAAAGAACCACACTGCTCCCGGCACAGCCTGACTGCTTGGCACTAGCTAATGAGTCAGTGTGACTGACAAGCCAGTTGTTATAATGACTTAGTAACAACAGGCAAGTATTAAGATTATTAATCACATAATACAGACATATATTATATTAACTGTACTTCTATGTAAGACTGGGTGTGAATGTTTAACTTCTCCAGCGCTGTGTGAGTGAAATCCTTCGACATTTCTCCTGCTGTCGTCCATGAGGCGGGAGGCGGATAAAGAATGAAATCAAACAAGTGAAATGAACAAAATAACAAATTCTTTATCTATTTTTATGAGCAAAACTGATTTAGAATAAATATAAATATATTGGTTACATCGCTGTCCGGTTAGATAAAACAGGACAGAAAATTCTTGCATAAAACTAATGAAATCCAAAAGTCTCCATCCAGCGTTTCCTAACAGCTGATTGTGACAGCGAGCCTCTGAGGAGCTTATGCTGCTGCTTCACACCACCGCTCGCCAGACCACTGACTTCATCCTCACTTTCTCACTGTGTCGAAAAAATTTTAAATAAAAATCCATTGACAACGACCATCTCGTACAAGGATGCAGCTAAATTTAGCCCAGCTTGAGGCGTGAGGTGTGGGACTGTGTGTGACACCCCCGGGGGGTCAGCCGGGGTGGGGGAGGGGGTGGGGGGGGGTCAGCGGGGGTCACAGAGCAGGTCTCCTCTGACAGAGCGCTGTCTGCAGAGGATCCACACAGAGTCAGTCTGAGCTTCAGAGGAGAGAGAGAGAAACTCCAGCAGGTTAAAGGTTCCACCTACATCAGTCTGGTCGAAGTCTTTCCATGGAGAGTTATTGATAAGTAACTTATTGAGTTATTGATAAGTGATCAGATCAGCTGATCAGTCCCATCGTGCTTTGTTGGTCATTTCTAAGGAGCAAACATGATCCCACATTCAGATTCACCAGAATCAAAGATGGATGTGTTGACTGTGTTCGGCTGAATGAACCGGCGCGTTGTCTCTTTGAAAGCAGCTCAGAAACGTTCTGTTCAGCATCTCATCATTCTTCCTTTTGTCGTCTGAATCAATCCTCAGACTGACATTTGTGTTTTCACAAGGTGACGTTACATAACAGGCCTGCTCACATGTTACGGAACGTCACCAGTGTGCGTTTATATGGAGTCGGATCAGTTCAGCAATTCACACACACACACACACACACACACACACACACACACACACACACACACACACACACACACACACACACACACACACACACACACACACACACACACACACACAAAGGGAGAACATGCAGACCACAGAACTGCTGCTACTGACTAATCAATCAATCAATCAATCAATCAATCAATCAATGAGTCTTCATTTTGACTAATGTGTATATTTTGTAAACAGCTGATAAAAGTCAGAGGACATTTTAATTTGGTGTTACAGTTTTCAAAAAAAAAAAAAAAACAAGATTCAATAGTCCAGCTAAAAGGATTGATTAATAATACTAACAACAACAACAACAACAACAACAACAACAACAACAACAACAACAACAACAACAACAACGACAACAACAACAACAACAACAAGAGGAAGAGGAAGGAGAGGAAGGATAATAATATAATTCATTTTATTTTATTTCTCTTTTTTTATTTTTTATTTTTCCCCCTTCAGTTCTCTTTTAATTTTTTCTTTCCTTCTTTCCATTTTATTTCTAATGCACTTTTCAGTTAAAAATCTCAAAGTGCTACAAGCACATTAAAAAAGCAACCACAAATTACACATTTAAAAAAGAGTCAGTAAGAGGAAGGTCTTCAAATGCTTTTTAGTAGAAGGTTTGTTAATACTAATAAGATACACAAAGCAATAAAACACAAGAAGTTTTATTTTGTCAGCTTATTTTGTCCATCCTTACTCAAAAGTTGTTACTGAAGGGTTCGGGCTGAAGTTACACTTATTTTGCAGAACCCTGTCCATAGTACCAGTAAAACTACTACTGTTGAAGTAACAAAAGCCAAAGCGGTTCTTTCTCAAAACTCATTCCAGGATCAGAAATGTCGTATAACCGATTGAACTGGAAGGACTTGATATAAATCACTTCCTCCTAACGTCACCAGCTTTCAGAAAATCGACAAAGAACAAATTCAGTGGATTTTAAGGACAATTTCTTACAAGTGGAAACAGAAAATAACCAACCTGCAGTGAAAATGAAGTAACACTCTCATGAACAACTGCTGATGGTGAATGTGATGAAAATATCTTGAATAAAACAAATAATGGGAAGTTGATCAACACTGACATTCAACTGAGGAGCCTGTGGACGTCTAGATTTCATCTTCTAGAATCAGGTTGTATATTCTGAAGACGTGTGAGGTCTGACTTGAGGGAAGGGTCGCTGTAAACCGTCGCCTCGGCCAAACAACAATCAAACCCTTGCATAAAGACAGTGTTGAACAGAATGGCGAGACGTATCCCGGACGGTTTTGGGACGAGTGCTCCTGAAAATAGCCTCTTAAAAGTTTAAGCTGAACATCGTGGCACTTTGTGATAAATAATACAAAGTCTAAATGTTGGCCTGAATAATTCATTTAGCAGCAGCCATGCATCACAGCTGTCTTTGTGCCCTGGAAGAGTCTGCAGCTTCCTGTGTCTGATCAGAACTCCAAGGTTGCAGGAAGAGTGAAAACAACATTGTGGAATGAACTTCAAGAGGATTCTGTGTAATCAGAGCTTGTGTGAGCTCAGCTGGGGGTAAAAGTGATGACTCTGGCTTTTTTTTAACCAAAGATAAGAACTTTCAGCGTCTATACGGAGCAGATCGTCTCCGTCGTGGCGAGGCTGTCACGTTGATGTCTCTGGTCTACTCACTGTCTACTCACAGGCTGCAGGGAGGCTTATTTATAGATCTGTCTCTGTTCTCCAGCTCTCCTTCCCTCCATCTCTCCTTCCCCACCTCTAATGGCTCGATATTTCTGGAACTCCACTGCTATTATCTCCTTTGAATCACGTTGATTGGGATCACACGCTTTTTGAAAATCCAACGTGCTGCTCAGAAACACGCCCTGCTGTTGGTGCCGGAGAACAGCGATTCATTTCCGGAGGTTTTTGCTTCTACGACCTGATTGGTCGCCGAGCCGCCACGTCTCAGAGCCTCCAGCCGGCAGATTGGACGGACGCACTCCAGTCTTAATTACTTGTGAGTCAGACTTCGGTCTGTTTGCTCGGTTCGGCTCACAGTGAGTGGAGTGCTGCAGCCAGCGTGGCGTTAAAGGAAATCAATAGCCTGCATTGACCTTGAGATGACCTTTTGACAAAGTCTCTGACCTGCTGACGTGACAAAACCAGGAGTGGCCACATTAAAGGAGAAAAACAACACTGCTGGAGGAGTGGCATTAAGTCTTTATCACTTCACTTTAGGGGTTTATGCTGCAGAAAGTGTTGTAGAAACATTATCAGCTGGTGTGTTGGATCTTAGCACGGTCCTTCTTGTCTGCATGTTGTCCCTGTGCTTGTTTTCCTCTGGGCTCGTCCCATCCTCTAGAATCTAGCTGGAGACCCGTCCAGGGCGTAGCCTGCCTCCCAGCATTGTTCGATGGACTTGGCTCCGGCGCCCGGCGACTCTGAACCGGAGGACGAAGTCCAGAACTTTACTTTCATAACTTTAGCGTTTAGCATCCTGAAAGAGCTAGAGATCATAGACATAAAACACATAGATCAGGGTTATCTGTAAACACTACGGATGCAGCTCTTTGGATGAAGGTCAACACACTACTTAGACGGTGTCTTCAGTTTCAACCTGATTTCTAAGAAGTTCGTTTTCAATTCAATTCAACTCAACTTCATACATGCAGCACCAAATACAACACAGTCATTTCTAGGTGCTTTTTACAGAGAGAAACCCAACAGATCCATGTTTTGTAACACGCAGTCGAGATGTATTGATACGAGTCTATTGTCTCAAGTATATTGAGACTTTCTATAATCCAGATCATGGTGTCCTTCATGGTGAATCCTTGGTTTCATCATCCACTGCAATGACAGGCAACAAAAACACAGGAGATTTTATTCACTGTTAGGAGCTTCTTACTCGATACTAGATGTTGGTAAAAACTGTAAAAATTTAATTTGTTCCTGTTTTTTATAAATACATAACAATTGGAGATGCTGTTTTCAATAGATTTACATGGGGCTTGATGGTATTTGCTTTCATATTTAATCTTAATAAAAGTGATTTATAACATTTTTAATTGAAAAAAATGGACAAATGTTCTGCAGCAGTATTAATCAGGGGTGTCACACATGTTCAATCTGATATTACAAGTTGCTGTTTCTAATTTATTTACCGGGATCGCAGCGTTTCAGTGAGACGACACTGAGACCTGAGCTGACAGATCAACGGTTCAGAGGCTAAATCTGCCTTCTTCACTCACAAATTAGTATCACAGCCATGAATCTGTTGGAACATTCACACTCAACACTGCAAAATGCTGCCAGTAAGACGTGGTTATTGGACATTTCACTTTGTTTTGCATCATTGTTGACAACAGCACAATGTTAAACTTTTCTTAATGTTCTTCTCTGTGATGCTTTTAACAGTTATTCAATTCTGTGTAAATCTTTATATAATAATATTAATAATTGCCATAGAGATTAATCTTAATCAATGACATTTTAGGAATATTTTCACAGCCTAATAATGTTATTGATATATGAATTAAATTACTTGTGTCATTCATGATAGATTTCAGCTGTAGGAAATAATTCAGCTGAAATGAAGGGGTGAATAATATCAGCTTCATTTGCTTAAATTCTCAATGCATGATGAAGTAGAAGAGATGGAAAGAGTAAAGAGCCAACGAATAAAGTTTATTCTACATCTCCATTTGTTTTGCAGACATATACAGACATATACAGACATATACACAGATCTATAAGAGTAACTTGTATATGAAATGCAGATCAAAAGATTTGATGACTCAGATTGTGGCGTTCGACTTAATTATGACTGAATTTGATTTCCTGATATAAATTGTACTTAGTTTGAAAGAAAAAAATACATACCTGGAAAAAATGCTCATAGATGAACAAGAAGACACTTAATTAATGTGAACATTTGTACCTTAATTACTGACTCCCACCCTCTGTTTAAGTATTCTGGTACACAAGTTCAACATGTGTCAATGTTGAAAAGCTTTGCTTTTGAAGCTTCTGTTCATTACTATTATTATTATTATTATTATTATTATTATTAGGGACCGAGCAGACCCTATTGTTTTCGTAAAGTTTATTATTCTTTTTTTGCAGCAAGCTTGCACATAAACTCACCAAATTTGGCGCGCTCATAAAGACTGGCGATAGAATTATGGAAATGTAAAAATTAACCCCCAGAGTGCTGAATGTCTCTCTAGCGCCACCTACAAATAAAACGGCCACAACAAATCACACACTGGTACCCCTGACATAAATCCAACAGGAAGTCCGCAATTTGCCTTTCAAAATAAGATTTGCAAACGCTACTCTGAGCGCAAATATCTATCAACTTCAAAAACCTATTAAATGACAGAAGAGACTCTCCTCCTCAATAATCCCGAATATCTTTTTCAGTCGTGGAGCGGTTTTCTTTTTATTACCCGCCTCCTCGCCCCAGTTTAAAGCTCCTCTGAGGGCGAGTGTCGTATCGCCTTCAAAAAACTCTGAAATGATAAAGGAGAGTCTCCCGCTCAAAAATTCTGTTCAACTTTTTGTCTAATCCAGCGGGTTTTTTTAATTAGCCATCAAAGTCTGGATGCCGCCGTCTCCTCCACGTGGCTTTGAGCACACATTTATCTACTAAACCTGCTCAAATGTCGTTCTTTAGTTGCTGAGGAACCAGAAGTCTGGCTTCATTATAAAGAAGTTCTGTGGAGAGTCTCATAGCGCAGCGCCCCCTGCTGCCTCATGCAGACCTCAGCCTGCGGTCAGAACGCCAAACAAGACCTGGAAGTGAAGATAGTTACAATCATGTCACCATGAAAAGCCTGAAAAAAACTGATTCTAGATTCTAGATCTCACGCAGCTGACAGCGCAACGACGAAGCTCTGCAGCTCGATTGTGGATTAAATTATCTCGTTGCCTCGTATTATTAACTTCAGGCAGCAACTTATCATATCGTTCCCACGCATTATTTGTACTATTTTTCTCTATAACCACTCCGGGGCTCCGTGTTCCTGTAGAGTTCAGAATCTCTTCCTCCTTGTAGGTAGAGATAACTCCAGAGATAACTCCAGAGATAACTCCGCCCCCAGCTGATGACGCGTCTGGCTTCTTCCACTTCTTCTTCTTCCTTTTCTTCTTCTTCTTCTTCTTCTTCTTCGTTGCATTGTAACGGCGGTTGCAACCATTAAATGGAGCATTACCGCCCCCTATTGTTCCGGAGTATAATCAGAGTAATAACTATATCCTATTTATTAACCTCGTTTGTAGGAGGAATGTGATCAGAGTGTCATGATCGGCTCTCCTGCAGCCCCTTAGGGGGAGGGGTTATTGGCTGCAGGTGTGTGCTTTTTTCCCTGCAGTGTGTTTCAGGTGGGCGTGCCTGGAGGTGGTGTTTGGGATGGAAGAGCTGGCTGGGTTAATTACCAGGATTCAGTACAGCTGCGGGTAGCAGGTGGAGGCGTTTTGGAGGAGTGGCTCTGCTTTTTAAACGGGCTCCTCACTCCACTCGACGCGGGACCGTAAAATCAACAAGAGTTAGTAGTTGTGGTGTTTGTCTGTTAACTCTACCTCTTGCTACCTGCTCATACACTCGCTCACTCCTCCTCCTCATCATCAGAGTGACGTCGTCAACACTCCACGCTCGGGCCCAGCCAGCACCAGCTCCTCCCACACCGCCTCGGCCGCCGCCCACTGGACCACAGCTTCAACCTGCTCTGCCCCAATCAGCTCTGTACTCGGCTCTGGTGCTGATTCCCGGGAGCCCCCGTCCGGACAAGGACACGTCCCCTCGCTCCGTCAGCCTGACTCCGTCCACGCTAGCCTGACCCCTGAGCCACTCTCCCCAAGACTTTATCTCTTCTGGAGGAGAACTCTAAAATTATTATTTCTTATGTTAAATAAAATCCTTGGTTCACTTCATCTCGGTTCTGGTGACTTTCTGCACTTGAGCCTCTGTCTCCCCGCCGTAACACAGAGGTTTTGGGTAGTGAACAACACTATTAAATGTAAATTGGTGAACTCTTTCCTTTTCTCAATTCAGCTTCCAGAACTGTCCTTTCTTCATTATACTTGGACAATTTAATAAAAGATGTACCACTGTCTCTTCAGTAAGACATTGTTCACATGTCTCGTGTTTCCCTATTAAATGTAGTGCATTGTTTAAATTTGTGCTGGACCAGAACTAGAACCTGGTTCTTTCCAGTGGAAAAGCCCCCAATGAAGGACAGCCTCCAGCAGGAGGCGCTGCTGTGAAGTTTACTCCAGTCAAACATGAGGCCCGTGGACCAAAACTGGCCCCAAAAAGCTCCAATCAGCCCCAGAAATCACCAAGCAAGGTGGTTATATAGGATCCAGATATATATTTTTACATTTCACTGTATTTTGTGCCGAATGTTTCATCAGTAAACACTGATTAGAGCTTATAGAGCAGATACACCTGAGGAGGAGCAGAAGAGAGCAGCAGGAGGAGCAGGATGAGGAGGAGGAGGAGGAGCAGAAGAGAGCAGCAGGAGGAGCAGGAGGAGGAGGAGGAGGAGCAGGAGGAGGAGCAGAAGAGAGCAGATACACCTGAGGAGGAGCAGAAGAGAGCAGATACACCTGAGGAGGAGCAGAAGAGAGCAGCAGGAGGAGCAGAAGAGAGCAGCAGGGACACCTGAGGAGGAACCTGTGTGATTTTCAGGAAGATAACATTTAAAGGGGCCGGAGGCCGTGATTGGGCCGACCCCAACGGGCCGGGGTCGAGGTCCCGACCAAGGCTGCTTACAGCTTTAATTATTATTGTTGTTGTTGTTGTTGTTATGGGATGTGTCTTACTGTTGTTAGTGGATGCTCATGTGGAACCGTGGAGTTTCTCAATTTTCATGTGAAGTTTCATGAGATATGTTGTAATTTGTACTCAATAAAACTGAATTGAATAAATGTGTGAATACACAGTGAGAATTTCTCCAGGTTGATTTCTGGCTTGGAATCCTATCTGCATAGAGTTTGCATGGATGGATGGATGGATGGATGGATGGATGGATGGATGGATGGATGGATGGATGGAACTATCTCTACAGCAGAGATAGAAAATATGTGCTTATAGATGAATTTGAGATCACGTCTCGTTTCAATTTGCTTCACATCCTCCTCATTTCCACGTCCGTATCTCCTCTAAAAAGAAGAGACACACATCTTCCCCTCAAAACAAGCTTGTGCTGTTCAGAGGACGGAAATAACCAGTGTGTGTCATCTTCAACACACACACTGGCTTCTACAGATTATTTTTGAGCCGAAAAAAATTATTTACATTCTATTGAATCCGACTGAATCTAATGAGGAATCCAGTCCTGAGATTCAGTTTGTCTCTGGGCGACACGATGATATAACCTGCCATATCATCCTGGCCTCTCTGCCATAAATGATGCTTCATGTGAGGAAGTCGACCACAGAGAGCAGCTTCATGCAGAGGGAGCAGTTCAGTTTGCTTGTAGACCTTTAGAATGTAATCTTCTCCAGTGATGTGGATTCATTAAGCAGTAGAATGGAAATGCTCTGAATTAGATGTTATTCCATGTCAAATATGCATTTAAATCAAACGGGCTCTATTGAATTCCCAGCTGCTGAGGACTGACCCTGGTGTGCATCAGGAGGCCCCGGTGTGTTCGGAGACGTCTTGTATCAGCAGCATGTCCGTGACGCCAGCGTCCCTGGAAGTGTAGCAGTGCATTAAAACACCAGCTTGAAGCTGAATCCTCATGCCTCCTGTGTGCTTCAGCTTTCTTTTTTTTTTCTCTCTCTCTTTTTTACAGGATGCAATAGGTGTCTGAGCAGTGCAGCAAGGAGCCGGGCTGATAGTGGGATACTTATTATAGCCCTAGCAACAGGAGTGGGATTGGTGGCTGGTGCGCAGCGAAGCTGGTCCGCCATTGGCTGGCGAGGAGGACCTTTCAAAGCTCAGAATTTCATCTCATGAAAGGTTCAGTGCAGCAAGCTGCAGCAAGCAAGAGGCTGCAGTCTGAGGGTGGGCCAATCCAGCACCTCGCCACTTCAGCTCATCAATCATCGCCGGGGATCGACTCCCAGCATGAAACACACGAGATATGCATGTTTTGCTCATGACGCACCCGCCGCTCCACGGGTGACATTGCAGGTCAGTTCCTCTGAGGTGCCGATTCTCCAGATGCAGAATATCATTTCATCGCGGCGCTCCTTCTCTGGTTGTCTCTGGACGGGAGCGTTCTTTGATCCACGGCCTAAATCAGTTAATGATTCGCTCAGTGAGCCTGGGTGGAGACGCCCAGTGATGTGGAGGTGGCAGAGTCTCTGCACTGCAGCTGATACAGACTCCATCTCACACACACTCAACACATGCAGCAGGGCAGGACCATTCACCCAGATATGGATGCAAACTACACACACACAAACACACGCGCACGCGCACGCGCACACGCACACACACACACACACACACACACACACACACACACACACACACACACACACACACACACACACACACACACACACACACACACACACACACACTCTTCAGCTATGTGCCCCCACCAAGGGCTACATAAGGTCACAGTGACTTCCAGTATCAGGGTGTGGGCTAAACTACATGAGGGGGAATGAGCTGCAGTGTTCAAATTGCTCGATTCTACGGAGAGAAATGAAAATATCGAAAAAAATACTGATAAACAAATAACTTTAATGGACAACAGATGGCAACCAAAACTTCCTCAGAGCATACAGATTGAATCCCATTCTCAGCTCTCCTGCTGATTCCCAATAGGTCAGATCCTCCTCAACCAAATTTGTGGTTAAATGCTTCTTTTTTCTTCTTCTTCTATGCATCAGGTCTTGTATTTGCATGTTTTCTTGTCACAGAAACAAAGAGCAACATCCCCAAAAATAATGAAAACTTACAAACACAAACCACAACAGAGAAAGAAAAAAACACTAACAAATGAAGTAAAAAGGAACACAACGTATGTATTCTTGGCAATGAGTGAACGTCAAACAGTGATCAGACTGTGTACCTCATCCTGTGTGAGCAGCTGTGCAGATTTTAAGCTCCGGAGCCTCCGACACCGTCAAACTCTACACGACGTTTAAAAATAAATCAAAGCAGCTGTGGCATACAGTGTGAGCTCATGGAGGCTGAGTCATGATGGCATACATGATCAAGGTTGTGTGACTGACCTTAAGGCTTTTGGTTTCTCTCTGAAAGCCATCAAATGAAAAACAACAAAAAGTTTCCTTCTGTTAGGAAAATAAAATAGATTGCCATCTGTATGAATATATTAATAATCTATAGTAGTAGCAGCATTATGGCGATAAATCCGTTGAGCAGCCCTCTGTGCTCCCGACCAGCTTCTGAGTGTCTGAAGTTTGTCGTAAAGACGTGATTTTGCTGTTTGAAACCTTGTGAATCTCCCTGTAACTGTACTTGTGTTCGCCGGTGCGGATTATTCATATCTGTGTGCTGCGCAGACAGCAGACGAACACATACGTGGAAAATGTTGCACAGCATGCTTGCATGAATTTAAACTACTGGCAGATAAACCTTCCTTCTCAAGGTTGACTGGTAAATGAGGCATTTTGAAATGAAACAGGCACAAACTGAACACACCGACTGAACTCAAAAGCGCGTAAACATGACTGGGTTTTTCTTTCCTTTTCCTCTTTTCAATGAAATGATTTCCCTTAAAAACAAATTTACTTATGGGTGACAATACAACAATACACTAGACCACCACGGAAATGGTGCATGTATAATTTAGTCATATTCTTTTTTATTATCATAGCTATTATTTCGGTTCTTGTGCAACTGCTACATAATGACTCACATTCAAGATATTTTGTCACTCAGGAACAGCTAAAAGGTATAAAAACAAAGAAAATAAATGTATACTGTCAGAAATAAAATATGGTCCATGTTTGTGAATTCAAAACAGAAACATTGAGCCTGGAAACTTCACCATCATTAAAACTGGATAGCATGACATGAAAAAGTACTTAAATACTGTTCAAAGAACAAAATATATCATAATCATACTTCAAAGTGACAAAACACCAGATGATAAGATTAAATGGTCACTGGTGGGTATTTATCTTCCTTTTTTTTTCTTCTTTCATTAACAAACTAAATACACATATTGCATGTCACTATAGCAACGCCCATTACAGGTCAATTTTTACGATCACCATTTTGATATAGCAAATCAAAAAACCATAACAAAAAGAAATAAATTAGAACTTAGAAATCAACGTCAGACAAAGCCTGTTTTTCTCAATCATATGAATACTTAACACCCACAGTATAAGTTAATAAAGTCAAGCTACTGTATATAAATACATCACCAGCATGCACAATATTGAATAATCGATATTATTGTTGTCATCATCTTACACTGAAGAAACAGTATAGTAGGCAAGTGCATTTAATAAAACAAACACAGAAGTAAACCACAAACTCTGAAGCTGTTTTTTTTTTTTTTTTCTTGTCTTTTTTTATTTTACTTTTTCGTTTAATATCGTCAAGTCTTTAACTTTATTAATCTTCACCTCCAAAAGAATCGATGGTTCCAGGGACGAAGCAGAATAATCTGCAAGATGCCAAATGCACTTCAGCCGGACGGAAGGGGAATCAATTTACGTCTTTCCACTCCTTGTTTTAACTCTGAGTCATTGGGTTAATTTTGCTCCTGTGTTTTGGATACTAGTGAAAACTTTTCCTTTATTATTTTTTCTTTGTTGGTGTGAGTTTAACATTAATGGCTTTCAGGGCCGTTTTCCTCTTATATGGACGACTACTGGAACCAATGCAAACCAGTTTGGTGAGGCATTCCCATTCAAGCATTTTCTCTCTCAAGTGACTCAAATGCATCTCTATCACGCAAAAAACCAAACTAAGCAGCTTATCTTGACAGAACAAGATCAGTTCCTATGCCAGTGTGAGGCTGCCATTTCAATCCAACAACAACCACTTCAGGCTGATTGACTGACATATCAGTGGTTTGGCAAATGTCAAAGAGAAAATCAAGAAGACGGAGGCCCCTTCCAACTGTATATATATTTCTATATATATTTAAACTAAGATTTAACCTCCACTCTCACCTCTCTTTTGATTCTTTTCTTTTAACACATGGAAAAATAAAGAACTGCTGCTGCGGTAGCATCATCGGCAAAAGCGGCTGCCAAAGTCCACCGGCCCTTCATAATTTTTTTTTTGAAATCGGCGTGTGGTTTTATTTTCCCTTTAATTGTTGCCCTCCCCGCCCTCGTCATCCTGCTGGTCACTTGTCCACAGTGTCAAGTTGTCTCGGAGCAGCTGCATGATGAGAGTGGAGTCTTTGTAGGAGTCCTCGTTGAGGGTGTCGAGCTCGGCGATGGCGTCGTCGAAGGCGGTCTTGGCCAGATGGCAGGCCTGCTCCGGGGCGTTCTGGATCTCGTAGTAAAACACAGAGTAGTTGAGAGCCAGGCCCAGGCGGATGGGGTGGGTGGGCTGCATGTGCTCCTTGCTGATCTCGTGAGCCTCGTTGTAGGCCTTCTCCGACGACTCCACCACCGTGGCCCTCTTCTCGCCCGTGGCCACCTCGGCCAGGTACCGGTAGTAGTCGCCCTTCATCTTCAGGTAGAAGACTTTGCTCTCGTGCTGCGTCTCGCTGCAGTTCTTGATCAGGAAGTTGTCCAGCAGGTTGAGGACGTCCTGGCACACGGCCTCCAGCTCCTTCTCAATCTTCTCCCGGTAGGCCCTCACCATCTCAATCTTCTTCTCATTGCCGTCGGCCGAGGTTTTCTGCTCAATGCTGGAGATCACCCTCCAGGAGGAGCGGCGGGCGCCCACCACGTTCTTATAGGCCACAGACAGGAGGTTCCTCTCCTCGTTGGACAGGGCCTCGTTCAGCTCTGTCACCTGGAACAAGGAGAAGGTGGACAGTTTAATCGCCTGGAAATTACTGCAAGAAAACTTCAACTATTTCACCAACGGATCGTTTCAGCAAAGAGGATTTTTTCTGCTTTCTGCTTTGAAACCATTTTATAACACCAGTCCCTCATTATTCTTCCTCCAACATTGATCAAGTCTCCCCAAGAAAATGCATTAAAAAAAAAAAAAAAAACATTCTCAAGCTTTACAAACTAGTAATAATAAAAAAAAGATGGCGGGTTGAACCAATGATAAGTGCCGCTCCAATTCTCACAAAACACGGTCCTCACATAAGAAATCCTCTGGACTATCGGCGCCGTCCACAGCTGAGAAGATGAGCAATATTTCGTTTGTCATGTGCAATTCACAGTTTCCATGGCAATCCATTCATTTAGTGCACCAGTAATCTCCGCCTGCCACGTGGACAGCTAATGCTAGTCAGGAAGAAAGGATCTTTAGGATAGTTGGTTTAAGGCGGAGGAGGGGTTTGGGAAGGGAGAGGAGTAGCTGGGGAGCTGGGCAGGGCTAAAATGTTCCCACGAGCACTCCGGGGCAGCTGCACTGTAAGTGAAAACCATCACTGCACAGGCGGTTCACGTGTCCCAGTGACCTTCTCCCCGGCTGAGGCCGACCTTTTTACCTGTCCAAAACGCCACGCTGTGACATCACTCCGAGTTACACCGCTAAATTTAGGTTTTGACTGTCCAGGGCGATGGCTGGGAGGTTGTCACTGAGGATTTTCAGGATTATTCGATCGGAGCTCGACTGCGGTCAGAACGACAAACCAACACAAAATGTGTCTTTAAGATTCAACAAAACGCTTCAGTTCCAGAGAAAACAGCTGAGTCCAGCCTTTCTATGATGTTTTAATCATCTTCATCATCGATGTACATTTCCCCGCTCAGTCACAAGAACACAAAGATGGCGCCGGCTGGACGACGTCACCGGCCGGCAGGGAGCGAGAGGCCCGGCCCAAACCGTCACACAGACCCAGCGTGCTCGCACCCAAAGCGTGACATTTACAGTCAAACGAGGCAGAGTCCCTCTAATCCAATGACTCAACGGTTGTGCTTTTGAAAGGAAACAATTAGGTCACCGCTCTAAACATACGAATTACACACTGAACTGCAGCCACACTAATTTGCACAACATAAATCCAAGGACTTTACGAGTGTTATTTATAAAACGTGACCATCAGTTTTCAATCAGATGGATTTAGTGTCATTTTAGGCGCCAATTCTGGATCACTTTAATAATATCTAAAAATCTGATCATTTTCACTGCTTCTAGGCATGTGAAGAGAATTATATTTTACAGCGTTACGTGACATTAGAGGGTTTTCCACCAGGAGCACACTGGTTTATCACTTCTGGCTGCAATGGTGAGGGATTCCCTTTGGTTGGAGAGTGAGAGTGCACACCCCTGCAAAAGGGTCCAGTTTGGAGCGCACTGACATGGCAGATTGTTTAAAGGGAAAGGAATCCCTCCCTGCTCGCACATCATCCCACCTCCTGCAACCAGAAACCCCTGATGACAAACGGCCCACTGGCTGGGGTCGGGGTGTGGGGGTGTGGGGGTGTGGGGGGTGGGGGGGTCTCAATACTGCTCTCCTGAGCAGCATAAGACAAAATGTTCCTCATTTTTGGGAGAAATGATTTTGATCTGGGAGCGTGAGATCCACGCAGGCTCAGATAGGACTGCCAGGATGCTGCTGGTCCCAGTGCCAGCCTGTGTGACACAGCAGTTTCAGTTTTTATTTATTTATTTATTTTTTTTAACCCATTCCTATGTTCCCTCCAGGGGCCAGAGAAGGTAATCTAGAAGGAAAAAAAAAAGGAAAAAAAGAAGGCGAGGACAAAGGATCTGTCCAATAAGAGCTGAGAAAGCGTCTATGAGATGAGCCAGCAGCGTCATCCATCCTCTCATCCGAGCACCACTCCACCACCACCACCACCTCATCAGGGCTGTTCACCCAAAATGACTTTAAATTGCAGCTCCTGGCACCAGAACTACATGCACAGGTGCCTGCAGGAGGACATGGGAGGATCAGAGTGAAGAAGAGGAGAGAAAACAATGCCTGTAATTAAATCTGATCATATTGACTCACTGCAATATGACAAAGAATATTCTAGAAAGATTCTGCTGCCTCCTACGTTTGTTTGGAGGAAAGAGCAGCTCTACTATGGAGCTTTGCTATCCCACAGGATTCAAGCTGGTCTCTCAGAGGGAGAATGAACACTTTTTGATTATCATTTTAATTTATGTGACAAAGAGGAGGAAGGAGATTAAGCAGCAGCAGTTGAGGGTTTTTTTCCCCTCTCCTCAGCAACCTCACATTTCTCCCAACAGCAGAAGCTCTTATAAATTCATCATAATGGAGGAATGGAAGGTGGGGTTGGGGGGGGAGGGAAAAAAGCAAAATGCATAAGAGCTGAGCCTTTTTTTTTTTTTTTTTTTTAAATAGAAGCTTCTGATTAGTGGGGAGATGAAGCTGGGGCCTGCATGCATTTCATTGTAATGTGACTTCATTGAGCGCACGGCCAACGGAGGAGGCACCGCCCAAGAAGCAGGCGATCCGGGCCGGACCCGAACAAAACCGTGCTCCGAGCTGCGATCAGACAATACACACTTCAAATATCTTCACTTTTACTACAGTGTCGCCTGATTGGAACCAAGAAGAATTCAGAGGAGATTTACAGGCGGTACAGTGGAGCCTGCGGGACGCGCTATTACGCACAAACGTGCGTAAAAGCACACACACGGGTCATAATTAGGAGTGTATCTTTAAATGGACTTACCGATTTCATCGCAGCTGCCATATCGTCGTACCTCTCAGCCTGCTCAGCCAGCCTGGCTTTCTGCACCAGCTGCTCGCGGTCGACCATGTTTCAGATGATATTTGGCTGCTTCGTCGAGCGGCTCGACTCTGGTTCTGAGGGAGAAACGGTTTGTAATTTTAAATCGCAATGCAGTGAAATTCTACGCGAACCTATTGCTGCAGCTGTTCCCTGCTGTCTGTCTGAGCTCCGTGCAGACGGGACACCCTCTCTCCTCTCTCCTCCCCTCCCTCCCTTCCCTGCCTGCCTCCTCCTCTTCCTCTTCTTCCTCCTTACCCCTTTCCCCCTCCCTCCACCTCCTCCTCCTCCTCACACACTCTCCCGGGCTGCGTCATCACTCGGAAAGGTGGGAGTCTGTGCCGATGATGTAACACTCTGTACATGGATGGGGGGACCAAAGGCCTCGTGGGATACTGAGTCCTAAAGCTGAGGACTAGCCACTGATTGGTTACTGGCTCATCAATAAATAGGAAGCTCTCTGAGGACCTGTCCTGAGCGTGGCTCCTTCAAGATCATCCCAAAAAGACAAAGATCACAAATGGGGCTCGCACCTACTGGGTTCAGCTCGACTCGGTTTTTACACTGTTGGTACCCGATAACGGGTACCCTTTTCTAGTACCTACTCAACCATGGTTCCAAGTAAGCTGAACCGAAAACGTGACGTCTGCAGGCGGCAGGCTGCTGATTGGCCGGATGTGACTCACTAGATGATTCAGGAGAGCAACTCATTCATAAGAGTCAACCCACAATTTTTAAAACACAATAACAACAAGACCGCTCCTGAACAGAGATGGATGCATAGAAATCAACCCCATGGAGCAACAAGGAGGTGTCTGGTGGATTTGGAGGATTCGGCGGGAGCCTGACGAGGCGACCCGCAATAGGAAAGTGTGTCTGGAGGTCTCTGATGTGATGGCCACCCGCAAATACCACCAGACAGTGAAGCAGTGGCAGGAAAATCTCCACCCACATTGAGCTGGCGCCATATTCTAATGGAAAACGACTGAAAGGGAGTCGAGGTGCGTAAAGCAGAGGAATGCTAGAACTATGTGGAAAAGGGCCAAAACACAGGACTTGATGGTTACAGACCCCTGACGTCTGTGGTCAGGAAGTCTTTTGAACGCCTTTTCTGACCTCAGATCCATCACAGACCCTCTCCTGGACCCCCTGCAGTCGGTCTACTGAGCCAACAGGTCTGTTGACGACCAGGGAAAACCTTCATCTGTGCATGTGTGGCAGTAGTGCACGCCACCGCCGGGTTCCCCCACAGAGGCCCGGATTCAGACGTTCCAGAGACCATTATTTTGTTAAAGCAACTCAAACCAAACACTGCTGCCTCTTTCAGGCTTGTTTGCATGTCTGTTTGTTCTCTCCCGCCGGTCACACCTGTGTGTCCAGCGACTCCTCCTTTATGGGCAGAGAGGTGAGGCAGCACACCTGATTCGCATCAGGGGCTTCATCACCTCTCTGCCGCAGCATGATTCTCACCAGTCATTTAAAGGTCCCATATTATGCACAATACACTTGGTAATATTTTTCTAACAGTGATCTGTGTCCTCACAGCCTGTATGAGGCCCCAGAAGTGAAGAAAGTCTGTCATCTCCCTCATTTGCTCTAGTTTTTTATAAATGTTTTTAGATTCAGAGATTTTCCCCTTCATGACATCATGTGGGGAAATAATCCCTCCCTCTGGTAGTGGATACTCACTTTGACCCTCCCAGCGGGTCGGTGGCTGCAGGGCGACTCGGCCGGGAGCCGTGTGTTCTGTCTGGTCTCTGCCTGGTGGCGGGAGAATTCCAGTCTCTTCCTGTTGCAAGAGCAAAAACTGTTCTGACTCCAAAAGGCTTCCGGTCGGGTAAATATTGTGCCTTCGCTGTCAAACGGGGCAAAAAAGAAAAGAAAAGAAAATTTTAGAAAGATTACTGATAGACTGAATAAATTCAGTGTAATATGTAGAACCGTAACAGTTAGCATTAGTTAGCATTAGCTTCTTGATAGTAACTGGAACAACTTGTTTTATGTTGTAAATAATAAAGTGAATTTTTATTCAGATCTTTAATTGTGCCAGTTTATTCTTAACAATCCACAATACGTCAATATTTAACAGTGAAATACTTCAAAATCTGTTATATTTTATTACTGGAATATATATTGTTCTTTAATATTCGTATTTTTTCATGTTTGCACAATGTAGAGCTGTTGTAATAACTGAATTCAACCATATGGGATGAACTTTTTGAAACAAAATAACAGTAGATTTTTGTTTATGCACTTTGATGGATTAATTAACATTTAATTTTCAGTTATGATGTCCTCCAAACGTTCTTTGGGCCTCTTTTTTGATTCTTCACAAAGTCTTGGTTGATGTAGGCTGTGTTTGTTTTTGGTCTTCCAGTCAACTTATCTCAAATTAAAATAAATGAGAATTAAAAAAAAAAAAAAATGAAGTCCCAATGTGGAATTTTTGTCATTAACTCAAACTGTTGTCACTCTTATAATGTAGAATTTAATCCCTGGAGTTTCCCAAGAGACACCAGATGACGTGACCCTAGTGTAGTTCCAGGCGTTGTCCCTGCTTACAGCGCCCTCCTCTGGAGAAAAGTCTCACTGAAGGTGGAGGAGAAGAGTTCATGTTTTTCTCCAGTCTGGTGAGGGCAGTCAACCTAATTTAATCCTGTAAGAACTTCTGTAAACAGCAGATGACCACAAACACTGAAGGGTGAAAAACAGACACTGAAAGGACAGAAACTCAAACACAGTATCTGGACTTCAACCTCTGAACAGAAAAGAGCCACACAAGAGGATGAGAACGCCGACATTTAAAACAACCACGTGAGTTGTTAATTATAAATGTGTGTAAAATGAAAAAAGAACATGAAGAAGTTGGGGTGACAGTGTAACACAGAGGAACATGATTTATTTTTTTTTGTGACCAATTGAAGCCAAATATCTTCCAACCAAATCTACTGTAGATAAATATTTTAGAAAGAACAAAGGAAAAGAGCTGTGCAAAAGACTAAATATCTCCTCAGCAGAAATAGATCAGTCTTAATGTCTCCGTAAACTTCAATCATCCAAATAAGTAGTATAGACAACGATGGAAACAGTACCGCTGGTAGATTTATCAAATCGTTCTGAATTACAAGTGAAAGAACAGTTGCTCAGAAGTAAAAGTGTGACGTGTTTTTTTCTCAGAAACTGCAGGTAATGAGCCACTTTTCAACAGTTAGTTGCTTCATCACATTGCTCAAAGCACATAAACCAAAATCAATAGATTATGGGGAAAAAAAGTAGATAGAAATCTGAAATATTGTCAAATAAGTGAATCACTTTGGTTGTAAAATACAATTGTGGCTGTATTTAGTTATGATTTTAGAAGCACTTTAAATAATATGGTGAAAATGTAAAACAGAAGAAGTTACATGCTTACTCATAAAAGTGCCATAAAATTGTGCTTAATAAAAATATATATACATATAAAACATATAAAATAATATATGTACGATGTTTCATCCACCCTGCTGAAATACTTCAGGTTTGTGTGTCTGGTTGTTCCTCACTGCTCCTCCTTTTCCTCAGCGACAGTGAGAGCTGCACCTTCCTCTTCCTCAGATTAATCCCTGGCTGACCTCATCACACCTGAAGACAGGAAGTGTTGGCTTTCAGGAAAACTGGGTCAAGGAGCAAATCACACGCACACACACACGAGAAACAAAGCTTGATACCTTTGATCAAATATGTTCTAGTAATCCTTTTGCAATGTTTATTGTCTTGGCGACTTTCTTTTTGTCTCCCACCACCTGAATGAAGAAGTGCGACCAATGAGATCAGAGCTGAGAAAGACACCAGAAACTCCCACTTCCCAGTTAGATACGTTCACAAAAAGCGAGAAACAGTCAAACATTCAGCCCCACAGAAATCTGCAGATAAGTGGCTGACAATATTTTCTTCACCCCACATAGAGCTACACTCGGTAGAGCGCAGACTGCGTCAACGCCACATTTCTTAGCGGAACCGAGTTAGCATTGCTTGCATGATAGCCATTAGCTCATATCAATGCTAACTAGTCTGTCAGTTAGCTACATCATTGTGTGAAACACTGAAGGAGGAGCGTCTCCAAGGCAACAGACACTGATCTCCTTTGATCTCCTTCATGAGGTGCCTATCCCATCCGTTTTGTATGGAACATTTTTAACAGTTTTGGGGGATTCATTCGGAAGCGGTTAGCTGGTAACGTCCCAAAATATAGTAGATTGGTCCTTGGATGATGACAAATCATCCCTGAAAATTTCATGCGATTTGGGTGAGTAGGTTTTGCGAAAAGTTGGTAAAATACATACATACATACATACATACATACATACATACATACATACATACATACATACATACATACATACATACATACATACATACATACATACAAACCAATAAATAAATATATACAAGCAGACAAAAAGATGATAGTGATGCCTCTAAAGTCAGTGTTGTTTATGCACGTTACTTCTACTCAGGATAGTAATGCTGCTGTAAGGGAGGTAGGTAGGTAGGTTGGTAGGTAGGTAGGGAGGGAGGGAGGGAGGGAGGGAGGGAGGGAGGGCGGGAGGTACATCGGTAGGTAGGGAGGTAGGTAGGTAGGTAGGTAGGGATGGAGGGAGGGAGAGGAGGGAGGGAGGCAGGGAGGTACATCGGTAGGTAGGGAGGTAGGTACAGTAGATAGGGAGGGGGGGAAGGAGGTAGGTAGGTACAGTAGGTAGGTACAGTAGGTAGGTAGGGAGGTAGGTAGGTAGGTACAGTCGGTAGGTAGGGAGGGAGGGACATTGGTAGGTAGGTGGGTAGGTAGGCAGGTAGGTAGGTACAGTCGGCAGGTAGGCACAGTAGGTAGGTAGGGAGGGAAGGAGGTAGGTACAGTAGGTAGGTAGGTAGGTAGGTAGGTAGGTAGGTAGGTAGGTAGGGAGGTAGGTAGGGAGGTAGGTAGGTACAGTCGGTAGGTAGGGAGGGGGGTACATTGGTAGGTAGGTGGGTAGGTAGGCAGGTAGGTAGGTACAGTCGGCAGGTAGGCACAGTAGGTAGGTAGGGAGGGAAGGAGGTAGGTACAGTAGGTAGGTAGGTAGGTAGGTAGGCAGGCAGGTAGATAGGTAGGTACAGTAGGGAGGTGGGTGGGTCGGTATGTAGGTAGGAAGGTAGGTAGGTAGGTAGGTAGGTAGGTAGGTAGGTAGGTAGGTAGGTAGGTAGGTAGGTAGGTAGGTAGGTAGGTAGGTAGGTAGGTGTGTGAGTAGGTACAGTAGGTAGGTAGGTAGGTAGGTAGGTAGGTAGGTGTGTGGGTAGGTACAGTAGGTAGGTAGGTAGGTAGGTAGATAGGTAGGTAGGTGTGTGGGTAGGTACAGTAGGTGGGTAGGTAGGTGTGTGTGTGTGGGTAGGTAGGGCGGTAGGTAGGTAGGTAGGTAGGTAGGTAGGTAGGTAGGTAGGTAGGTAGGTAGGTCGGTATGTAGGTAGGTAGGTAGGTAGGTAGATGTGTAGGTAGGTAGGTAGGTAGGTAGGTAGGTAGGTGGGTAGGTACAGTAGGTAGGTAGGTAGGTTGGTAGGTAGGTAGATGTGTGGGTAGGTACAGTTGGTAGGTAGGTAGGTAGGTAGGTGTGTGTGTGTGTGTGTGGGTAGGTACAGTAGGTAGGTCGGTAGGTAGGTAGGTAGGTAGGTAGGTAGGTAGGTAGGTAGGTAGGTAGGTAGGTAGGTAGGTCGGTGTGTGTGTGTGTGTGTGGGTAGGTACAGTAGGTAGGTACAGTAGGTAGGTAGGTAGGTAGGTAGGTAGGTAGGTAGGTAGGTAGGTAGGTAGGTAGGTGTGTGTGTGGGTAGGTACAGTAGGTGGGTAGGTAGGTAGTTAGGTAGGTAGGTACAGTAGGTAGGTAGGTACAGTAGGTGGGTAAGTAGGTTTTGGCTTTAGTGTTTTGTTCATTTAAAAGGATTTTATTCGTCATTAAAAGGAAACAATTCCCAACAAACTTTGCAGGAATTCTGGACGTTTTAAAAATGTATTATTTAGAATGTTTACATAGAAAATAGTGTTTCTTTCCACTGCAGGCTACAGGTAGGTAGGTGGGTAGGTAGGCAGGTAGGTAGGTACAGTCGGCAGGTAGGCACAGTAGGTAGGTAGGGAGGGAAGGAGGTAGGTACAGTAGGTAGGTACAGTCGGCAGGTAGGCACAGTAGGTAGGTAGGGAGGGAAGGAGGTAGGTACAGTAGGTAGGTAGGTAGGTAGGTAGGTAGGTAGGTAGGTAGGCAGGCAGGTAGATAGGTAGGTACAGTAGGGAGGTGGGTGGGTCGGTATGTAGGTAGGTAGGCAGGCAGGTAGATAGGTAGGTACAGTAGGGAGGTGGGTGGGTCGGTATGTAGGTAGGTAGGTAGGTAGGTAGGTAGGTAGGTAGGTAGGTGTGTGAGTAGGTACAGTAGGTAGGTAGGTAGGTAGGTAGGTAGGTAGGTAGGTAGGTAGGTAGGTAGGTAGGTAGGTAGGTGTGTGGGTAGGTACAGTAGGTGGGTAGGTAGGTGTGTGTGTGTGGGTAGGTAGGTAGGTAGGTAGGTAGGTCGGTATGTAGGTAGGTAGGTAGGTAGGTAGGTAGGTAGGTAGGTAGGTAGGTAGGTGGGTAGGTACAGTAGGTAGGTAGGCAGGTTGGTAGGTAGGTAGATGTGTGGGTAGGTACAGTTGGTAGGTAGGTAGGTAGGTAGGTGTGTGTGTGTGTGTGTGTGTGTGTGTGTGTGTGTGTGTGTGGGTAGGTACAGTAGGTGGGTAGGTAGGTAGGTCGGTAGGTGGGTAGGTAGGTAGGTAGGTAGGTAGGTAGGTAGGTAGGTAGGTAGGTAGGTAGGTAGGTAGGTGTGTGTGTGTGGGTAGGTACAGTAGGTAGGTAGGTAGGTAGGTAGGTAGGTAGGTAGGTAGGTAGGTAGGTGTGTGTGTGGGTAGGTACAGTAGGTGGGTAGGTAGGTAGTTAGGTAGGTAGGTACAGTAGGTAGGTAGGTACAGTAGGTGGGTAAGTAGGTTTTGGCTTTAGTGTTTTGTTCATTTAAAAGGATTTTATTCGTCATTAAAAGGAAACAATTCCCAACAAACTTTGCAGGAATTCTGGACGTTTTAAAAATGTATTATTTAGAATGTTTACATAGAAAATAGTGTTTCTTTCCACTGCAGGCTGTTTGAAGGTCGGGTTTGCTTCTTCTGAATCCAGTTTAAAGAAGAGAAAAAACCTTTGCTTTGCACGCAGCGGCCCTGCAGTGCGCAGGCCGTGCTGAGCTCACCCATCTATCCACTTTCTTCAAAGAGGATTACTGCTCCTTCTGCCTGGCTTAGTTACCTCATTAGGGTGAGGGTAAGCAGAGGTCTGCCGTCTGCAGAGGCCATCTGGCTGCTGGCTGGACCGTGGAGAGCTCGCACTCACACCGCTCACACCGCTGTCGATGGAGACCACGCTGGAGCTGGATGTTCTCATATACCCAGATGAGCTGAGGGTGGCCACCCCAGAGCAATTCAGGGAGTGGGAGCTGGAGACAGCGAGCCAGGTGTCCATCCCCACCGTCCGGCTCTTCGTGGCCCTCTACCCCTACAACCCTGCCGCCATGTCCCCCAACCCCGAGACGGCAGCAGAGGAGCTGCCCTTCGTCCCGGGCCAGATCATCAAGGTGATCAGTGTGGAGCCTCTGACGTGTTTCACTCGTGTTTCCTGTGTGTTTCCTGTGTGAATGTGCTGCAAAGCTTCTTCTGAAATAACCGTGATCGAGCTTCCTGTTTGTGCTAAATCCAGGTCAGCTCAGAATGTGTGAAGATACGGGGTTTTTTTTTTTTCTGTTTCCTGCCTGAGTTTCAGCTGATTGATGTGGATTACTGCCGGTTTGACTGAATCTGCCTGCTGCCTCAACATAGGCAGACCTCAGGGCAGGCTGGACCCCCTGAAACTAGTGAAAACAGATAATCCACCCCCACTGCACGACGCTACCTTGGTAGAGGTGGGAAGTAATTAAATGTACTTTAATGTTTTACTTGAGTTGTTTTTTTCACGTATCAGTATTTAGTTCTCCTCCTTGCCATTGTTTTAACCTGAACGAGTTACAGTGACAGGATCACAGGAGTTTTTCACACCAATGCTGCGAAATGTGAATTTCTTATTTACCAACTGATCAACTTCAATAATCTGTTAAAGGTTTTCGTTTATAGGATAACCTGGATGATCATTTAGAAAACCGTCTAAGTTTAAAACATTTAAAAGGTAGTTTAAGCTCACTATTTTTAAAATTAAATCCACTGTGTTTTCTTAAAGGACCGTTTAAAATAGTTTTTTGTTTTTTTGAAGAAAAGCAAGTCTCCTCTGAGGCTGACATCAATCATAATGAATTCAGTTTTGAGAATGAATTGTTTCTGTTTTGCTGCTTTACTGGTAGAAGCTTTACCTGTATTGTGTCCAGGGTTTAGCAAAATAAGTTTCACTTCAGTCTAAACTCTTCATAAAATCTAAGAAAGATGTTTTCACACAGACAAAATAAGTTGACAGAATTTATTTGTTTGTTTGTTTGTTTAGATTTCATCTTCTGATTTGTTGCATGATGTATTTGGTCGACTGAATAAACTACTACTAAACTGTACTAATAATAATACTGCAATGCCAAAGCTTCTGTGTGTGTGTGTGTGTGTGTGTGTGTGTGTGTGTGTGTGTGTGTGTGTGTGTGTGTGTGTGTGTGTGTGTGTGTGTGTGTGTGTGTGTGTGTGTGTTTCTCCAGGCATGTACAGGCAGAGTTACCCAGTGTGAATCTGAGTGTTTCTGGTTCTGTGTGTTTGGACTGTGAAGCTCTGGCACTTAGTGTTTAATCACATTGGACGGACTCCAGAAGCACGAAACTGGATCAAGACGTGTTGACTGGATCCTTTTTTCCATCAGTTTTAAAGGGATGCGTATCAAGAAAGCTTTCTCTGTTGCTTGAATACATTACAGAATCTGGAAGCCTTTTATTTGTGTGCTTCACAAGTTGGCGACGAGCTTGTTCGTTCTCCTAACATGAGGTCTGATCCTCTATCACAACATTTTTCATACCTTGGTCATGTGCTCTGCTCGGTACAGACCACAGTCGTTTTTCTGTTGCTTGTATTTTGTGTACTGCTCTCTATTTATATATATATATATATTTTATTTTATTTTTTTTAAATAATAACTAAACTGATTGGAAAAATAATAAAAAAAAAACTTTAAGACTGATTAAATCATTGACTTTCTTCAACTGGTGGAGCCATTAACTAAAATAATCAATGTGTGTGTGTGTGTGTGTGTGTGTGTGTGTGTGTGTGTGTGTGTGTGTGTGTGTGTGTGTGTGTGTGTGTGTGTGTGTGTGTGTGTGTGTTGCCAGGTTTGTGGAGACACAGACGCTGATGGTTTTTACCACGGTGAGTCCGGCGGTCTCTACGGTTATGTGCCGAGCAACATGGTGGCTGAAGTCCCAGTGGATGACGAGTACCTGAAGCACCTGCTCATGCAGCAGGGATTCCTCCCCGTCGACCCCTCAGGTAGAAAACCTGCTCCTGTACGACACTGAGCTGTGGCCATAACACACACAACAAGCAGCAGGGCATTCATTCCTTTACCACATTCCTCGTAGTGTATTGCAGTGTTTCTGCGTGGACCAACCCTGATGTCTCTTTTACACATCATGATGAAAAGCAAAATAAAAACATTAATAGGCTAAATATATCAATATTATATAATATAATATAATATAATATAACGTAATGTAATGTAATATAATGTAATATAATATAACGTATTGTAATATAATGTAATATAATATAATATAACGTAATGTAATATAATATAATATAATGTAATGTAATGTAATGTAATATAATATAACGTAATGTAATATAATATAATATAATGTAATGTAATGTAATGTAATATAATATAACGTAATGTAATATAATATAATATAATGTAATGTAATGTAATGTAATATAATATAACGTAATGTAATATAATATAATATAATGTAATGTAATGTAATGTAATATAATATAACGTAATGTAATATAATATAATATAATGTAATATAATATAATATAATTTAATATAATATAATATAATATAATATAATATAATATAATATAATATAATATAATTTGCACCAACTCAAGGAAAAGATTTGATCTATTTTTGAAACTATTCATTATTTCATATCGTGTAAAGTTTTGCTCAGACAAGTGATTTCATGGTTTATTCTTCATGTTAAATGGATTAATCAGGTAAACCGACGAGAAGGAAAAGACGTTTCGTCAGCCTGAAGGAAAAACAGACTCATTTCAGTGTTTATCAGTTTGCAGTTATTAGCTGGAAAGAAACAGGAAGACATGCAGACGTTACCAAACAAGGGAACTCGACTCCTTTTAGTAAAACGTATGAGCGGAGAGATCCTCTCCAACAGAAGCTGCTTCCACTTAAAAGACATATCAGGACTTTATGATGAACAAGAACTTGCTCAATGATTCCGGTGTTGAACTGGCCTCTGTGCTCCCTCAGGTGTGGCGCTGACGCCGGATGTCAGCGAAGTGGCCAGCGTCTCTGAGGACGAGGTGGTCCGTCGGATGGTGGCCATGTTTGACTACGATCCATGGGAGAGTTCGCCCAACATGGACAGTGAAGTATGTGTTCAAACTCGTACCAGCCATGTTCTTTACTGTTGTTTTTTTTAATTCTGCAGAATGAAAGTGATCTTCTCTCCCTCACAGGTGGAACTCGGCTTTCGAGCGGGAGAGATCATTTACGTGCTCGGTCACATGGATCAGGATGGATTTTACTACGTGAGCGTCGTCTCTGCTTTCACAATACGCCGAGAGAAACTCGGTTCATCCACACTCATCTGCTCTCTCTCTCTCTCTCTCTCTCTCTCTCTCTCTCTCTCTCTCTCTCTCTCTCTCTCTCAGGGCGATCTTCATGGTCGGCGAGGTTTGGTGCCGTCAAACTTCCTGCAGCTCTTACCGTGGGATTAGCAGAACGCCTCGTGCTGTTAAGTTAGAAAATGCCAAGTCTGAGACCCAGCAACAAGTTTTTCTTCTAACATTCAAATATTCATTAACTAACAGGGTTTTAAGTATATATTTTTTATTTTTATATGAAAGCGCAGCTCCACATCTGCTTCGGCTAAATATAATGAAGGCCACAGTTTGATTAACATTTGACTGCTTTATTGAAATGTTTTTTGAGAAAATACAAATATCACAGAAAAATACAAAAAAACACAAATCAAAAACATGGAATTTCTTCTTTTTTATGTCCTTTGGTTAAAGTTATATCCTTTTTATTGTAACAAAAGTCAAGTTTACAAACAGAAATATGTCTGATGGTGATGAATAGAATACTTTAGCCTTAACAATACACTTTTAGTGTTTGTGTTTTACACATGAGAATGTATCACTGAAAGAAATCAATGTATGCCTTACACCCCGTGTACATATTGTCTATAACTGGCTCATTTCATAGCAACTTTTTATTTTCAGTTTTGCAGCAGAGTTTATGTAATAAAATGTAAAAGAAAAAAATACAACAAAACCTGTTAATAAACTGTCTTGAATTCATACCTGCCTTCCTTTACAGTTCATTCTTTGTATTTAAATACATCGTCACACAATTAGAAATCATTTCCAGTTTTACTAATGATAATAATTAGACACACAAACAGTCGTCAAAACTCTCACATGGTCCGACTTGTTTCTTCTTTCACTTTCCTCTGCAGCCAACAGTACACTCATCCATAAAGTAGGAAACACTACACTGTGCAATGAAGTTTAGTAGTGCTTTCTACTTTATGGGTGACAACACTGTACATCAGTCGCCTCTCGGTTCTCCGAAGATGCAGGCAAATACAGACTCTCAAGTTAAACCAAACTCAAGAGCCAACATCGTTTCAAAGATGAGAAATTAATAAAACACCCAACAAATGTGACAAAGATGTTCAATCAAATTGTGTTGACATAAAGTTTAAAACAACAACAACTCAGGATCACAAACAAAAGCAGCAATTGTGAAGATTTGAAAAGAAAAAGTGTCTCACCCGCCTCAGGACGCCAGAGAGAGAGAGAAAACCCAGAAGTGAGCCTGATCTTTATAATAACCCTGCCTGAGCCACGTGGTTCACACAGGAAGGGCTGACACACACACACACACACACACACACACACACACACACACACACACACACACACACACACACACACACACACACACACACACACACACACGTGCGCGCATGCAAATGTGCATTGACTCTGACACGCACGCTTGTCAAAAGAAAAAATTTTTTTAAATCTGTCTCAGTCGTTTCTTCTCAGGAAATGTTTGTTGGATGTAATAATTATTTGTGATCTGCAGGACTGGGCCTTCAAATGAGATCTGATGTTTTTGAGTCATAAGGACATTGACAGTTTGTTAGACGACCTGCTGACATGTGTCAAGGTGTGTGCAGAGGGACTCAAACACAGACGCTAAAGTTTCCATCAAAAACAGGTTTAATCAAAGAGTCCAGGGAACACAAGGGGGAAACAGACTAGAGGAGCCGGCGGCCAGAGAGGGAGAGAGAGGTGTACATACACTGGGAAAGGGAGGCACAGGTGGAACTCAAAGATGGGCGCACACAGAGGAGAAGGCCATTGGTTAATTGGAAACATAAGGCGAGCCACACAGGGTCAGACTCAGAGACCTGACAACATGTCGGAACTTTTGAACAATTACATTATTTTACCTCCATAAAGTTGATCTTTTTGACCAAATCATTATGGCAACAAATCAGCCCACCATGATGGGTTCCCTTCATTTCTTCACTCGGGTTCTCATGTTGGTGTGCAGTGCCATCGGACTGGCAAAAGAAACAGACCAAAAAATTAAAACAACATTTTGGGGGGGGAAATCGAATTTTAAAAAAACCCAGAAGAAAGTAATATATTTAAAATATATACATCTGACTATAAATATGTCTCTATATTTCTATGTTTACATATATACATTTAAATATACACAGTTGCATACATACACATCCTCCCACATTTATTGCAGAAATGAAAAAGTACCAGCCGTATTGCACGGAGTTATATTCCCCAGAGAAACAGGAAAAATGTAGCAGCAGTTATATTTCACAGTGAACCGTGAACAAACATTCTATTCTTCAATATAACATTGACCCTGAAGCTTTGCTGTGTCTTGACCTTGATCTGAATGGCCGCTGTGCTCGATGGGGGTTTGAGACGTTACTTGTTCTGGTGGTACCGAGAACTATACCCCCCCCCTGAGGTTTGTCTACAAGCTCTATCATGTCTGTCATCTTTTCATCATAAACATGCCACTGACCACTTGTTGTACTGAGACTCGATTTTTAGGAGTTTTGAAACTGAGATGATCTTTTAAAAAAGGTGTTTAACTGCTTCCGGTGTCATTTGAATCAATAATTCTTGATGTGAGCTCTGCAAAGACTAAATTTTCTGATCACATCAACTGATTCTTAATAGTAAAGCAAAAGGTTCAGTTGTTTCTAATCAGTAAACGTTGCTCTGTATACTCAGCTCTGTTTGCTTAAGGTTTGTTCACTCCTGAATCTCATCAGTTCTTTTTGGAGTCATTTGCTCAAGGTTTCATTATTTGTTTCAGTGTTAAATGTCACAAAGTTAAGTGCATTTTGTTTGTCTGCACTTGTGATTCAGCCCAGATGGTATTTTATAGCAAGTTAATGGAGAAAACAATACAATTTCAATAAGATCACATACGTCTTGACACTGTATTTGCACATATGCAACAGTGTTCATGCTTTTCGGGGACATCGCGTTGACTTCCAATGTAGAGCAAAGAGACTGGAAACAGTCATGACTTCTACCTTTGTTAACCCTTTATGAGGTATAGATAAGATAGAATACCTCATAGTCTAATTTTAGGATATTGAAATACTTTAAAGTGTAAATAAAAGCCGTCATGTGCCATTTGTGAACGATGAAATATGTTAATATTGACCAAAATTACATTTATTCCATCATTTATAGTGTCAAATGTGTCTAAACTGGATAGAATTTGAAGTGGAGTTCAATAAGATTAACTATTGTTCCTACTGTCCCACTGTAAAATGCGTTATTTACAAAATGAGCAAAAACACACCCACTAACACGCTCACAGTGTTGAAGCCTACACCCATGCAGTCTTTGCAGGAAACACAGAAAGCTCCTTTTAAGGACATACAGTTGTCAGGTAGCAGCTTCAAGCAGAAAGATACTGATCTCAATAGTAAATGACCAAGCATTATTTACCTCAGCATTAAAAAATAGTAAAATTTCTACATTTCTATCAGACGTGTTAAATGAAGGAGATCAAACTTGTTAATGTTGAAAGTTTGGTGCTTCTTCCTCAAATATGTGACATATTACAGCTGTGTGAGAATCAAATCTGCAGGAAGTGCTTCATATCTTGTTTCTGAGAAGTCATTCATGCTGACTGGGTTCTGAAGAGGTGTCGTTTGGGGGGGTGGGGGTGGGGGGGGCTCTTCTCCATCCCTGCAGAAACAGTGTGCAATACGCTTGCAGCAACAGAAACTTTGCAAGCCGACACAGACAGGCCCGTGTCCTTCGTTGTCACGGCAGCGCAAAACCTTAGCGTCACCTCAAGTGCAATAAGAGGAAGTGGGGGGATGGGCGGCATGCACACGCCGAGCTGAGAAAGTCGACTGACTAAAAGTTTGATCTTCTGCAGGGGATCAGACACTAAAAGATCCAAACTTAGAAAAAATGAAGACAAACCAGCATGACTGTGCATCGTCCAGATTACCTCCGGACTGTGGCCCTGCAGGCCGGCGCTTGCATCAGACTCCTATTTCTGTGCAGCGCTGGATTATATCCAGAGTGATCTCCTCCAGGACTTAGTGATATAGATAGCATAGCGATGCCAGAAACAAACGCAGCATCTAATGACACAGGCAGGTATTATCCTCCCAGCTCACTGATCCGATGATTGAATTATGTTTTACCCTTGATGACTGATCCCAGGTTCAGACTGTGGTTGTGTTTCCGTTGTGTTTCCAGTCGGAACTTGTCATTCTGATCTTTTAAAAGATCGAGCCTGGATGTGCAAGGTGCTTTCATTCTCTTTAACTTCGAGGCGTCACACTACGTCTCGGTTGTATGCATGCTTTCCAGTCTTGAATGAAGAGATTAAAGATTTTTAAGATTATTAAAATATATATTGACGCACTTAGTGAATGACTGTCTGCTCAACTTTGCACCAGACTGCACTGGAGTGGACATAAACGGACATGAAACTGACAGAAATCCAGCCGTAGTGCTTATTGCTTCAAGGGAAACGTTTGATTTAAGAACAAGCTATAGATCAGTAAAGAAACTCGCTCAGAGGTTTTGATAGAAACTCTTTGTCAGTGGCGACTTGAGAGTCACTTAATCCTGAGAAAGGCTGCAGAGTGTTCATCAGGCCGCTCATCCGCCTCTTATGTCATATAGTGAAGCTCAACCTTTGTCTTTGAGTGATGAAGATTACTAGTGATACATATACTGAACTTTGATTATAATACAACCACATTTTGGTTTGGACGCAAAATCACCTTGTTTAGCTTTTTGAAAAAATAAACACCAGCCGGTAAAATTAGACATCAAGAATTTCCTGTTGGGTTCATGAACATTTCATAGATCCTCTAATTATATTTATCATATATTTGAAAGAAAACTCAACGTATTTATTTCTGGTTTCACTAAGCAAACAAATCCCCTTGTGTCCCCATCTTGATCCTCTTCATTATCAATTAATCCACTAGAGGGCGCTATCGTTCACATTTTTGGGTCATCCAAAGCCACGTCTCCACATCTGTTGGTTCCATATGGTCCGTTCGTTCAGACTGGATGGGAACATTCACAATAGCTCGCTGGTCATTTCTCAAATTACAACAATTCAGTATAAAATATCCTCGTGTTCTACACCTTTCAGGTGAAAGGAGAAACATACCCCTGATATACCAGTGTACCAGGTATTTATGTGCATGTGAGAAATTACTACCTCAGTAATAACAGCCGGGGTTCTCATGTGTCTTGGTGCCAGTGGCAGCGTACCTGATGAATTACAGGTCAAACTGAGAAACGTGTGACTTAAATCATCACAACATCTGGAGATTTGCATATATTCTAAATGCATACGTTACATCTACTGGTCTTTAACGGTGGTACTACATGAGTATAGCGTGCAGGTAGCGGGAGCTGGACGGCAGCACTGGTGAGTAACGTGGTACTAACCAGAGAAGTGACCTGCAGAGTAAAACACTCGCCTTCCGTTGGCGGGCTGTGCAGGCCTGAAGGTTTGCACCATTCACTTCCTGTTAGAAAAGCCAAGCTGACGGAAAGTAGAGATCTGTGACAACGAGGCAACGACAATAAGCAGATTAAAATCTTCTCTGCATGAAAACCAAAAAGCAGCAACAACACAAACACGGGCTTCTCCCACTATTTACCCAAAGCGTCTCTAATCTAGTGTTTATATCAACAATGGACCAACAGACCAATGCAGGTATTTTAAACGTGATGGAGCCGTGGTTTAAAATGAGCTTGAAACTAAAAAAGATGACATTTGAAATATTTTTCAAATATTCATTCATTCAATCAATAATCAAGATCAACAAATAATACTGGAGCTTCTGTGGATCAGCAGAGATCAATTTAGTGGAGCAGTAGAACTTCAAGTTCTTTAAAAAAAAAATTTTTAAAACCCTCCTTGCTGTATCAGCATCTCTACCTTTTCTACTCGTGCGCATGAGAAGAGCTGATGATCCTGCAGCGCCCACTGTTGGACAGTCGATAAACTGCATGCCTCATCTACATTAAATTAAATGTCAAAAGAATAAATACAATTAGTTTCTCCATCATTGCAAATTAACAAAAGAATAACAATGCATAAAGTGTTCCTTTGAATTTTAGTTTGATGAATTCATCTCCTCTCTGAAACACACCTTCTTTTTTGGCCTTTTTCCAGTGTCAGGTATGTGATTTTCATTTATTTGTCTAGACTTTCTAGTCTTTACCAACTATAATTGTTTTTCATTTGTCTGAGTCTTCATGTTTCCCGTGGGCTCACCACCCGCAGGAAAGGTTCTTAATGCAATGCGGTCTGGGTGACGGTGCTCAGACTGCTACACCCGCGACCCGGAAACGGATAAGCTGAAGAAAATGGATGTATGGCTGAGTCTTCATGTTTCACTCCTTCCTCCCACTAGAGGTCTCCAGTGTCCACTTCATCCAGTTACATCAAGCTTACCTGTTCCCACACTGCCTCCCTCTGACCTGATAAACTGCAGCAGTCACCAACCTGTTCACACTGGACCAGTGACGTCAGGGGAGGCAGGTCTTTATCGAGGCACCGGTCAGAGAGTGTACATCCAGTCATCATACTAAAAGCAGGAAAAATTGGCAACTATGAGGATTTTAATCTAAAAACGACAGATTCTTAAGACAATTTGTTCAGCACATCTCCGAATCTGCAGCTTCTGTGGGTTCTTCCTCGTCACCAGTTGTTAACTATCAAAGGTGGTCCGATGCAGAGGCGTGTGGTGAGGTTCATGGCTGGTGAGGCACTGACTCCTCTGGAGTCACATTTACAATGTAAGAAGTGAAAAGAGCCTCTTATTTCACTATCATCCAACAGCATCAACTGGTATTGCTTCATATCACATCAGCATTCCTCTTTCAATTACATTTAGACCAACACAAACATAAACACAGGAACATATTACAGAAAGTTTCTTTAATAGTAATGGATAGAGCACCCTTCTTGTGTATAATCAATTCATATTTACTCTAAACAGATTAAAGTATAGAGGTGTGTGCAGCACAAATTTAATTTTGACCTTCAGTAAAAAATTCTGTTATTTTTCAAACATTAAATTCTGGTACTTTAATCAATTTTGATAAAGGTTGTCTATCAAAATGATAAGAAGAAAAATATTTTAGGTCAAAATTTTAGTTATCACATACTTGAATTGTTTTCTACTTACTCCCAACTTATTTAAAAAAAATAAAAACTTAAAACCCTTTTGGCCTTACCTTTACTTATAGATGAAGTCCATATTCCGATCCTTCTCCACAAAAAGCTCCATGACTTGGTTGGAAAAGTTTTTCTTATTTTCTCTGTTTCAGTGTCAAAGTACAATCGTCCATAGTGAGTCGGATCAGGCAGAGCCCAACAAAACGCTGTTCTACACCTCCTGGCTTTAGCTTGGCGCAGACTTTCAATTGCCTCTGTTGAAGTCAGCAATGCAGCTAGAAAGCACCTGTCAGTTCATGTACGCCCCCTTGAGGTGAGGCAGAGTACCTGAGTGCCTCACCTGAGGACTTTTCTCTGCACGTTATTCTTACGATCAGCAGGAACGATTGTCTCACACACACATTAAAGACATTACACTGTAGAGAGTCATGCTGTAAAACAAATATTTCTGGAGGGTTCATATTGGCGATATGCTGAGGAACAGAAACGGGCTTGTGTCATGTGACCCAGCTTGTATTGGATCGCCCAGTCAGATATGAGGCACTGCCTCACTGCCTCACCCAGGATTTCTGCCCTGGATTTCATTGCCAAATACTCAAATTTGGTGATTTGTACTTATTGAAATGTCAAAAATGTGTACAGTCATACTGAAAATGCATCTTTAACACAAATCAGTGGAAAATATTTAGATTTATTTGATGTACTTTTTTTCGTTTTATCATGATGGCAGGTGAGGCACTGCACCTGCATTCATATCCCGCTGTCAAAAAGTAAGTAAGCAACTTTTACTCTGAGTACATTTTATATGAGCTTCTTTTTACTTTTACTTGAGTACATTTTTCAGACTGGTAATTTTACTTGTACTTGAGTAAAATTGTTTTAATTGTACTTTTACGTGAGCAGAATATTTTAGTACTCTTTTTTTCCAAGAGATGCCAGTGTGGAAAACCAAGAGGGCGGTGTTGCGGGCGCCGCCATATTTATTTCTCGGTCGCCGCCATCTTGAAATGGTGCTATGCGGAAGCATGGACGGAAATGACGCAAAATGATGCGCCGGAAGTGACGTATGTAGAAGCCCACCCACAGGATGTGACGAAATGGACTGAACGTGAAGGAAGGTACGTACACGCATAGACATATACACTAGACCAGGGGTGTCAAACGTACGGCCCGCGGGCCGGAACCGGCCCGCAGGTGGGTTCAGTCCGGCCCACGGGATAAATATGCATTATTAAAGAAGAATAAACTTCATTTTCTTTAAAATTTGCAGTTCCTATATTGTCCGCTAGGGGCGCTGTGTTTGAGTCAGTTCTATCGCTTTACCTGCTTTTTCTGTTGACTCTGGCACCCTCTTCAGTGAAATGTCTTTGTCAAAAAAGAGAAAAGTGGACACAGAGTGTCGGATTTTTCAAGAAACATGGACCTCTTCCTATATGTTCACGGAGGTGAATGGTAAACCCGTGTGCCTGGTGTGCATGCAGCAAGTTTCGGTGCATAAGGAATACAATATTCGGCGCCACTATGAATCTCAGCATGGTGAAAAATACAACAGCTTGCACGGAGAACTGAGAAAACAGAAGGTAAATGAAATGCTGGTGGGTCTGAGGAAACAGCAATCTGTTTTCACCCGGAGCCGAGAGGTCAGTGATGCTGTGGTGAAAGCCAGCTACGTAATTGCTAGCCATATAGCATTAGCGTCAAAGCCGTACTGTGACGGGGAGTTCGTCAAAAACTGTATGCTGAAGGCTGCCGAAATTGTGTGTCCTGAAAAGCGACAAGCTTTTGCCAATATTAGCTTGACGAGAAATACCGTGGCAGACAGGATTTCGGAACTATGGGCAGATTTGGACCGCCAACTGAAACGCAAAGGGGAGTCATTTCTGGCATCTTCTATTGCAATTGATGAGAGTACTGATATTACGGACGTCGCTCAACTGGCCATATTCATTCGTGGAGTTGACGAGACTTTGACTGTCACAGAAGAGTTTGTCGAGTTGGTGCCTATGACCGACACCACAACAGCTGAGGACATTTTCCGCTCTGTTGTTGGAGCGCTGGACAGAGTCGGGGCGGACTGGTCCCGCGCCGTAAGCCTGGCTACTGATGGTGCGCCGTCAATGATCGGGAAAAAGGCAGGTGTTGTGACAAAGTTCAGAGAGAAAGTACAAGCCGCAAATGGAGGAGGTGATTTTTGGACATTTCATTGCATTTTGCATCAGGAGGCATTATGTTGCAAGTCGCTAAAAATGGATCACGTCATGGAGGTGGTTGTCCGAACTGTTAATTTCATCCGAGCCAGAGGTCTCAATCATCGTCAGTTTGACAGCTTTCTCAGTGACTGTAACATTACCCATGGTCTGCCATACCACACTGAAGGAAGAGGGTGGAGCAGAGGTGCTGAAGGAAGAGGGTGGAGCAGAGGTGCTGAAGGAAGAGGGTGGAGCAGAGGTGCTGAAGCGCTTCTTTGATCTACGTGGGGAAATCGGACAATTCATGGAGAAAAAAGGAAAACCTGTTAAGGAATTACAGTGCCCACTTTGGCTGCAGGACCTTGCATTTATGGTTGATATTACAGAGCACTTGAATAATCTGAACAAAATGTTGCAAGGACGCAAAAGAATTGTACCACAGTATTATGACAGCATACTTGCATTCAAGTTAAAGCTCACGTTATGGGAGACGCAGATGGCAAGCGGTGACCCTGCTCATGTCCCCTGTCTCAGAGATGTGTGCGCCGCAAGCGTTAATCCTGACGTGACACAGTACAAAGACAAGATTTCAGGGTTGCTGAGGGAGTTTGAGAAGCGATTTCAGGTCTTTTGCGAACTTGAGACAGAATTTGCAGTTTTTCGCTCACCATTCACAGTCAGAGCTTCTGATTGGCCCGTTGACATGCAACTTGAAATCATTGATTTGCAGTGTGATGTAGAATTGAAGGACAAATTTGCTTCTGTGGGCTTGGACACATTTTACAAGTATCTCCTACCAGGCTATCCTAAATTGACGGCACTGGCTGCAAAAATGTTGTCCATGTTTGGGACTACCTACCTTTGTGAGCAGGTCTTCTCAGTAATGAACATTAATAAAACAAAGCTTCGCTCAAAGCTCACACATAAGCACTTAAATGAGATTCTGAAACTGGCTGCTTCTCAGGACATGATGCCTGATATTGATGCACTTGTGCAGGCTAAAAGATGCCAAGTTTCAGGGGCAAATACTGAGCAAGACTAAATCCTATGGAATGCTGCTTTCAGCATTGCACTATAAAAATAAACAGCTTTGAATATTTGCTGTTGTAATTGCTGTGAAAGTCAGTGCTAGTCAGTAACAGATTTACAACAGAAGAGTTTTGTTGAGTAAAATATTATTTCCTATGCATGCCATATATGTTATGTATGTGAGTTTTTTTTTACATGTATACATTTTATGCATTAACAAGGAAGGGGACAAATTTACTTTATCAAATGTCTATTTAAAACAGCTGCCACTTAAGATTTCAAGTGTGTAGAGTCAGTTCATGTGTTCAGAATTGCTTCCCAGATGTGGAAAATGGATTTTAAATCATTTCTAAATTTGTATGTGTTTGATGTATTTTAACATGCAGGACAGTGGGTTTAAGTTCCACAAAACTGTGAATAAATGTTTTGCAACATTGTACAATCACTGATCAGTTTTTATGCATAATGCACTTGAATAAATGTTAAAGTGAGTAAAAGTGTTGTTGAAATTGCACATACTTTTCTTAAAAACTCTTAGGTTGTTCATAATATATTTAGTAAAAGGGACAGTTCATTTCATATAAAGATTTTTATAATTTACTTCTTCTTCTTTGCACTAATACAAAGAAAAAAAGTGGATTTATTGTTAGTTCTATGTAATTTTGGAATGAGTTTACTGGTCTGGCCCCCTTGAGATCCGATTAAGTTGTATGCGGCCCCAAGACCAAAATGAGTTTGACACCCCTGCTTTAGAACCTCCTTTAGCCTAGGAACCACTGATGCTTCCTCTAGAACCTCCTTTAGCCAAGGAAACACTGATGCTTCCTTTAGAACCTCCTTTAGCCTAGGAAACACTGATGCTTCCTCTAGAACCTCCTTTAGCCTAGGAACCACTGATGCTTCCTCTAGAACCTCCTTTAGCCTAGGAAACACTGATGCTTCCTTTAGAACCTCCTTTAGCCTAGGAACCACTGATGCTTCCTCTAGAACCTCCTTTGGCCTAGGAAACACTGATGCTTCCTCTAGAACCTCCTTTATCCTAGGAAACACTGATGCTTCCTCTAGAACCTCCTTTAGCCAAGAAACACTGATGCTTCCTCTAGAACCTCCTTTAGCCTAGGAAACACTGATGCTTCCTCTAGAACTGTCACGTTTCGCAGGTGTATACTGCTGGGTTTGTTTTTGTTTGTGTGTATGTGGGCGTGTGTGCGTAGGTGGAGCGGACGGAGGAGGATGCTCACCTGAAACAGATGATTGAGGCCAGTATTTAGGAACCGGGTTTCCAGGCTCTCATCGCCAGATCGTCACGTTTACCCCCGCGGTACTTTGACTCGGCCCCTCGAGCCTTTTTTGTATGACCGTTTGTTTTTTGTTTACTACGGTTCTTGGAGTGATCTGTTGTCTACTCTCCTGTGCAGTCCCGGTGTGTTCCGCTCTGTCCTGCTCGGGAGATCGCTGCCCGGCGACGTCAACCTCCACATCCACGCCACTTTCCGAGGATTGCCCGCCCGCTGGAGAGATTACCTAAATAAACTCGTTTTTCTAAAACTTAACTTCCTCGTCCTGTCGGCGCCTGAATCCTCCACACACCTTACATGACAAGAACCTCCTTTAGCCTAGGAAACACTGATGCTTCCTTTAGAACCTCCTTTAGCCTAGGAACCACTGATGCTTCCTCTAGAACCTCCTTTAACCTAGGAAACACTGATGCTTCCTTTAGAACCTCCTTTAGCCTAGGAAACACCGATGCTTCCTCTAGAACCTCCTTTAGCCTAGGAAACACTGATGCTTACTTTAGAACCTCCTTTAGCCTAGGAGCCACTGATGCTTCCTCTAGAACCTCCTTTAGCCTAGGAAACACTGATTCTTCCTTTTGAACCTCCTTTAGCCTAGGAACCACTGATGCGTCCACTAGAACCTCCTTTAGCCTAGGAAACATTGATTCTTCCTTTAGAACCTCCTTTAGCCTAGGAAACACTGATTCTTCCTTTTGAACCTCCTTTAGCCTAGGAAACACTGATTCTTCCTTTAGAACCTCCTTTAGCCTAGGAACCACTGAGGCTTCCTCTAGAACCTCCTTTAGCCTAGGAACCACTGATGCTTGCTTCAGAACCTCCTTTTGCCGAGGAACCACTGATACTTCCTCTGGAACCTCCTTGGCGAGAGAACATGAGTAGAGAACATGAGGAGAGCTTCCTGTCTAGATGTGGTTCTGCTCTCTGAGGCCTGCAGGTTGTTCTTCAGGAGCAGGTAGCTGGACAGTGAGTCTCACTCGCACATCACTTCCTGCCAGGTCCCTCTGGGTGTCCTCACTGTCACCTGGTCGTCTCCATCATAATCCCTGGACTTTCCTCCTTCCTGGACCTTCCCCCTCCTCCCTGGACCTTCCTCCTCCTCCTCCTCCTCCCTGGACCTTCCTCCTTCTCCTCCCTGGACCCTCCTCCTCCATCCCTGGACCTTCCTCCTCCTCCCTGGACCTTCCTCCTTCTCCCTGGACCTTCCTCCTTCTCCCTGGACCTTCCTCCTCCTCCCTGGACCTTCCTCCTACACCTCCATGATGTCACCTGCTGCCACACAGACAGGCAGCAACCAGAGGACGTCTCTCCAGGCTCTCAGAAAGATGGAGCACCAGCAGGTTTGACCTGGTGTCTGTTAGGTTTCAACCTGCCTGTCAGTTAGAATTCACATGGAAAACATTTGATATATTTTGATGTAATCATGAATCAGCATTTATTGTTTCCTTAGTGTTCATGATTGTGATTATTGAGATAAAGCAGGTACTCAGCTGGTACCAGTGCTTGCTGGTACATGGATGATCTGCGCAGGACAAGAGCATCCTGCACAGATCCCCAGTTGTCAATGTACACATCAATAAACCTCATATATTACAGACTGGTTTTTAACCACAGGTAGATGCAGGGAAGATTCTACCTTGCTGACATGTTTCAGCTTCATCTGTCGTCTTCCTCAGAGCTTCATCTGGTGTGTGATGACATGCCGGTCTTTATCAGGTGACCGGCCAGATGAGGCTCTGAGGAAGACTACAGATGCTCCTGAAACATGTCAGCAAGGTAGAATCTTCCCTGCATCTACCTGTGGTTAAAAACCAGTCTGTAATATATGGGGCTTATTGATGTGTGGCGGCTCTGCAGGAGGAAGAATTAGAACGTGACACCACCAACGGCCCCAGCAGGAGGAAGAATTAGAATGTGACACCACTAACGGCCCCAGCAGGAGGAAGAATTAGAACGTGGCACCATTGCTGCCGCCCACCAGAGCGGTGTGTTTACAGGGCGGCCATCTTAGTCCGGTGGCAGTCCTGCAGTGCATTACTTCTATAGAAGAATGATGTGCTTACACTATTAAAGTTGTCATGAATCACACAATTCTCAAGCAATTTTCACAAGTTTGTTTATTACGAGAAAGAGATATTCTGCTAGGTATATCGCTGGAAATTTCTTCCTCGATATGCTATGGTATCTGTTTCGCTGAAGAAATTCAGAATTTGACTGTACCCATTTCACAGGAATTAGAAAGACTGTCAATCAACTTATATTTCTACTTATAGATTGAGGAGTACCTCTTTCCATCTTCGATGTTCATTCACCCCTGCCTCCACCACCACCGGTCCAAGATGGCGGCGCTGTTGACATGTAGCTCCCCAGTAGATGAAGCGACTACTCTTCATTATGTTTATGGTTTAATCTCCCAGAAGAGGGTCGACTTCCTGGTTTTCCGGCAAATCAAACTTCTTTGTGGACAACCAATAGGAAGCCTTCATGTACATGCTGGCCACACCTCCTCATTAGCATGTAATGTTGTCATTGTAGTAGTCGTTGGTGCTACTAGTGGCACAAGTAGCAGTAGTGGTAGTAGTGCTACTAGTGGTAGTAGTAGTAGTACTGCTACTAGTAACACTAGTGGCACGAGTCGCAGTAGTGGTGCTACTAGTGGCACTAGTGCTACTATTAGCAGTACTAGTAGTAGTAGTAGCACTTGTGGCACTTCGACTACTATTGTCTTACTAGTGAGGACAAAGAGCTTACTTGTACATGGACTTTAACTTTGATATTAAGGATATCAAATAAATGCTCAAATGGCGCTTACCATATTTCCAGTCAGGCATCTTTGTTGAACAGCCCAGTGAAGCCTTGGGGTCCTAGTAACACATCTGTGTGTGAGCGGAGTTATAGACCTTTTTCACACTTCCGCGTTTTAAGCCGGATGTGGTGCTCATTTACTTCCGGTGGCTATCGCTTTAGCGTTGGACAGTGACAATAATGGCTCAGTCTCGACGCAGTTGTTTTTGTTGTGTTCCTGGTTGCTCTTGTGGGGCAAGAAAACAACCATACCTCTCTTACCACGCTTTTCCCATGGACCCGGGCTAAAGGAGGCAGTGAATCCAAGCTATTAGGAGGGATGAGGGTCTGAAATTCTGCATAAAGCCATGGAGCACTCTTGTATGCAGCCAGTACTTCACCAGGAGGATGTTGTCAGCGGATCCACCACCAGTCGCCTTAAAAGTGGAACTGTTCCATGTCTCTTTCCCTGGAATGACTTTATTGCACCACCTCGGAGGGATTCTGTCTCTGGCTCAGAAACGGTAGCATGTCCTCTCACAGCAAGCCAGGCTGAAGCTGCTACTGCAGACCACCATCATGTGGCTCATCCACCCACAGGTAAATATCTATGATGGTAAATTGCATAAGTTTGTCATATAAGATCAAATATAACTAATAATACAATTGCAGGACGCGTTGCAGCACCAGTGTGTAGATCTAGACCATCTAGAGATCAAATCAATGACGGATACATATACTGTATTCTTGCACCTAGACTCACACAATGTGTTGATCCACAAGGAAATAATGTCACAGGAGCTCAATAATTAAACCAATCGTGCTAGTCAGTGAAAATGAAAACAAGACGGTTTCAATTTAATTTTACATTTAAAAAATAAAGTAATGAAATTATTAGAAAAAAATGAATACTAAAACGTTTATAACATTGTGAGTTATTTTATAGTTAGACCTTATTTATATAGTAATGTATTTTATTGTATGATCATCATTTTATTTTTTGGTTTCACAGGTGCACTAGATGAAATTCCCATTGGAGAGTGTGTTCCGGATCTTCTGGGAGTCCATTGCTCCATCTGCATCCCTGCCTCATATACTGGACCAGAGCACAGACAGTTGAAGATGACGCCTGAACCCAGCGCTGCCCCAGAATGCCTTGAGTTTTAATGTTCTCCTTCAGGGTGGCTGTGGGCATGAAGGAGCAGCTTATTGCTGACGTGTTAGACACTATTTACAGTGATTCACACAACTTGAGATTTAATGTTCAAAACACAAAGTGACAAAGGGTCATTTATACATTTTAATATGATCATTACTGCATTGAAATAAACACATTGATGGTGTTGAAGTAAAACATGTCCAGTTTTGATTTCATCTGGTAAATGAACGATTCATCACGCCACTCTCACTCAACAGTTATTGTTATAAATGTGTCAGTGACAAAGTCCCACCATTCCAATCCACTGATTACCAGCTGACCCTGTACCTGCCAGTAGTATGTGTGTGAACGCCTCAGACTTGTGTGGCCATCCTGAACCTTGAGGTCAGCAACCTGGGTCACATCATATGTTTTGGACGAACTCCAAAGTTAAGAGGCAATCTAAAATGAAAGCTATGAGTGGTTGGGACTCCAGTTGGCATAGTTTTTCTCCTGATGTCAGGATGTCGGGATCAGGAAGTGGTCCTACAAACACATGAGTGACATAATCACAGTAAGTTATGACAAAGGAAACATTACAAGCATAAAAACATTAATTACCAATAAATGATACCTGTATAAGCTCTATACAGCGTGGACTGCACGCATCTGTTCCCCCCCCACCACCTCACTGGCGGGTTCAGGATGGATCCTATACAAGAAATAAACAAATATGACAAATAAATAAAGGGACAGGTGAGCAATTTGGTCGGACATGGAGGGATAGATTTGTGAGAGCTAAGATTTTTACTTAAATTGCTAAAACTACTAAGGAGATTGTCACATACTAAATGATATTGCTAAAGGAGAACAATGGTTCCACTTTTTTTTACCTGTGTTCTTGGTCTGGTCCATCTGTGTAGATGACTTGTGCAGGTCAGTGCAGGAGGAACCGTTGGCAGCTGGAGCTGGGAGAAGTGAGCAGTCTGATCCAGGAGTTCAACTACATGGTTGTTAAAGCCTTTACCAGCTGCACAACTACAGGAATAAACCAACAACTCAGCTTGTCAACACCCAGTGAGATCTAAAACAGAGAAGTGTTTTTAGCACATATATAGAAATTAATACTTGTTAAAACATAATTAGCTTTAATCAAGTAACAGAATCCAGAGCAGCAGAAGATAAATAGTAATCTCTTAGTCATACAGGAGTTGTTCATCGTACATGAAGGTTCTTCAGCTCTCATCTATGACAGCTGATACTATCTGATACTATCTGATACTAGAAGCATGCAGAAGCAAAGCACGGTTAAGGTTAACATCTGGCATCATCATCATAACTTTCCCCTATCATAATAGCAAACACATATCAGAATGTAAAATATCTTTTAAAAGTCTAGATCATGCCTCCAATAAATACCTCTAATAATTAAGCAGACTAGATGAGGCTTCTCACCATGTTTATGTTCATCATATGTTGTAGCTAGTGGTTAGCTCACTGAACTACGTCTTTCCTTACCTTGATAGCGGTGGAGGTATTTTTCATGGATGAACTTATACCCTTCTTCAAGTGTATTTGTTCGTGTATTACCCGCTGCGATGGCCTTCGCATCAGCAAATGAAAAAGCTGGCAAGTTCAGGAGCATCAGTGAAAAGATAAGGTCCATTTTCAATGAGACCGGCACAAACAGGAAGTGATCGAGCACCACAAGACGCTACTTCCGGTTGTTGTGAAAAAGGTCTATTGTCATTAGTAATAGACGATAATAGACCGCTGTTTCACAGAGAATGCTTGTTTAAGGAATTAAAATATGAATAGTTCACCAAGCATTTTGGCCGGTGTCTAAAGGGGGATATGTGTTGCATACATTTATTTATATGTTAGGAGCCATGGGGGATTTGTGAACAGCCCTCCCTTTGTTGCTGTGTTTATTCAGTTCAGTTGGAAATGAAGCTAATGCTAATTAGTTAGCAGTGTTGCTCTATGTATGATGCCAGAGGATTTGATCCTGCTTTATTGATGATTATTATCTGCTACTTATTTGTATATTTCTTATTCTGTTTACAGAAATCAATCCTATCATTCATCCATTCTATCTATCTATCTGACTTGTTTTATGATTATTGATGTTAACAATATTGAAAGTTTTATTGGGTTCAATTTTGGCTGGGATGAATTATTTGTGGACAACCAATAGGAAGCCTTCATGCACATGCTGTCCACACCTCCTCATTAGCTTTTAATTCCAGTAGTTCTACTCGTGAATACTTGGACCCTTCCTATCACTACTAGTAAAGCCAAAATGCCTACTAGTAGTAGTAGTAAGGCATTTTTACCCTCACTAGTACTATTAGTGTGTGCCAAAATGTTCCACTACTGCTACTAGTAGGGTATGTTTAATCTTACTAATATTACTAGTAACATCAAGGATGCGCACTAGTACTACTAGTGAGGCACAAAATATCCACTAGTAGCTTGAGTAGACATTTTGGGCCTCACTAGTAGCACTAATAAGGTGCTTCGGACCTCACTAGTGCTACTAGTGGACATTTTGCACCTCACTAGTAGGGCTAGTGGGCACACTTGTAGTTACTAGTAGTACTAGTAAGATGAAACACACCCTACTAGTACTACTAGTGGACAGTTTGCCACTCACTAGTAGTACTAGTAAGATAAAACACACCCTACTAGTACTACTCATGGACATTTTGGCGCTCACTTGTAGTACTAGTGAGATAAAACACACTCTACTAGTACTACTCATGGACATTTTGGCACTCACTAGTAGCACTAGTGAGATAAAACACACCCTACTAGTACTACTCATGGACATTTTGGCACTCACTTGTAGTACTAGTGAGATAAAAAAAAAAGCTTTACTAGTGGACATTTTGGCACTCACTAGTAGTACTAGTAAGATAAAGCACACCCTACTAGTACTACTCATGGACATTTTGGCACTCACTTGTAGTACTAGTGAGATTTTAAAAAATGCCTTACTAGTGCTACTAGTGGACATTTTGGCACTCACTAGTAGTACTAGTGAGATAAAAAAAAAGCCGTATTAGTGCTACTAGTGGGCATTTTGGTGCTACTAGTAGAGTCTAGGAGGCTACACATGCCGACTAGTTGGGCCTAGTAGTGTTACTAGTGCAGCACAGTAGTAAGGTTTGATTGTGCACTAGTAGGCCAAAAGGGGCACTAGTATTGGAAAAACCAATACTAGTAAGATGCAGTTGTTCTACTAGTGTGCCCTAGTGGTTCTACTAGTGTGCAAAATTGTCTTACTAGTGAGGAGAAAGAGCTTACTAGTACATGGACTTTAAGCTTGATATCAAGGAAATCAAATAAATGCTCAAACGGCTTTCCATACGCAGCCTCAACCTTCAAAACCCTTCCTGCGTGCTGCTGAGCGCACAGTGGAACAAGAAGGTGACAACCTTTGGATAAACCCTTGTGAGCTTATCAAGACTTTTACAGACGGCAGGGGCAGGTTTAACCTCGCTGTAACCAGCACTCTGCCTCCTGCCAAATCATTCCCCATCAGCACCGTCACACCATCTTGAAGCCAGGACACTCCACCCCCAGCGTCGCTGACAAACAGAGACTGAATGAACGCCTGCTTCAGAAATCCGATGCCAGCCTTCACAGAAAAGACTAAAACTATATATACATTTTTTAATGTTTTTATGTTTAATACATTTATATATTTCAAGTGTGTATCATATGATATGAGAAATAGCATGAAAAATAGCTAAAGTTAACTTTAAAAGTAACCCGCCGTGCGCCGCCGGCCACGAGTGCAGGCCCGCGGGAAGTGGGGAAGAGTGAGATAAAAAAAAAATGAAGTCTATTAAAAATATTTTGCACAATTTATAAATTCCTTATAAATATTTTGGGAAGGGATTTTGACACACGTGGGCTTTTACGTGTATTTTGGATTTGAAGTGAATTATGTTTCTGTGATGTTCTGTGTTTCCTGTGTGGTGCACCTCTCCTCTCTCTCTCCCCTTCTCTTAGTGCTGCACACACACCTGAGGCTGTTCATGATCAGCGTGGTACTTAAGCCGGCAGCTGATCGAAGGGCGCTGACAGATTATTGTCGATCGTCCTGAGTGGTCCTGGTGTCGCCTCCCGTCTCGTCTCCGACGCTTGCTGCTTGCGCTCCTGTTTTTGGTTTTTTCAGCCGTTCTTTGGCTCGCTTTATGTTTAGCGGAGAGAATAAAACTGTTCCCTTTTTCCTCCGATTACCCGTCTCTGCTTTTGGGTGCTCCGCCATCACAGTTTCGGCCTAACCAACACAGGGTCACGCTCACAGAAGTGAATTTCTAACGTCACCAGGCAAGCTGGTGGTCCCGCAGTAGAGCGGCGTCCTCTGGGATGCTCAGCAGCAGACCAGCACATGTACACTCACTGTAAATATACTAGGAACACAAACTACAAGGAAATAATATGGCACAGAAACAAATTTGGGATTGTTTTGGAAGACCACCACCAGTGAAGAGGAACACTGCAACCACGACAACGGAGAGCAGCAGCAGCCAGAGTGAGGACTGTCCGCCCGCCTCCACCCGCAGCTGCACCGGCAGGCCCATCCCGAGCACCCGCTGGAGGGGCTGGATCAGACAAGCCCTTCCAGCCCACATCCAATTTCCAATTCCCTGCACGGCGATGTGGTAATGAAATGTTCTGTGGCACCGGCTCGGTTTGCTCGATGGCAGTGGCTGCACTGTGGGGGAGAGACGGAGCTCATTTTGTGGTTTGTTTGCCTGAAAGCAGCCGGAAAAAAAGTCATACCTCCAGATATATTTAGGAAAGATAACCCCTTCGTCAATGACAGCTTTTTAAATTGGTGTAAAGCCACTGAAAAGTTTAACAAGCAGGAGAGATCTGATCTGCACCCCTATCTCCACCACACCGAAGCGCACCTCGACAAGAAGGTTTGTGGCCCCTGAACAGAAATCAGTCTGAAAAAACACAGCAGAAAGTATCAGTCCTGTATATAACCAGAGTTTGTCCTGTGAATTACTTATTAAGTGTTGGCAAAAAAACAAGTAACTGTTGTCTGGAGTAATGGCAGCGATCAGCGGCAGACATAGAGAGAGACACCATCATCAGTCCCCCTATAGTGTCATCAAACTATAGAGAAACTTCACATGTCACTATGATCTCATATTAGCATATTACCCATTGGGATGTGTTTGTGAGTGTTGGTCAGCACTGTTGTCTCACTGTAACCTTCCTTGTTTGGATCAAGCAGATGTTTCTGTGTGACCTTTCTTTATTCTGTGTATTGTGGCTTTTTCCTCCCATCCAAAGACATACTTACAAAGTTGATAGCACTGAATTTTAATGTGAAGGTGTGTTTCTAGTGTGTATGAGGTGTTGACATGTGAACAGCTTGCACAATTCACTTTAGTTCTGTAAAGAATGTACTTTTACAGCATTCCATTGAAAATGACTTCAGATGTATTTACATTTCTTGTGAAATTGGTTGAACAGAATGAAGCTTTTTCCTATTGAATAATGTAGAAAAGCAGTGCCACAGTGTTTAGATGTGGACATGTTTTTGATTTCATTTGTATTTTGGTGGTTTGGGTGAGTGGGGGTGTTAGCCGGGCGTATTAGAGCCCAATATGTAAGGAGGAGCCAAAATGAAAAAACCAGCTGAATTGTTCTAACAGTAGATTTGAGAAGAATTGGGGTGGTTGTCACATGTTGGCTGCTTGTTCCATCCTGGACTCTAACAAGACTCATCATGCAGCAGTATTGACTGTTGTTAACAGCTTTTATTTTCTTAACAACACACTCCGTTGCTCTGGTGGGGGAGGGCTGGGGGTGTGGTCTCAGGTTCTTGACAAGATCTTTTCTCTGTTGACTTCTTTTTTCTTCTCCTCACCCTCTTCCTCCTTTCAGCTATCTCTTGTTCTGCTCCTCCCTCTGCTCCTTCTCTTCCTGCTCTGTCTCCTTCTCCTGCTACTTCTTTCTGCTCTCTCTCCTCCTGCTCCTCCTCCTTTCTACTCTCTCTTCTGCTGCTCCTTCCCCTCATTCCCCTCCTTTCTGCTATCTCTCTCTCCTCCTGATCCTCCTCCTTTCTGCTCTCTCTTATCCCACTCCTCCCCCTCCTCTTCCTGCTCCTTCCCCTGCTCCTTCTCCTCCTTTCTGCTATCTCTTCTCCTGCTCCTCCTCTTACTGCTCTATCTCCTGCTTCTCCTCCATTCTGCTCTCTCTTCTCCTGCTCCTCCTGGCCCTCCTCCTCCTGCAGCTGCCTCTCCTCCAGCTGCTCCTCCTCCAGCTGCCTCTCCTCCAACTGCTCCTCCTCCAGCTGCCTCTCCTCCAGCTGCTCCTCCAGCTGCTCCTCCTCCAGCTGCTTTTTCTCCAGCTGCTCCTCCTCCAGCGGCTTCTCCTCCAGCTGCTCCTTCTTCAGATGCTCCACCAGTTCCTCCTCCAGCTGCCTCTTTTCGAGCTGCTCCTCCTCCAGCTGCTCCTCCAGCTGCTTCTCCTGCAGCTGCTCCTCCTCCAGCTGCTCCTCCTTCAGCTGCTCCTTCAGCTGCTCCTCCAGCTGCTCAACCTCCAGCTGCTTCTCCTGCAGCTCCTCCTCCAGCTGCTCCTCCAGCTGCTCCTCCAGCTGCTCCTCCAGCTCCTCCTCCAGCTGCTCCTCCAGCTGCTTCTCAACCAGCTGCTTCTCCAGCTGCTCCTCCAGCTGCTCCTCCTCCAGCGTCTCCTCCAGCTGCTCCTCCAGCAGCTTCTCCACCAGCTCCTCCTCCAGCTGCTTCTCCAGCTGCTCCTCCAGCAGCTTCTCCACCAGCTCCTCCTCCAGCTGCTCCCCCTCCAGCTGCTTCTCCAGCTGCTCCTCCTCCACCAGCTCCTCCTCCAGCTGCTTCTCCAGCTGCTCCTCCAGCTGCTCCTCCAGCTCCTCCTCCAGCTGCTCCTCCTCCAGCTGCTCCTCCTCCAGCTGCTCCTCCTCAAGGTGCTCCTCCAGCTCCTTCTCCAGCTGCTCCTCCAGCTGCTCCTCTTCAAGCTGCTCCTCCAGCTGCTCCTCCTCAAGCTGCTCCTCCTCCTGCTCTCTATCAGAGGTGCACACCACCTCCATGTCTCTGTCAGAAGGGTTGAGTTTGACATTTTCCTCTTCTTCATTTAAGACTATCAGCTCCTTTTCTAGAGCTGTGATTTTCTCCTTGTTGTTTTTTAGAGTATTAAAAGTCTTGGTGGCGACTCCCATGACTAGGGTCGCCACAATTTGTCGGTCCAATGTTGGAGCAGCACAAATATACTGTAAAACACAAGCAAAGACAATCTCAGTTTGATTTGTACAGTACCTTAGTAAATGTTATTGTGGTCTTCAATCTCCCTCTCATTTCTTTCACATCCAAAATGACATGGTTCTACTGGAAATACTTCTGACTTATAGAATGTATTTAACAACAACTTACATTCAGAATCTGGAGCACGTCATGGAGGAGTTGACCCTCGTCAGTGTCCATTTCCGGAAGTAACGGAAGAAATGGCAGGTTTTCCATTTGGTCACTACAATCTGCAGCAAATATTTTTAATAATATATTGTCAACTTTTCACAGAAAATCACCAACATACTCATAGTAATTCTGCACTGATAATGATCTTTTTTTATCCCCAAAAAATTGCTTTTCAGGAGTCATCAAGTTCACCAAATGTACTTTATTTTCATTCTACTCACATTGTTGAGGTGAATCACTGGAGCCTGGGAGTAATCCCTTGAGAACAATCTCAGCGGGGATGGAGTCTCTCACCACCGCTGGCAGGTGAACTGACTGTCAATCTAAAATCAAGTCAAACTAGAGGTTTGCATCCAGGAGAAAATGTAGATGTGACTGTCACAGCTGAACCTGGCTGATTTGAACTGAAAGGCCCAAGTGGTTGGATCTGCTAACTCTGTTTGGGGATGTTATAGTGAAGTCCTAAAAGCTCATGAAAGAAGTGGAAAAGAGCAAAACTCCTCCATGAGGTTCCTCTCCCAGACGCTCTGAATGGGACGTTTGTCACTTTGAAACTAAATACTACATTTATAGGAAAAATGTTCAACCTTAAACTGCAGTTGAATGGAAACTTTGCTTGAGAAGGAAATCTTAGTATTTATAAACTTCAATATTACACCAAACTCTACATTTAAAAAAATAAACATGGATTAATCTTCTTTAAAAAACTAAATGAATAAGCATTGCCTTTCATGAGTCATGTAAGTTCACCAAATGTATTGTTTTTCATTCTACTCACAGTATTGATGTGACTAAATAAAGTTCTCTGGAAGCAATCTGATGGTGGATACAGTCTCTGTGAAAAGATCTGTCTCTCGGTCAAATGCTCTGTCTCTCGGTCAAATGCTCTCTCTCTCGGTCAAATGCTCTGTCTCTCGGTCAAATGCTCTCTCTCTCGGTCAAATGCTCTCTCTCTCGATGGGTCAGACGAGTCTCACAACCGCTGGCAGGTGAACTGAGTATTTAAAGGAACTAAAGATCAAAGGTTGTCTTTGAAATACAATTGGGACATCATATTCTTTGTTCACCAAACATGACATCATAAAGCCATAAAGAGGAAATGGCTTAATTAATTCAATTCAATTCAATTCAATTCAACTTTGTTTGTATAGTACCAAATACAACACAGTCATTTCTGGGTGCTTTTAACAGAGAAAAACCCCCAACGAATCCCTTCTCCTCCCACTTCAATTACAAAAAAGATTCTCTTTAAATTTGAATATAAATGGAATCACTCTTTTCATATAAATGGAATCACTCAAAAAAGTATTGTGACTAAAGGTGTGCCCTAGATAGCATCAATTAAAGAGTAAATACATAAATACTCACATGGCTTACAATGTGTGAGAGTAAATACATAAATACACACATAGCTTACACTGTCGAGTAAAGAAAGATATCAAGCAGAAGATAAAGGAAACTTATTTAATAAACTTCAGCAGAACCTACAACAGTAAAAACACAAGTTAGAAACATTATGTACATAGAAATATTACATTGTTTTTAAAAGTTCTAAAGTTCTTTCTTTTATTTCCCAGGAACCCCTGCAGTGATACACAGGTCAATAATGTTCCTACCCTGGAACCTTTCTCTCCTGGAGGTGTCGTGACTCCAGCTTCAGGGTTTCTCCGGGGCTCCATAAAAGCGTAACTCTTCATTTCAGTATTGACTTATATCAAAGTAAAATTTGCGCTCCACCCTATCTTTTCTTTGTTAAACTGGTATCATGAACGCAGCGCTGCCAGGGAACGCCATGGTGAGTTAACCACACTGTTAAAAAGTTAGTGGAGGTCCAGAGACTGCGGTAACTTTAACATCAAGATAACGCCTGGTTAAAGTTAACCCAGTTTAGAACAAGATAACAGTTCTGTTAAAGTTAACTGTCGGTTACATGTATTTAACATCTGGTTAAACGATAACCGAGTTTTGAACAACCGGCTCCTGGATGACGTCACAGGGTTAAGGAAAGGTGTTAGGAGGCTTCCTAAAGGAGTTAGTGAAAGGTGTTAGGAGGCTTCCTAAAGGAGTTAAGGAAAGGTGTTAGGAGGCTTCCTAAAGGAGTTAGTGAAAGGTGTTAGGAGGCTTCCTAAAGGAGTGAAGGAAAGTTGTTTGGAGGCTTCCTAAAGGAGTTCGTGAAAAGTGTTAGGAGACTTCCTAAAGGAGTTCGTGAAAGGTGTTAGGAGGCTTCCTAAAGGAGTTAAGGAAAGGTGTTAGGAGGCTTCCTATAGGAGTTAGTGAAGATGTTAGGAGGCTTCCTATAGGAGTTAGTGAAGATGTTAGGAGGCTTCCTAAAGGAGTTAGTGAAAGGTGTTAGGAGGCTTCCCAAAGGAGTTAGTGAAAGGTGTCAGGAGGCTTCCTAAAGGAGTTAGTGAAAGGTGTCAGGAGGCTTCCTAAAGGAGTTAGTGAAAGGTGTTAGGAGGCTTCCTAAAGGAGTTAGTGAAAGGTGTTAGGAGGCTTCCTAAAGCAGTAAAGGAAAGGTTTCAGGAGGCTTCCTAAAGGAGTTAAGGAAAGGTGTTAGGAGACTTCCTAAAGGAGTTAGTGAAAGGGGTTGGGAGGCTTCCCGAAGGAGTTAGTGAAAGGTGTTAGGAGGCTTCCTGAAGGAGATGAGGAAAAATGTTAGGAGGCTTCCTAAAGGAGTTAAGGAAAGGTGTTAGGGGGCTTTCTAAAGGACTTAAGGAAAGGTGTCAGGAGGCTTCCTAAAAGAGTTAAGGAAAGGTCTTAGGAGGCTTCCTAAAGGAGTTAGTGAAAGGTGTTAGGAGGCTTCGTAAAGGAGTTAGTGAAAGGTGTCAGGAATCTTCCTAAAGGAGTTAGTGAAAGGTGTTAGGAGGCTTCCTAAAGGAGTTGGTGAAAGGTGTTAGGAGGCTTCCTCAAGGAGTTAAGGAAAGGTGTTAGGAGGCTTCCTAAAGGAGCTAAGGAAAGGTGTTAGGAGGCTTCCTAAAGGAGTTATTGAAAGGTGTTAGGAGGCTTCCTAAAGGTGTTCAGGTACAGCACCACGTCTAGAGAAAACTACTGAGTGTTCAGGTACAGCACCAAGTCTAGAGAAAACTAATGAGTGTTCAGGTACAGCACCAAGCTTAGAGAAAACTACTGAGTGTTCAGGTACAGCACCACGTCTAGAGAATACTACTGAGTGTTCAGGTACAGCACCAAGCCTAGAGAAAACTACTGAGTGTTAAGGTACAGCACCACGTCTAGAGAAAACTACTGAATGTTCAGGTACAGCACCACGTCTAGAGAAAACTACTGAGTGTTCATGTACAGCACCACGTCTAGAGAAAACTACTGAGTGTTCAGGTACAGCACCAAGTCTAGAGAAAACTAATGAGCGTTCAGGTACAGCACCACATCTAGAGAAAACTACTGAGTGTTCAGGTACAGCACCAAGTCTAGAGAAAACTACTGAGTGTTCATGTACAGCACCACGTCTAGAGAAAACTACTGAGTGTTCAGGTACAGCACCAAGTCTAGAGAAAACTACTGAGTGTTCAGGTACAGCACCAAGTCTAGAGAAAACTACTGAGCGTTCATGTACAGCACCAAGTCTAGAGAAAACTAATGAGCGTTCAGGTACAGCACCACATCTAGAGAAAACTACTGAATGTTCAGGTACAGCACCAAGTCTAGAGAAAACTACTGAGCATTCAGGTACAGCACCACGTCTATAGAAAACTACTGAGTGTTCATGTACAGCACCACGTCTAGAGAAAACTACTGAGTGTTCAGGTACAGCACCAAGTCTAGAGAAAACTACTGAGTGTTCAGGTACAGCACCAAGTCTAGAGAAAACTACTGAGCGTTCATGTACAGCACCAAGTCTAGAGAAAACTATTGAGTGTTCAGGTACAGCACCAAGTCTAGAGAAAACTACTGAGCGTTCAAGTACAACACCAAGTCTAGAGAAAACTACTGAGTGTTCAGGTACAGCACCAAGTCTAGAGAAAACTACTGAGCGTTCAGGTGCAGCACCAAGTCTAGAGAAAACTAATGAGTTTTCAGGTACAGCACCAAGTCTAGAGAAAACTACTGAGTGTTCAGGTACAGCACCAAGTCTAGAGAAAACTACTGAGCGTTCATGTACAGCACCAAGTCTAGAGAAAACTATTGAGTGTTCAGGTACAGCACCAAGTCTAGAGAAAACTACTGAGCGTTCAGGTCCAACACCAAGTCTAGAGAAAACTACTGAGTGTTCAGGTACAGCACCAAGTCTAGAGAAAACTACTGAGCATTCAGGTACAGCACCAAGCCTAGAGAAAACTACTGAGTGTTCAGGTACAGCACCAAGTCTAGAGAAAACTACTGAGCATTCAGGTACAGCACCAAGCCTAGAGAAAACTACTGAGCGTTCAGGTACAACACCAAGTCTAGAGAAAACTACTGAGTGTTCAGGTACAGCACCAAGCCTAGAGAAAACTACTGAGCGTTCAGGTACAGCACCAAGTCTAGAGAAAACTACTGAGTGTTCAGGTACAGCACCAAGTCTAGAGAAAACTACTGAGCGTCCAGGTACAACACAAAGTCTTGGGGAAACTGCAGAACCAGACTCACAGGAGGAGAAACCTGCCTAACCAGGCTCGGAGGTGGAAAATTTCTGCAGACAGTATTCAGACTGTGTATTCATGTTGTTCCCGAGAGGTCAGAGGTTTAGCAGTACTACTTCGCAGCCATGTTGGATGTCCCCTCACTGTATATCCAGACTATATCCAGATTGTATTCAGACCAGATTCAGACTGTATAACCAGACTGCATTCAGGTTATATTGAGACTGTATTCTGAATTTATGTTCAGATTGTATTCAGACTGTATCCAGACAATATCCAGACTGTATATCCAGACTAAGACTGATGGGACCTGGTGGCCCTCCTAACACCTTTCAATAACTCTTTTAGGAAGCCTCCTAACACCTTTCCTAACACCTTTAGGAACCCTCCTAACACCTTTCCTTAACTCCTTTAGGAACCCTCCTAACACCTTTATTTAACTCCTTTAGGAAGCCTCCTATCACCTTTCACTAACTCCTTTAGGAAGCCTCCTAACACCATTCCTTAACTCCTTTAGGAAGCCTCCTAACACCTTTCCTTAACACCTTTAGGAAGCCTCCTAACACATTTCACTAACTCATTTAGGAAGCCTCCTAACACCTTTCCTTAACTCCTTTAGGAAGTCTCCTAACACCTTTCACTAACTCCTTTGGGAAGCATCCCAATCCCTTTCACTAACTCCTTTAGGAAGCCTCCTAACACCTTTCCTTAACTCCTTTAGGAAGTCTCCTAACACCTTTCACTAACTCCTTTGGGAAGCCTCCCAATCCCTTTCACTAACTCCTTTAGGAAGCCTCCTAACACCTTTCCTTAACACCTTTAGGAAGCCTCCTAACACCTTTCACTAACTCCTTTAGGAAGCCTCCTAACACCTTTCCTTAACACCTTTAGGAAGCCTCCTAACACATTTCACTGACTCCTTTAGGAAGCCTCCTAACACCTTTCCTTAACACCTTTAGGAAGCCTCCTAACACCTTTCCTTAACTCCTTTAGGAAGCCTCCTAACACCTTTCCTTAACACCTTTAGGAAGCCACCTAACACATTTCACTGACTCCTTTAGGAAGCCTCCTTACACCTTTCCTTAACACCTTTAGGAAGCCTCCTAACACATTTCACTGACTCCTTTAGGAAGCCTCCTAACACCTTTCACTGACTCCCTTAGGAAGCCTCCTAACACCTTTCACTGACTCCTTTAGGAAGCCTCCTAACAATTTTCCTTAACACCTTTAGGAAGCCTCCTAACACCTTTCACTAACTCCTTTAGGAAGTCTCCTAACACCTTTCCTTAACTCCTTTAGGAAGCCTCCTAACACCTTTCATTAACTCCTTTAAGAAGACTCCTAACACCTTTCCTTAACTCCTTTAGGAAGCCTCCTAACACCTTTCTTTATCTCCTTTAGGAAGCCTCCTAACACCTTTCACTAACTCCTTCGGGAAGCCTCCCAACCCCTTTCACTAACTCCTTTAGGAAGCCTCCTGACACCTCTCTTTATCTCCTTTAGGAAGCCTCCTAACACCTTTCCTTAACTCCTTTGGGAAGCCTCCTAACACCTTTCCTTAACTCCTTTAGGAAGCCTCCGAACACCTTTCACTAACTCCTTTAGGAAGCCTCCTAACACCTTTCACTATCTTCTTCAGGAAGCCTCCTAACACCTTTCCTTAACTCCTTTAGGAAGCCTCCTAACACCTTTCACTAACTCCTTCAGGAAGCCTCCTAACACCTTTCCTTAACTCCTTTAGGAAGCCTCCTAACACCTTTCACTAACTCCTTCAGGAAGCCTCCTAACACCTTTCCTTAACTCCTTTAGGAAGCCTCCTAACACCTTTCACTAACTCCTTCAGGAAGCCTCCTAACACCTTTCCTTAACTCCTTTAGGAAGCCTCCTAACACCTTTCACTAACTCCTTCAGGAAGCCTCCTAACACCTTTCCTTAACTCCTTTAGGAAGCCTCCTAACACCTTTCCTTAACTCCTTTAGGAAGCCTCCTAACACCTTTCACTAACTCCTTCAGGAAGCCTCCTAACACCTTTCACTAACTCCTTCAGGAAGCCTCCTTCTGGTTGTTGTTTTTTTGCTTCATGCAGCTACACATTGTCACTGGATGAATGAAGGAGGCAGATCAGTTTGGTAGCTGACCTCTGACCTCTGACCCTGAGGCCGTTTTCCAATACCCATACTTGTCTATACTTGTGCTCTCGTGCACTCGTGAAACGTCATCAGTGGGAGACCAAGTACGTTTCCAATTCTTAGGCCGTTTCTCACCGAGTACACATGGAATACCCGGATGTATCCTCACTCCGCCCACTTTTTCGAGGATACATCGACACTGACCTGTGCAGACTTGGGTAGCCAATTTACCCATATAGCATTTAGCAGGAGAAGCCGGAGGAGATCGCGGAGGAGGAAACACACAACGGTGCGTAAAAAATCTGAAATATTAGCGTCATTGTTCAACAGAGTGCAGTTTTAGGTTTTAGGCGAGAATATAGTTGTTTAAAATGTTGTTATGAGGTTGATATTTCCAGATCACGTTTACTTAAACATTTGTTCTGGCGTTTTCATGAGATCTAAATGTTTTAGTGTAAATCTAACAGTGTCCATGTACATTTAAATTTGCTGCTGAGGGGAAAGATCCTGTTGAAAACTATTTAACTTGACTGAGAGGTGAAGGTACTACTGGCCATAGTGTTTTGTCTCAATTGCACTGAAGTGTTCTACCCATTACACTGGAGGTTCCACCGAAGGTTTTACCGAAGGTTCTACCGAAGGTTCTACCGGAGGTTCTACCGGAGGTTCTACCGGAGGTTCTACTGGTTCTACTGGAGGTTCTACTGGTTTTACTTGAGGTTCTATTGGAGGTTCTACTGGAGGATGCTGTGGATTCAAACTAACACCATGCACTATTGTAATCCAGGACTACTGGGGAACCTGAAGCCTGGTCCAGTGGAGAAGAGGAACTCCTCCAGATGAGGAGTGAGGATTGTTTTTGATGCTTGAATTATTGCATGTATATATTTTATTCATACATGAGTTAATAACTTACTGAATTGGTAGTGTGTCATTCTTTTTGTTTTATGTTCTCCTCATAGACCTCATAATTGTTGAAATTCCTCCGAGACAATTTCTTCTTTTAAGCAACATTACATTGTTTATCAAATAACACAGAAAAATGTACAGTTCTATATTTTACAGTCATATACAATCATTTACAGTCTGTCGATCTCTCTGTTGATCTCTCTGTCTTTATCCATCTATCTCCATATATTTACACATGAGTAGAGAACATGACCACATGAGGAGAGCTTCCTGTCTAGATGTAGTTCTGCTCTCTGAGGCCTGCAGGTCGTTCTTCAGGAGCAGGTAGCTGGACAGTGAGTCTCGCTCGCACATCACTTCCTGCCAGGTCCCTCTGGTCGCCCTCAGTGTCACCTGGTCATCTCCATCATCATCCCTGGACCTTCCTCCTCCTCCTCCCTGGATCGTCCTTCTCCTCCCTGGACCTCCCTCTCCACCTCCATGATGTCACCCGATGCCACACAGACAACACTCAGACAGCAACCAGAGGACGTCTCTCCAGGCTCTCAGAAAGACGGAGCACCAGCAGGTTTGTCCTGGTGTCTGTTGGGTTTCATCATGCCTGTCAGTTAAAATTCACATGAAAACATTTGATATATTTTGATGTAATCATGAATCAGAATTCATTGTGTACCTTCGTGTTCATGATTTTGATGATTGAAATAAAGCAGGTTGCCATTACAGTCATATAATAACAACTGTGCGCTGCAGGCATGGATATAGTACTTCCTCTGTCCCCCATCAGAAAGTACTTGGTGGATACAGTACTTCCTCTGTCCCCCATCAGAAAGTACTTGGTGGATACAGTACTTCCTCTGTCACCCAGCAGAAAGTACCCAGCTGGTACCAGTACCTGCTGGTACATGGAGGATCTGTGCAGGACAAGAGCATCCTGCACAGATCCCCAGTTGCCAATGTACACATCAATAAGCCTCATATATTATAGAGTATTTTTTAACGACAGGTAGATGCAGGAAAGATTCTACCTTGCTGACATGTTTCAGCTTCATCTGTAGTCTTCCTCAGAGGGTCATCTGGTTGTGATGACATGTCGGTCTTTATCAGGTGACCGGCCAGATGACGCTCTGAGGAAGACTACAGATGAAGCTGAAACATGTCAGCAAGGTAGAATCTTTCCTGCATCTACCTGTCGTTAAAAACTACTCTATAATATATGAGGTTAGAAAGAACTTTAGAATTTTACAAAACAATGTCATTATTCTATGTACATAATGTTTCTAACTTGTGTTATTAATGTTGTAGGTTCTGCTGAAGTTTATTAAATAAAGTTTCCTTTATCTTCTGCTTGATATCTTTCTTTGCTCGACAGTGTAAGTGATGTGTGTATTTATGTATTTACTCTCACACAGTATAAGCCATTTATGTATTTATTCTAAAGAGAAATTACAGCTAATGACAGGAGTGCTTAACTGTAGGATGTATATTAGACAAATGTAATAGAGTACATATTAATGACATGACCAGAAGGATGACAACAAGCAGCAGGTATGTGAAAAGCTGGTTACTTCATTTAATAAACATCAGGGATCTTCAGTAAAACAATAAACTAATTGTTTGTATTAGTAGAACATTTCTGATCAGCTGCTTTCATTGTTCAAGGAGATGAATAGTAAAATAAAGGCTGTATAGGAGGTAGAAGTAATAGTAACACTGTCCTATACACAGAACTATACACTGTACTTTATACAGTACTGTACATGGTACTAAACACAGTACTGTACATTGTACTATACACGGTATAAAACACTGTAATATACACAGCATGTATGCAACAGAAAAGGTACTATTTTACAATAATGTTCTAAAAATTTAGATCTTCATATAAAATATCATGTACAAATCACCTTCCTGCTGAACCTAGGAGGCAACAGGTTCCCCCTCCTCCTCCTCCTCCTCCTCCTCAGCTTCAGGGTCCATCATCCAGCCTTGACAGCCACCGCGTCATCAAGTACTCGTGTTCCAATTCTCCTTTAACGCCGATGCGTCCTCGTAAATTTGCATTTCCGCACTTCAGAGGATACCTTGCAAGTAGTTACTCGTGACGTAGGCGAGTACACACTGGCGCTCTAAGAATTGGAAAATGGCCTGAGCTTCACTGTGGTTACAGCTGACCTCTGACCCTGAGCTTCACTGTGGTTACAGCTGACCTCTGACCCTGAGCTTCACTGTGGTTACAGCTGACCTCTGACCCTGAGCTTCACTGTGGTTACAGCTGACCTCTGACCCTGAGCTTCAGTGTGGTTACAGCTGCAGTGTGTTGCTGAAATAGGCTCAGAGAGAGTTAGACAACTTAGTCAATCATGTAGGCAGCAGGTTTATACAGAATAAACTTCTGTTACATGGCTCACCAACAATTCGGGCTATAAAATGACAGGTGAAGTGAAGTGAAATGTAAATGTAAAGCAGAATTTACAATAGAGCAGAGTGGAGTTAGATGAGACACTTTTCTTATTTTGTCCTGAAGGTAAGGAAATAGGACAAATAGACATCCTGAAATAATTCTACCTCATTTCTTTGTCAATAATTCCTTTCTAGTCATACATTATTGCCTCAAATAGCAACGCTTTAATTTCTTTTCAGAAAGTTTGTAGTGATTCTATCTGAGCCTGGAGATCAGTCAGAGGCTGTTTTTATGATACTTCAATTTTAAATCCTCCTCACATACAGGTTTCATCATTTACAGTAATAAATGATTTAAAGTAGCATTTTGTTTAGAATAAGAAGAATCATACAGTCTCTAAAGAAATTCAGGATCTCCTTCACTATACCTTTTGGTTCTAAGTATTCTTCCCCATTCATCATGAGAGTGAATCTTTTCTTTCTAGGCTGAATGTGGAATATGATGGTTGCCCGGCTAGCTCAGTTGGTAGAGCATGAGACTAACGTTCTCTAGGTAGTAGGTTCGTGTCCCACGCCAGGCGCCACCTTCCCGTGGGCTCACCACCTGCAGAAAGGTTCTTAACTGGTGCGATGTGATCTGGGTGACCATGCTCAGACGGTCACCCAGAACTGGACATGACCCATGAAGCAACTTTAGCCACTGACGTCATTCTGCCTTTTAAATATGGCGGCGACCACATACAAGTATGGCGGGGACCGTAAACAAGCATGTCGGCAACCACAAACAAGTATGACGGCGCCCTTACGCCGCCATTATTTGATACCGCACTGGCAGGGTTTCAATTTTGAGAATAGTATGGCGCTTACCGTGCGCCATTATGGCGGCGACCGCTAACAACTATGTCAGCGCCCGCAAACAAGTATGTCAGCGCCCGTAAGCCACCATCTTGATACCGCACTGGCGGGGTTTCAATTCTGGAGAAGCAAGGTCGCACTGCGGATCATGTACTCTTGCCTCCCACCGACGGTGGCGCTGTGATTGTGCTTTGGAACAAAATGGCGGCGACCTGCAGGAAGCGGCCATATTTCATGTACTACCGCCTCCCACCGAGAGTGGTGCTGTGGTGGTGATTCAGAACAAAATGGCGGAACAATGTGGCGGCGATCATAAGGAAGCAGCCATATTGTCGGCCATTTTGGATTCCCCACTGGTAGCCTCTCTTTTTTTCTGATGAGTGGCCCGTAGTACATCCTGTCTTTCCCTCTTAACAACAAAATCTCCCAGTTTCCTTGAACGCAGCGCAGTGACTTAACCGGTGGTGTTGCGTTTACGGACCCCTCCCTCAGGTCTGCTGGTCACTCCGCAGCCGCCGCCTCTCCGCTCGGTTTTGCTCGGTACTTTTCTCTTCGGTGTCCGGCTGCGATGGAGCGCTGGCGGGGCAGAGTGGCTCTGGTGACCGGAGCCTCGGTCGGGATCGGGGCGGGCATCGCCAAAGAGCTGGTCCGCTGCGGGATGAAGGTGATGGGCTGCGCCCGGGACGTGGACAAAATCCAGGTCTGGTCACACGGAAAACTTTATTCTGGCACTTTTCAGACGCTCATCTGGAAGAAAGAGTCCATGTTTAGTTCTGCAAAGGAACAGGAAGTGTACATACTAACTCACACGATTACTTTTCACTGCCGAATATTAAAAAATACGCCCCAGGAAAAGGTATTTTGGTGTAAATATTTAGACAGGTGTGAACGTGTCTCCAAGACAAAAAGAAAGTAGTTAATATTCAACTTGAAGTGGCAGGATTTGGGCTGCTCCCTCTGACCTTTCACACAGATGGACAGATAAAATTCCAATCCCAGAAAATATACAAAGATTGTTTCACGGTGGTGAGCAAATCGCTGCACTCCTTATATTGTATTATTATGATGCACATACAGCATGTAAAATACAAACTACGTAGTTGTTTATAATGTAGATGGAGAAGTAATCTCCCCCACTTTCCCTCAAAGGAATGAAAACTAATTATCTGTTGGATCTTTCAACACTGCTGCCCTTTATCTCACAATGATGCAAAGATGTAAACATTAACTATTTATCTACATATAAAGAATATTGACTCACTTTACAAAGCAAATGTTCTGGACACATTGATCATAAAGGAAGACAAAGTGGATTGTTAAACACAGAGTTCTTTCTCTTTTCTGATCTGATTCCAGAAACTGGCAGCAGAGTGTCAGAGCTCCGGCTTCGCCGGCGTCTTGGTGCCTTTCAAGTGCGACTTGACCAGGGAGGAGGAGATTGTGTCCATGTTCGCCGCCATCAAGGCCCAGCACAACGGCGTGGACGTGTGCATCAACAACGCCGGACTGGCTCATGCTGAGCCGCTGCTGACCGGCGCGACCAGCGGCTGGAGGAACATGCTGGATGTAAGAGCTCAGTGCTGCAACTTCACAAATAACAGCTTTACTTTGGCTCCTGATGGAGGAGTTTATCATCTATTGACAGATTTGAATTAGTTACTAACATAAATTGAGATTAGAGGTTGTTGTTTCATCACAGCCGCGGTCTCATGAATTAGTACATTTATTTATTTGTTCACATAAACCAGGACTCCTCAACCTTTATGACCAGCAGAGCCGCTTTAATGACTTTCCGCCAAATCAAATCTGAGTGGAATCGCGAAGCACGATTAACCTTCAGAATGAGGCTGACACAACTTCTAAAGTCTCATATACATACAGTAGTTTTGAAAAAATACCAAAACTATACCTTATACTGCCTTTATGAAGTTTCAATTACAATTTCGGATGTAATTTCATCAGATTTTCTGCTGTTTTGCTCCTGAGTTTAGTGGATTCACACTTCGTTTTCAGTATTTTTCCAACAATTTTGAGATTTTATTGGTTTTAACTCTTTTTAAATGTTTTTACTTTTAAGCAATTTTATGTTTTTTTCCCTCCATTTTAAAGCCTTTTTTGGTCATTTTAGAATTTTTTTAATGCTGTATTGGCATTTTTTTCCCCATTTCTTGTGGTTTTAACTATTTTTGCCGTTATAGCTTTTGGCCTTTATGGCCAAGACATAAGGATCCTTTTGAAAATGACTTTTGTGTGCACATAAAATAAAAAGAAGATCAAATGTTTCTTTCCACATAATTTAGTGAAAGGCTCATGGAGGAGCTGAAGAGCTGCAGACTCCTGACATAAAGTGAATCCAGTTTGCATGTTGGCCGCCGCTCTGTGCTGCAGGTGAACATCCTGGCGTTGAGTATCTGCACACGTGAAGCGTATCAGTCCATGAAGGAGAGAAACGTTGACGACGGACACATTATTCATATCAACAGGTGCAGATTTATTCATGTTTTCTCCTCACGTGCCACCAAAAAAACACTTGTTAGGTTTAATCTCAACATACTTAAGCTTAATTAAATGTATTTTAACCAAATCTTCTGTCACGTGTTATCTTCTCGGTTTAGGGTCACGAGGCAGCAGGCCTCACAATGACCTCTACAAAATGAATTTATGTTGGTCAGTGTCAACCTGGTTAACAGCTCAAACATCTTGTGTTGCAGCATCTGCGGCCATGTTGTGATCCCCGTCCCTGATATACATTTCTACACCGCCACCAAGTACGCCGTGACCGCCCTGACCGAGGGTCTGCGGCAGGAGCTGCATCAGGCCAACTCGCAAATCCGAACCACAGTAAGACTGCAGCCCGGTCCGACTGCACGGCGGGAAATCCTCCACACCGCGTTAAACCCAAAAGAAGAAGAAGAATTTTGAACCCATAATGTCAGTCATACAGTGAAACCAAACCAACAATGAGTTTAGATTTCATACACACACTAAAAGATTTCTGTTTTCTTCTTCATGATTTTAGCTCATACACCCTGAAATACAGAGACCATTACTAGTTAAAACATTTTTTTAGTTGATATGTTATGAATTACTGATTCAATTCAATTCTAGTTCTTTAGATCCAAATACAACTCAGACATTTCAAAGCAGTTTTACAGAGAAAAACCAAGGAGGAAACAAAGGCGACGATGAAAATGAAAAAGTAACTTTTACCAGGAAGAAACCTGCAGAACCAGAACAAACAGACATTTATCAGCTCGCTGCAGACCTGATGGGGGGCAGGAGGCTCAGACCAGGAACTTCCAGTAACAAACAAAGAAAAACTCTATGTTTCTGTAGATGAACCTGTCAAACTACACCAGAGAGTGGAGAACCTTGAACATTCCAACTGGATCCATTTAACTGGTAACACTGTTTTTTTAATAAAACATTAAGAAATGATGTAAATGCCAACAGCCTGTTTACAAGCTGTGCACATGTCTCTGTTCCACACATTCAAAAATGCTCACTGGAAATGAGACGATGGAAAATTTTTACGACAGATGCTCTTTTACATATAAAATAATATTAATCATAGAGGAATGTTACAAACTAAACTATGAAAAATAGAAACTCAAACATAAAATCAAAACAATAAATCAACAACTAAGACAAGTTAAGGTAAAAACACACAGGATGCAGACAGACTGACTGGATGTCACAGCTCAGGCTTCTTCCTCCCCTAATAAAACATGTTCAGTTTTCCACTCAGCTAATCAAATCAACGTGTCACAATCTCAGGACAATCTTCAACAAGAAGCCAAATCATAACTTATTTGGGGGAATTTGTTGTAAAATTAAGCTTTTTGATTTTAAATCGTTGCTTTAGGAGCTGATACTGGTTTCCAGGGTTAGAATTTTATTTAATTTGCTTTTTCTTCCCCTTGTTTCCCCAGTTACATTTGAGTTTTTTTGTTTCGTTGTGATGATGAGAAAAAGGTCGAGTGAGAATCTCTTGACTGCAGTTGAGGGTTCTCAGTGGTTCTGTCTCACTCCTCTGTCCAGTGCATTTCTCCGGGTCGAGTGGAAACACAATTTGCTCCTCGGCTCTACAAGCAGGACCCTGACAAAGCCGCTGGCGCATACACTGACTTTAAGGTGAGTTTTACCAGGTCACAGCGCCACCTGCTGTGAATCCGCCTGTTTTAAGTCCAGTTTTCTCGCCGCCAGGCTCTGGAAGCTCTGGACGTTGCGAACGCGGTGGTGTACGTCCTCGCCGCTCCGCCACATGTACAGGTGTGGGATTCTTCAGTCGAGTCGCTCACGTTTATTTATTTATTTTTCATTTTTTTAATGGTAGAAATCACAACAGTTTACTTCGGCTCAGTAACGTCAACCTTTTCTTTCAGATCGGAGATGTTCAGATGCGACCGGTGAAGCAGCCGAACTGAAGCCGCTGCAGGTGAAGCTTCTGTCGACTCGTGAAAATCATCAGTCGGCAACTAATTCTGAGAATGAAGAACAAAGAGGCGAAGCTCGAAAATTCACATTATAACGCCTCTCTGTAAAATTACCATCGAAGCAATAAACATACACACCTGAATGGTTATTAAACAGGTTTTCTTATTGTTTATTTCACCTTGAATGGTAGAAAGATCATGATAAATTACCCAACCAGTCGACTATTACAATGCTTCTATTAACCTCCTGAGGGACAAAACCTTCCATGTGTCTTCTCACGTGAATAAACAACGAGATCCCATCACCATGTGCAAGTTTTTTGCTTTTGTAAATCAATAAAACCGATATAACAATATTGTTGATTTCTCAGTTCTAGAGCAACAATGTCTGGTGGGAAATCTAGTGTGAATGAATTCTCGTTTATTCGGGCATTTGAAACAGACAGACACGAGGTGGAGCTGAAACACCTGAACTTCAGGTCTGATGTTCTAATTGTCACTCAATAGGAATTTGAAGGCTACCAATTTCAAAGAAAATGAGGATAACTAGGAAAAACACGTTGAATTTAGGATTCAAAGTTAAGATTATGCACACATGGGAGCAAATGGTTGAAAAATGTCATTTTGATCAGGCAACAGAAAGTAATAAAAGCCCGTTGAGGAGGTAGAGGCCATTGCAGTCATTCACTCGGGGGGTACTCCAGTTATTTACTTCTATTCGATAATAAAAGATTCATGGTCGAACCCAGTTTGCTTTCAGACAGCCAATGAGGAGCCGAGGCCTCGCTGGAGACAAGCTGCTTATGCGACACAATCAAATCGGTTTCAAGACTAATCATCTGTTTTCACTGAAGTGATAAAACCATCCTTTGTCAAACAACACGAAGTGATTTAATCTAATGCTTCCTGCAGAAATACTTTCACTAATCCTGGGCTACAGAATATTTCTCCTTCACTCACTGTTTCCTGAAAGCTGAAAGATCAGATAAATAAAAATAAATGCTCTTGAGAAATGTTTGTTTTAGTGCTATGGGATTTTCGTTGTATTGGAAATCTCTTTTCTGAGGTTTATCAGGCTTTGTCACTTTTGTTACTGGTGTGTTTCGAATTCATATTATTCAATACGACTCCAGCTGGTATTACAACCAGTTACCTCTCGTGGTCTAAATGCCGCCTGTCGTAAGGAGCCTTGTTTTTAGAACCGTTAGAGGATCTCAAGCGACGGTCTGGCTTTTTATACACAATCAACAGTAGAGAGGAGCCAGAGTGTTCAAGGCTTCAGAACAAGCAGTACAATCTTAAAATCTATTCTATAACATACAGGCAACCAGTGGAGGGAAGACAGGAGGTGAAATCTGTTCACAGGAAAATATCAATGCGTGTCGTCCTCATAAAAGTGAGAAGTCAATATCAAGAACATTTCCCCAGGGGTAGCTTGTAAATAGTAAACAAAAGTGGGCCCAAGATAGACCTCTGAGGGACCCCACGAAAGACCAGCCCAGGAGGAGGAGGAGGAGGCCAGAGAAGGATCTGTCTGACAATTCAGAGATAAAACATTTAAGAGCCACATCAGAGACGCAGACGTTTGATTAAAAGATTTTATGATCCTTTTTATCAAAGGCTGAGCTGCGGTCAAGAAGAATTCATGTTTCTATCACTCTAGAAGAAGAAAGAAATCTCTCAAACTCAAAGTCCATCTTCAGGATAAAGGTGAGCCAGGTGTCTGCTGAGTCACATGAAAGGGGCGGAGTTTGCAGCATCTGACCAATCACACACAAGGAGAAACTCTGCAGAGCAGTTTACATATTTACTGAGGGAGAAATTATTCTCTGAGATTATGAAGAATTAAATCACATCCACCAGGATGAAAGCAACACTGCTGCTGCAGCCAAAGACAGAACATTCCTGACTTGTTAATCCTGACTTGGTGAGATTATACCAGATTATTTCAGTGATATAAGGGACTGTGATCACTCAGTTTCACTTTATTACAGCAGAAAGGTGTCGGGCTGAAATTCATCTCCGATCTTCTTTTACTTTAGATTTTCCATTCAGTTGTTTTGAGGCTGAGTTTCTCTTGTGTTTTATGTTGAAATATTAATTCATCACCGTGACGACATGAGTAGTTCTGGTTCCATAAATTCATGTTCCTGCAGTTCTATCAGGTGTGATCATTAAGCTCATTATTCCAGATCAACCCTCGTGGAGATAAACAGACCTGGAACAAGTCAAGAACAAGAACCTCCTTCAGAGCCTCAGAGACCAGGACACTAGTGGAACAAATCAGAGCCGGGCCGGGGGCGGGCCACATGACCGGGCCCTTTAAACCTAAATAATAAAGCTCATCATAACATCATTTAACTACATACACATGCCTGCAACAGGGGGGCTTACAAGCTTCAGCACCACGAAGAGCAGCTATGTCATTTTGAAGTCCATCAAAAGGACCTGAAGTAGAACAAACCAAGAGAACAACAGAAACAAAATAATGTAGTAGGCTACTACGTCACCAGAGCCACGTGACAGGGAAGGAACGGAGCGGTTCGGAGCGGTACAGCAAAGCAGACCCCGACCGAAATTTGGGTGGTGTTTCCACCGCAGAGGGGAGGGTTAAAATGTAGGCGGGGTTTAGAGCGCCGCTGCAACTTCTGTGTTGGTTCCATAGAGCGAACGTCACCCCGGCTTACTCCGGTGCCACACAGCCGGTCGGTGCCGCCGTCATGCGGATGGTTGTGACGTCTGCTACTTCCGCCTGGAGGCAGAGACGGCTGCTACTTCCGTCCTGGACACGACGCCAGGACAGACACCAGGGCTTGGGGCTCGGACCAGCTCCGGCGTCCCAGTGCACCGGCAAATTCCAGCGTCGAGGAACCGGACCTCCAGGGCGGCACGTGGCGGTTCACGCAATGGAGCACCGGCCAGCGACGCGACGTGACGAGTGGACTCCGTAGAGCATCGATTACGGTCGTAGCGTCTGCTCCCGAGTCCCGGTCTCCGTCCTGCCTCACGTCTGCTCTTTAGGGACCAACATGAAAGTTGCCAGCAAAAGACTAAAAACACCAACTAGTGCAAAGCTGAATATGTGAACAGAGGATTCATACAGCGACATATTAAAATATTGAGGGCGATGTGACCTCTGCCCCAGGTCCAACGGGGGCCGGGGGCGCACAGCCCTCTCAGCCCTCCCAGCCCCTTCCGAAGCTCCGCCCCTGGACCAGGATTTATTTTATTATGTCATAAAGATTGCTCTAAGTTAATTTCTCCTCTAGTTTCCACCGCAGCTCAGAGCTGAACCTGCCCACCAATCACCATCATTTAAGAATGGGCGGGGCATTTTCCAAGAGATCTGATTGGTCAGGAGGCCGAGCTTCACACTCAGAAATCTTATCCTGCTCCGGAGCAGGTTAGACATTTAGAGCCAGTTACCACGGTGATTTATCCTGAGAAGAAGTGAACCAGCATTGTAGTACAGAAAACCAAGAGTTAAGAAGTTACCTCAATAAGAGAAAACTAGAGTTAATCCGGAAGTTACCTCGGTAAGAGAAAACCAGAGTTAATCCTGAAGTTACCTTGATAAGAGAAAACCAGAGTTAATCCTGAAGTTACCTTATGTCGGAGAACGAAAAACTGGAAACCATCCGATTTTCATTTTAAAATTGAAAATCGAAAAACGGAAACGGAAATCGGGTTGTTTCCCGTTTCCCGATATGCATTTTTTAAAACAAGAATCGGGAAATAAAATACGACTTATTTCAAGTTTGATTGGCCGGAAAACCTGGAATTTCAGTCTCTTCTTCTCTTGATGGGAGCGTAAACAACGGCGCATCGTGTTGCTGCCCCCTTCAGTCTGCCTGACTTTTGAACTCGCCCACCGTCTTCGCTTCTGAGCCTGTTCATGCAGGAGAAACTATCTGGCTGCAGATTCAACACTGAACCACCAGCATTTCTGCAGACGCCCTCAACATCGGTAGGTTTTCTTTGTTGCTGTAATTTTTCCGAACGGTACATAGAGAAATTGACTGCATTGTTGTTTACATGCACTCATGTTATTCATGATACTCAAATCTGTTTGTTGTTTTGTCTTTACTTTCAGAACCATTGCATTGAGAGGATTTGGGTGGAGGTTTGTATATTTTTCTTACTGTGGCCTATTGAATTTGTTGAACTGAAATTGGATTTATATTAAACTGAGCTCCAATAAAATGTAATTGTCATGTATACTTGACTTTATAGATAAATAACAGAGTCAACTATAAAATAAAAGCCTGCCTGACACATCTGCAGGATCAAGAGGTCCTCAGTATGCAGGATGAGCATGTCAGGTTCTCGGTCTCAGCTGGTCGCCAGCGTTGGCATCAGCCGGTTAGTCGACTCCTGGAATGCCCACCGTTTGCCCGGTAGTTTCTTTTTTATGCTTCTTTGATTGGTTTATCTATCTTTAATCATGATGGTTTAAGGCACAAACAAGTGATCAGTCACAGCAAATCATGACCAAGATGTCCTGCAAATAGGCTGTTTCAGTTGCTAATATGCTCGTCTCGTCTCTTGTGCCCACATTATAACCTATTGCAGGAAGAGGGATCCCAAATGTCCTGGCCTCAGGTGGCTGTCCAGTCAGGATCCCAGAGAACCTGCTGCCTTGTGCCTCTGTAGCAGCAGACAGGTACGATGCAGAGAGAGGTTCATCCCTGACCAGGGTCTCAGGCTTAGGACTCGTCCCTTTCATGGCTGATGAGGCGAGACAACAGGCTGGAAGACGATTTTCAGAGGCTTTTGAGGACATCGATCCTGTTTGATGGCATCGCCAATGACAACCCTACGCCCTTTCTGGAGGCTCTGCAACACCTTATTAGTGTCAGCAGTGAATAAAACAGCAAAGTAAAAACATCCGATTTTAACTAAATATCCATTCTCAACAAGAGAATTTCTTCTACCAATAAAGGTAGTTAAAAAAAGGTTTCCATTTCATCTTTAAATCTTGTTCCTTTTTTGCAGCACAATATTAAGACAAGCTTTGTTCATGACTTTAGAAAGGAATCAAAATCAACATATTTAATCAATGCCTGGGATTTTAAATATATATGAATTTATTCCATACTATTTCAAAAAACATTCATTTATTCTTGACTGGTTCAACGGTAAACTGCAACAGCAGGATTAAAGTGCATGTAAAGGTAAGTCAAAATTGAACAATGTGCAACAGCAGGAAAATATACATAATAAACATCAAATTCGATTGCAACAGCAGGTAATAAAATACACAATAAATATTTAACATTCAGAAATACATAATCAAATTAATTTCATGAACTCCATCCAGACCCTTCACAGCATGGACGCTGCTGTTGAAGTCGGGGCTTCTGCACTTTAAGCAGTGGTCTGCAGTGAGGAGCCACTGCCTCACACAGGCTCCACCCCCACCTGTGAGCTGCAGCACTTGGCGAACGTGGGCTTCACCATGACAGCTGCAAGGTTTGAGATAAATCACATTTAAACAGTTCATTCGAGGCACTGCAAACCAAGTTCACTGAAGGATACTTATGCTACATATCTTCTACTTACCTTTACACACCAGGCAGGTGAAAGCCTCTTTGGTTGGCTGTACATTTGCCTCCGTCACCTTCTGCCCGGCCATCTCAGACAGCTGATTAATGCTGTCTGAGATGCCTGGAGGCTCAGCAGCCTGCTTCAATTGGTCCATTTTTTGGACGACGTCTAGCAGATGGCCGTCTTCAGCCCTTCGACTTACATGTGAGAACAAAAAGAAAGATAATAAAATAAATTTATCAAAATTTCTCCGTTTGTGCATATAAAAGCACACAATATAATTCATAAACTAAATCAGATTTTGCTTGATATGAAATGTTGCATTACCTGGTTTTGGCCCGCCGCCCACTCTGGAACTCCAGATATTCGCTTTCGGGCAAATCTTTCTGGAGTTCTGCTTCCAGTAATGAGCGCCTAAACGTCAGAGAGAATGTACTTCACATTTGTATTTAAAAGCTCAAAAGAGTAAGAACTCTCTGTTATCATGTAAATAAACAAGTGAGGGATTGAATAAACACGGTTGAGATTATCAGTTCTCATGTGAGAAACGTACCAAAGTGATTGAGATAACCTGCCTCAGAATAGCAACTTACTTCTTGTGCCGTCCGAGTCCAGGATTTCATTACCCTGCCTGTCAGACAGGGTGACGTCCTCCTCAGGCCCCAAAGCCTCCCTCACTTTGGTGGCGCTGCCCTCCACAGTCGCCTCGGCTTCTGAGAAGCGCACCACCACCATTCTTGCCACTGACAACCTCAGCAATATGGATTGACCTGGGGAATGAAACAGACAGATAGACACTGAGGGGAGATTAAATCATCCAGTAGTTCACAATCCATAATTCATCCATTCCAGGTAATAAATAATAAGTAATAATCAGCTCTGTTCTGATTGGAGGGAGGTGGTGGATTTACATTTATATATTTTTGAATGACATTTCAGACGGACATGTTAAATGCATGGTCAAATAGTAACCTTTATATTTGCAGCGGTCTTGAAAAACCAATTGGTCTGGGAGCACCAAATGGTGGGGGTCTTCCAGGACCCGCTGAGGACACAGAGGGCGAGGGGAAAGAGAAGGGGACAGGTGCCCTACTCACAGGGGTCACAGGGGTCATGCTTGGCCCCTGATCATATTGGCCTCGGTTGGTGAGGTTCATGGTGGGAAAATGGCTGCTGGTTGCCATCGTCTGTGATGTACACAGTCGCAACACTAACCTGTAAAATTGGATAGAATGGCAAATAAATGACATTTAAAATGAACGGTACAAACTCTTATTGATTCACAGTCATCAAAACAACACAGCACAACACCGCAGCACCAAGGTAGTCATGAAAAATATATAGCCTATCATTTTAGGAAGAAATCACTTATAGTGTGATTTTTTTTTTTTTTTTAAATCAAACTGTAGATAACCTTGAGACGTTTCAGTTCAGTTCTGTTTATTGTCATCACTCTGAAGACAAATGAAATTTTAAAAATGACAATTACGGATTTTATAGTGTTTTTTTTCCCAGTACTGATAGTAAAAAATAAAGTTTTAGGCAGTGTGTAACAAACAATACGAGCCCCACGGAAAGCGCGGCCATTTTATGTGAGCTACCTATTAATGCTAGCTAAGGTTCATTCGGTAACGTCCCCCCCCCCAACAAACATCAGAATCCAAACTTTTGCTATGACATTACATGATGTTTGCACACCTGAAAAATTCGGCAGACTTTCTCCATGGACACGTCTTCCTCCCGCAGGCTCACTCTTTTCCCACCACGAAACAAAACGAATGACTCCATCACCAGATTTTAAAGCGCTCAGACCACGTTCAAAACTCCTGGGGTGGCGGACTGGGCGGGAGGGGGTGTAGGTGGGTGGGGGTGGGGGTGTCTGCTCACTGGAGGATAAAACTAGAATATGGACCGCGGGTCGTACCACTCACGACGGGTCGTACCACTCACGACGGGTCGTACCACTCACGACGGGTCGTACCACTCACGACGGGTCGTACCACTCACGACGGGTCGTACCACTCACGACGGGTCGTACCACTCACGACGGGTCGTACCACTCACGACGGGTCGTACCACTCACGACGGGTCGTACCACTCACGACGGGTCGTACCACTCACGACGGGTCGTACCACTCACGACGGGTCGTACCACTCACGACGGGTCGTACCACTCACGACGGGTCGTACCACTCACGACGGGTCGTACCACTCACGACGGGTCGTACCACTCACGACGGGTCGTACCACTCACGACGGGTCGTACCACTCACGACGGGTCGTACCACTCACGACGGGTCGTACCACTCACGACGGGTCGTACCACTCACGACGGGTCGTACCACTCACGACGGGTCGTACCACTCACGACGGGTCGTACCACTCACGACGGGTCGTACCACTCACGACGGGTCGTACCACTCACGACGGGTCGTACCACTCACGACGGGTCGTACCACTCACGACGGGTCGTACCACTCACGACGGGTCGTACCACTCACGACGGGTCGTACCACTCACGACGGGTCGTACCACTCACGACGGGTCGTACCACTCACGACGGGTCGTACCACTCACGACGGGTCGTACCACTCACGACGGGTCGTACCACTCACGACGGGTCGTACCACTCACGACGGGTCGTACCACTCACGACGGGTCGTACCACTCACGACGGGTCGTACCACTCACGACGGGTCGTACCACTCACGACGGGTCGTACCACTCACGACGGGTCGTACCACTCACGACGGGTCGTACCACTCACGACGGGTCGTACCACTCACGACGGGTCGTACCACTCACGACGGGTCGTACCACTCACGACGGGTCGTACCACTCACGACGGGTCGTACCACTCACGACGGGTCGTACCACTCACGACGGGTCGTACCACTCACGACGGGTCGTACCACTCACGACGGGTCGTACCACTCACGACGGGTCGTACCACTCACGACGGGTCGTACCACTCACGACGGGTCGTACCACTCACGACGGGTCGTACCACGACGGGTCGTACCACGACGGGTCGTACCACGACGGGTCGTACCACGACGGGTCGTACCACGACGGGTCGTACCACGACGCGGCCGCCATGTTTGTTTACAAGTGGATGAGCAGGAGGGAGGGGGAGAGATGTGCAGTAACAGGCTCTGTAGCCTCCATCTGTCTCCGCAGGAGGGATTTGCTCCAGGAAAGAGTCTTCCCACCTCGGGAGCCGGATTAAAAACTTTGTGGATACAGTGCATCTGCAAACTGGTGTCGTGTAAACGGACCCCCCAAAGGTGAAGAAAGTTTTGCGGAAACACTCTAATTCGTTGTCGTGTAAACGGGGCCGAGAACATTAAACATAAATGCTCTTAGGCAATGTAACTTCTTTGTGTATTAAATTTCAGTTTAACTTAAAGCAGTATGAGTGGTTTGACCTGAATTGTCACAAAACATTTACATTTCAATGTGAATTATAAACACTTCATTCTACATCAAAGTGGTAAAACCTGTTTGACAAAAGTAGTCTGAACATAGTGTTGAGGTCCGCAGCCTCACCAGCGTTGAACTCAAGAAGTAAAGAAAAACTTGACGGAGGCAATAAAAATGGTCTCAAGCTCTGAGGCTTATTTATTCCACGTGAGTTTTAGATCTATACTAGAAGTTGACGAGAAGGGTAATAAAAAAAACTTAACATAGAGCTGGGACTGATAGAACACAACTGGGTGTGTCTATAACAGAGATGTGAATGATACAACATACCTGCGCCCCACAGTGGTGAACATCATATACTGCATCTCAAACAAAACAGTAACATCACACACAACACGAGTACACATTATATCAGTGCCTCTTAACACATAGTTCTCAGAAAAACTTATTCACAATACCATCTTTTTTTCTCCCTGGCCTTCTCCCAAAGAACCTCCGTCCACACCTCACTATGAACACGGCTCAACACGAGGCGTCAGGGCATGTAGTACACATGCCAGGCCTTTAGGGGAGCTGTGACTCACTAAACACAACAAAAAACGCAGAAGAAGACAGATTACAGAGAAATTTAGAAGTAGACTTCAGAACATAAACACATATCCCACAATATATACCTCTAGTTTTATAGGTCTATGGCCCCGCTCCGCCTGCTTCTAGCTTCTGCAGCTCGACCGGAGCTTCTAGTCCCTGATTGTTGTGGTTATTAGGTGACGTTGCGGACCGCGGTGGGGGGAGGAGAGGGCCATCACGTCATCTTTTTTCCACGGATGATCGTCTTTGCTGAACGTACTCCGCTGCATGTTTACTTTTTAGATGTCTTATCAGATTAGTTGTGTTAAAGGAAGCTCTGGTGCTCCACCTCTCGGGACTGTGGTGAAGCAAATAGTTCAACTGGCCGCTGGACAGGTTTGGTTATCAACCTTAAAATACCTCCAGACTGCTGATATTTTACCTACTCAATGGCTTTAGGCTGCTAACCTGAGTTTACGGCAGGTCGCAAACGGGGCTCGCTTTATGGCAGCTGACGTGAAAAAGTATTTTTGGTTGTTTTTTGTTTTTTTTAGATCGGCGGGGTGATCGGCTGGATTGGCCGATTCCCGATCACTCACAAATCACCAATATCGGCCCCGATTCGATATCTACCGATCTGATCGGGACATCCCTAATATAAACCACAAACAGCTCTATAAATAAACCTTGATGTCAGCAGGTATGCCCTCAACATACATATTGCGCAATATATCTTTAACACGATCTTGAAATCCATATGCACAGCTCGACAGGCACATTGTATATCCCTATCAGACGACCACTGCTGAACATTCAGAAGAAACATTCATCACTTTCATGGAACTATAGAGGTCAAAAGGGCATCAAACAAAGACTGAATTAACTGAAACTATGTTCATGTGTTTTCAACGCTGCCTTTTGCAGGAGAAGTCTTATTATTCAAATTATATATTTTGAAAAAAATATTATTCTAAGGCAATAAGGATATTGTATTGTGCTTTATTACATTATGAGAGATTTCTGTGAGAAAGAGATTATTAGAATGTGGGAGGTTAAATGATTAGAAATGAATAAATCAACATTAAAAACACTGAGTGTTTGTGTTGCAGCAACGCTCATGAGGACGCCCCCTTCTGGGTGGGTTGGGGGCGGGGTTGCGGGGTATAGCATGAGATATGCCTCATTCAGTGCTGTGGGGTGATCCAGTATCCCCGCCATATTGGATGGGGCGTTTCGCTCTCCTGTAGCATTGAAAGTCAACAAGTTAACGCCGAATGAGCAACTCTGTCCGTGTTTTGAAAGCTGAAGACAAGTGGACCTTTCTCAGCCTTTCCCTGGAAGTGTGCTTCATCCTAATGATGCATTTATATTTGACATGTCCCATGCAGCTGTGAGCATCAGGAGTCTGCTCAGATTAAAAGCTCTCCCTTGTTTCTGCAACTTTTTTTACGCATAGGCTACTCACATATACACTTCTCACATGTTATAAATAGGTAAATGTGTTAACTTCCCTTCCACACACACACACACACACACACACACACGCGCGCACACACGCGCGCGCACACACGCACAGAGTTATTATACTCAGTTGTGTTGGAATAAATCTTCACCAAAATATTATTATGTTTTTGGTTTTGGTTTTGGGCCAATTCATAGTGTCGGACCACAGTCCACTGCTACTTGTGTGTGTGTGTGTGTGTGTGTGTGTGTGTGTGTGTGTGTGTGTGTGTGTGTGTGTGTGTGTGTGTGTGTGTGTGTGTGTGTGTGTGTGTGTGTATGTGTGTGTATACGTACATGTATGTGCCTTTAATACTTACATTGAATTGAATATACTCACAGCACACAAAAACATAAATATGAAAACATGCTTGTGTTAATAAAAATAAAAAAACACACACATACACACACACACACACACACACATACACATGCAGACATGCCTAGTGGTATGGAGACATGGCAGGGCGCTGAGGACGAAGGTGAGGAAAGGGGACTACATTTGGGGGCCATCCACACTGGGAGTGGCACAGCCTCTAACCACAGGGAGCACTGCCCCATAGATCTCCCAGCCCGGGCAGACCGGCGAATCCCACAACATACATAGGGGACCAACCAGGTGCCTGGGACAGGGGAACCCACGGGACCGCCCCACCAGTGGGGAACGTGTCCACCACCAGTGTAGCGACCCCTAGGAGGAATCACTGGAGATAAAAGATTCCGTTAAAAACCTAATAAAAGTAGGTAAATAGATAATAGATAAAGTAGATACACATATAAAAAGTCAGTTAAAAAGCCTGATTAAAAAGGTGAGTTTTTAACCTTTTTTTAAACACCTCAACGGTCTCTGCGGCCCTGAGTCTGAGGCTTCTTTAAAAAAACAAAACAGCATAATAGAATGTATCTCAGCATTAATGATCATATTTGTTATGTGTGAAAATTGGGGGAGTGACGATGATTACAGGCGAACTAAACCTTCCTCAGTAGAACTAAAAGCACTGGAGGCGCGGCACTGTGACGTCAGCTCCAGTAGGCGGCGCCAGTAAATGAGTCTGGCGGTCACTCCTCCTCCTGCGGGCTCACACGTCCCTCAGGTCTGCTGGTCACTCCGCAGCCGCCGCCTCTCCGCTCGGTTTTGCTCGGTACTTTTCTCTTCGGTGTCCGGCTGCGATGGAGCGCTGGCGGGGCAGAGTGGCTCTGGTGACCGGAGCCTCGGTCGGGATCGGGGCGGGCATCGCCAAAGAGCTGGTCCGCTGCGGGATGAAGGTGATGGGCTGCGCCCGGGACGTGGACAAAATCCAGGTCTGGTCACACGGAAAACTTTATTAATCTCGGCACTTGTTAAGTTAAAGAAACAAAACAAAAAAAGTGCACACAAACTTTAAAGCAAGTTTAAATATATTTATATTTGCATGAAGTTAACATCAGATGACAAAAGTGAAGAAAAAAAATACAATTTAACAACATCTAATAAAACCAATCTAAAAGGATTTTCTTCCCCTCTAAATGGCTCGTGGCGCTTTCATAATGCAGGATGGGCGGATACTGAGGAGTTCCCTTATTCACCATGAGAAATGTGTTAGATCTGCAAAAATGATGTGCAAAGTATTTCTGCCCACCTGATCTAAACAATAGAATGACAATACAGTGGAATATATATATTCTTTCTTGTGCATGGACATTTTGAGCACCACAGCAGTAAATGAATACATTCAGCATCAAAAGACCAAGACGTGTTGTTGCTCTGCAACTTTTAAAATAACCATCAGATGTAAATTCGTCTGGAGGGACACCAGGTCTTGTCTTACTAGTGTTCAAGGACTACTTAGAGGAGCACAACATTTTAGAAGTTTTTCAGTCTGGTTTTAAACCCCTTCACAGCACAGAGTCAGCATTGCTCAGGGGTTTTAATGACATCCTCCAGGCAAATGATGGTGGTGATCATATGGTTCTGGTTCTGCTAGACCTGACTGCAGCATTCGACACCGTGGACCACAGCATCTTGGTGTCCCGGCTGCAGCACCTGGTGGGCATCCGTGGTACTGCTCTGGCCTGGTTTAAATCCTATCTGGCCGACAGAACCATGTGTGTTAGCCTTGCTGGCTCTGAATCCTCCTCTGCTCCTCTCACATATGGGGTTCCACAAGGCTCAATTCTAGGGCCCCTGCTTTTTTCCCTGTACCTTCTCCCACTGGGCTCTGTGCTCAGGAGACACGGCATCTCTTTTCACTGTTATGCGGACGACAGCCAGATTTATGTCCCACTTAATAAGAAAGATGCCCCCTCACTGTCTCCTCTCCTGTCATGCCTTGAGGACATTAAAACCTGGATGGCTTTTAACTTTTTAAGTTTTAATGAAAACAAAACTGAGGTGATGGTGTTCGGGCCCAGTGGCTCCTGTAAACCCCCTCTTTTTGACCTGGGTCCCCTGGCTCCACATGTGAAGCCAGTGGTTTTGAACCTAGGTTTTAGAATGGACAGTGATTTTAAATTTGACTCTCAGATTAGGGCAGTGGTAAAGTCCAGCTTCTTCCACCTCAGAAGGCAAAGGTAAAGACCATTCTGGCACAGCAGCACTTTGAAACAGTAATCCATGCTTTTATTCCATCCCGGCTGGATTACTGTAACGCACCTTATGTTGGAGTCAGCCAGTCGTCCCTCGCTCGTCTCCAGTTAGTTCAGAACGCTGCAGCCCGCCTTCTACCTGGAGCACGTAAGAGGGAACACATAACACCCGTTCTGGCGTCCCTCCACTGTGCATTTTAGAATTCGTTTTAAGATTCTTTTATTTGTTTTTAAATCTCTGAATGGTCTTGCCCCGCCCTACCTCTCTGAGCTGCTCCACCCCTACACCCCTGCTCGGTGCCTCCGGTCAGCTGATCAGCTTCTTCTGGAGGTACCGAGGTCCAAACCAAAGCTCAGAGGGGACAGGGCCTTTTCTGTTGCAGCCCCTCTGTTGTGGAATGAGCTCCACTGCCCGTCAGACAATCCCCCTCACTGTCCACTTATAAAACTAATCATAAAACACACTTTTATTCCTTGGCTTTTAACCATGTTTGAGACTCTGTCCCTGGTTTTATTGTTGCCAATCTATTGTTTGTTTATTGTATTTCACTGTTTTTACTCTTTACTGTACTTTTTTATTTTACTCTTTTATTGGAAAGCACTTTGGCCTCAGCCACAACTGTTTTAAAGTGCTGTATAAATAAAGCTGACTTGACTTGACTTGACTTCCCTGAACGGGACGTCTTGATGGCAGTAAAATAAACAGCTTTATTTGTTTGTTGGTGATCTTTCTCATCTGATTCCAGAAACTGGCAGCAGAGTGTCAGAGCTCCGGCTTCGCCGGCGTCTTGGTGCCTTTCAAGTGCGACTTGACCAAGGAGGAGGAGATTGTGTCCATGTTCGCTGCCATCAAGGCCCAGCACAACGGCGTGGACGTGTGCATCAACAACGCCGGACTGGGCCACCCTGAGCAGCTGCTGACCGGCGCGACCAGCGGCTGGAGGAACATGCTGGATGTAAGAGCTCAACTTCGAAGTGGAGTTTGCATTTTATTGACCTGAACAGACAATCCAGCCGGAGTCTTGACGGTCTTCACATGGCTGAAGAGAATATCTGCACAAGAGCAAAGTGTTTGTGAACTTCAGACTTTGGTCTTCAGAACCACACATTTCTGGTTTTGTCTGTAGGTGAACATCCTGGCGTTGAGTATCTGCACACGAGAAGCATATCAGTCGATGAAGGAGCGAAACGTCGATGACGGACACGTGATCCATTTGAGCAGGTGCCGTTTTATTGAAGCTTCTGTTTGCAGATAAAACCTTCGCTGACTTGTTGCTTCACTTACTTTAGTGGGAATAAAACTACTTTGCAAGCCGTAATACATTCCCTTTGTTTAGGTGGCCTGAGGACCCAATGTATTTAATTAAATCACAATGTGTTCTCAATGCATATTGAAGAGGCGTCTCAAACCAGTGGCGAGAAGACAGAGCGTCCTGATGAGTAACCAGAGTGTCAATAGTGGGAATGAGGAACTGCTGAAGTCCACATTGGTCCACTGAAGCAAACCTGATACTTAACTTATTGCCTCAGACATGTTTACAGGAAAACTCAGGTTTTTGTTTGTGTTGTCAGTCTACAGTATCCAGGCTGCACGTTATGAAATGTTTTGTTTGTTTTTTTACGTTCGTGTTGCTTGTAACGTCTTGTTTCAGTGTGTGTGGCCATCGTGTCGTCAACGAGTCCAACCTGCATTTCTACACCGCCACCAAGTACGCCGTGGCCGCCCTGACCGAGGGCCTGAGGCAGGAGCTGCGTCAAGCCAAGTCTCACATCCGGGTCACAGTAAGACTTTCTCTCCGGCTGCTGTCCACAACGCTCCGTGCTCTGCAAGGCCTCGTTCACACTGCAGCGAAAATCAACACAGTTCAGATTTTATTTACTCAGCGACTCGTATCAACCTGCTTTGTTTCCTTGTTAAAGCGCCAATCCTGATGTTTTCACACCAGACCCAGGCCTCGTTCATATGTGGAACCGATTCAGATGTTTTTCTACACCAACGGCTTCGTCGTCAATGTGTGACTGACGTCACCGATAAACGCCAGAGGAAGCGGCTCCTCCAGAATAAAAGCTGTGCTCACTTTTTTCCTCCTCCTTCTTTCCTCGTCATGTTGTCTGGATTCTGTCGTCTCGTATTTAACAACCACTTGAAAATGAAGCGACCTGCTCTGACCAGCGTTGCCAGATATGGCGGGTATCCCACAATCGAGGAGCCAAACTCTCTTATCCTTTTGTTTAGTTCGTGGATTTGTGTTTTTATGACGTGTTCTTTATTAAACATCTAATAATTTTATGGTTTTACTTTGTTTCGGCTGGAAACAGTGAGTCACATCTGGCCAGCCTGGTGCTGACCGGCGGACCATGTGTCAGTAGCGTGTTTGGCCTGACTTCACGTCGTCTTCTGCGCTCTGGAGCCCAAAAACATCCAGTCCGATCTCGTTCACACGGCAGGTGGTGTTTGAAATGATCACGCCAAAGAAATCGTAAACCAGCAACATAAAAAGGGAATTGAGCATCAAGACCTGCAGTGTGAACGTGACAGTCAGACGTGGGAAAACCCAATTATGGAATTAATGTGCATTAATGTTTTCTTCATCAGATGTAGTTGCAGTCAGCCTGAGAGCTTGACTTTCACTCACCCTCTGTTTGCAGTCCATTTCTCCTGGACTCGTGGTGTCAGACTTCGCCGCCCGACTCTACAGCAACGATGCGGAAAAAGCTGCAGCTGCATACAATTATTACAAGGTACCGTTCTATCGTCTGCTGATCCCTGTAGAGGCCAGGGGTCTGCAGCCTCATGACCAACAGAGCAAATTCAAATCTAAATGGAGCCGCAAAACAATTTCATTTTTAAAACCCGGCTCTTAAAGTTCCATATATACGTGGTGTCGATACTGTAGATGAACTTAAACTGTCTTTTATTTTGCATTTATGATGTTTCAATTGTCATTTAGCACGGTTAACATTTAATCACATTTTCAGATGTTTTGTTCCCGAGTTTAGAGAATTCAACCTTCTTTTACAGCATCGATGGATGGGTGGGTGGGTGGATGGATGGGTGGGTGGATGGATGGGTGGGTGAATGGGTGGATGGGTGGGTGGATGGATGGGTGGATGGATGGGTGGGTGTGTGGATGGATGGGTGGGTGGGTGGGTGGATGGATAGATTCTTTATTGTCATTGTAACAAGTCCGACTAGATTTAAAAGCGTGATCCCATCTGTGCATAATATCAAAGAAAATCAGTCACATAAAAGCTGTGCATCTAAAATAAATCAATAAAAACATATATGTAAACATACACCTAAAAAAAGATAGAGATTTAAAAACTGATTTTGACTCTTTCAGGTGGTTTTGTGAGTTACTTTTCCCATTTCTTAGCTTTTAGCTTTTTGAAGTCCTCGTTCATTTCAGGTTTTTCTTTGAAGCTCATTTAGAATTTATTTTCCATCATTTCTTGTTTTTAGCTTCTTTTTTTTTTTTTTTTTAAACCCTTTTAGCCATTTTAGTTGTTTTTAAAAGCCCTTTTAGCCCAAAATTAAAAGTCCTTTTGAAAATGACTTTGTATGTGTAAATAAAATGAGAGCAAGATAAAACGTTTTATTTTGGTATAATTTTCTGAACCGTTCAGGGCCAACGAGCCTCAGGGTGCAGAGCCCTGCTATAGACTGTTTATTGAATACATTTCTGAAAATATCCATTCCTGAAGCCGTTTCCACTCCTTTGACAGCCTTTGGATGTGCAGGATATTGCAGATGCTGCGGTATACGTCCTGAGTGCGCCTCCTCATGTGCAGGTTCGTCTCTCGCTTCTTTCTTTGGAACTTATCAGTGTTTCTGACCTTTTGCACAAATGACTGAAATAACCTGCCGAGTCACAGCGTGCACAGTGAAATGACTGTTATCTACTTTTTGTTTTAGATTGGCGACATCCTGATGCAATCTGCGGAGGAGCCCTGGTAGAGTTGCTTCGACGGAATTGTTCAACTTATGAAAGCAGCAACTCCAGTCAAGTGAAGAACAGGCAGTTACAGAGGGATTCTGATGAGAGGGGAGGGGGGGGGGGGTCTGTGTAGAGGGATCACATTTATATACACATAGATGATTATGTTATGGAACAGATCAATAAATAAAAACTGTTCAAAACAGGAGCAATCACAGATTTCCGCCAAAGGTTGACCTGGACTCAGAAAATTAAAAAAAATAATTTTCGGATCGCCTCCAAAATCAAAAATCAAAAAATAAAATATACGCTGATGATTTTACAATGTGTACAGTGAACATAGACATTGCAGAATGTACTGAACCTAATCATGCTTTTACTTTGGTAACAGATCCACATTTTTACATTTTGAAACATTTCAAACATCTGAAGTTTCCTGATGCAGCTGAAAAGTAATAAAAGGCTTGTTTATGAAATTTATTTGACTGCTTTGTTTTTTAAGTTTCACAGGAAAGAAACGTGTTTTTAAGTTGTTTTTTTAAATTACTTGAAATTAATGTTATTACATTGTTTGGTAAATTAAATGAACGCTCGCAAATAACAATTGAAAATATCCAACAATGAACTATGAGGATGACGATGATGAGACTCAACAGACTATCAGCAACATACTAGATAGAAATACTGATAGAAACAAACGTCAGTAAATAAAACAAAAGGAATCTGAACAGAAACCCAGAATATCAGTGACATCTCAGTCAAAGGTTATATTAAAGTAGGAATTACGACAATAGCTGGAAATTGTTTTGGATTGTTTAGATTCATTTGTTTTATTTATTTGTTTCTTTTTCATTAGTTTTTCTTTTGTTCTTTCTTTTCTTTTTGTTTCACTTTTGTCAATTTGTTTGTATAGATTTAGTATCTTTCTTTCTTTCTTTTCTGTTTGTTTGTTTGTTTCCTAACTTTAATTTGAATATAATTCCAGTAAATGGAAAAAAATGTGCTTTTGCTAATATGAGTCAATAGTTTAGTTTTATTTATTTTGATTCTATTAAATTGCCCATAGAAGATGGATGGATGATGTTTTCCAGACATCATAGATGATGGATGGATGGATGGATGGATGGATGGATAGATAGATAGTTTTTACAAATATTTTTCAGATTTTCAAATGACCACCACTGATTTCGTCTATTGAGCGCACAGTCGCTCTATAGAGCACTTCCTGTTTGTCCAGCGGTGAACAGGAAGTAGGCGGGGCTCTGCTCTGTTGCTCTGCGACCTCGGGCTGGAAAGTGTTTTCACTTTGTTTGTTCTTCTCATTTAGGATTCCCAGCTGAGAACTCAAAGCTCCTGAACGTTCTGCCTTTGTTCCCCGAGTCAGAAGCACTCCAGTCAGTTTGACCTTCGCAGGTCTCCTGCTCTAATCAATACGTTTTGCTCAGTGAAGGTAATGGATTATTGGACAGTTGATCTGATAGAATCCCACAGGGATTACAACGTCCTCCCCACCTGCCTGAACACAACAATGTGATGCTTGGTGTTGCTCTTTCATTTTGCCTCGCAGATCTTTGAAACCTGGATATTTACTCTTCAGTCTGCTAATCAAGAGTTTTCATCACATATTTCATTGATTCATGACTTTCCAAACAACACCGAGCTATATTGTGACATTTGTTATTTACTTGCTACTTTCTTTTTATTCTACTTTTTTCATAGTTTATTTTTTGGTTCACACTTTGTGTTTTTACGTCTATGTTGGTGCAGCTCTTTGGGCTGAGTTAAGTTGAGTTAAAGGTGAACAAACACATTTTGTGATGTTTTCCTCTACTTTGGTTGTCGGTTCCCATCCGTCCCGTCGGCTTTGCTTCAGTTAACTGAACACAGGATTCACTCACTCGGCTCAAGGAATCTCACACTTCCATCAGTGGTTTCTAAATATCAGTCACCAATTTGTTTCAGAAAAAAGATGTTACAGTGATTAAGTTATGTTGTTGTCATGGAAACGGTTAAAAGTCACACTTAAGTTAAAGTAGAAATGTTTGTTTGAAAATAAAATCCTTTTTAATCTTAAGCTACAGGCTCTGTGGAAATTCCCTAAAGAAATCAACACAGGAACAAATCTTTATTTCTTCACTGAAGTTTTTGAGTTAATCTTTGTTAGTTGCAGTTTCTAAATCTGGAGGAAGGAGTAGTCAGGTGTGGTTGTGACTGCGTGGACTCTGCGCTCCGACCACAGTGGAGGAAGCACGGTCGGCCAAGAGGAAACTCAAACTCAGAGGCAGCAGCGGGACGACTTCCATTCCTGGTCACCAAACGGACTCCAGCCTCTCAGAGGAGGTGACGTGAGCTGAGAAGTAAAACTGAAAAACCAGAGGCGGCAGCAGGTCAGGTGTGCTCACAGGATGGAGGAAACTGGAGGTGCAACGAACTGCTTATGACGAGCCAGAACTAAATGACATTATATGTTTCAGGTTACTGCTCTGTGTTTCAGAGTGAAGGACCTGAGGGGACGTTACAGCCGGAGGACAAAGCTGCTCCTGAAGTCCTTCACTGCTCAACACAACATTTCTGTAGGAATTCATTACCACCAGTACAGCAGTACTGGATCCAGAGTTCACTGCTCACACACACACACACACACACACACACACACACACACACACACACACACACACACACACACACACACACACACACACACACACACACACACACACACACACACACACACACACACACACACACACACACACACACACACACACACACAAAACATCCAAACTGGATGCTTAAGACATTTGACATTAAGACAATTGTTAAGACTCAAATCTAATTATATCATTAACATGATGGAAAAAAACTTCTTGTGGTGCATTTACAAATAAGTGGGAAGTGGGAATTATCCTTATGGGAAAAATGCATCTGAGCTCAATCAAACTGGGAACTTCCCTCTGTGGAAAGAAATCTATTCAGTCTGTGGACAAAACATGTATCTTCATGTCATGTGTGTTCACAAACTTCATGCTTGTAACAACAAAGACAAAGATGTCTAGATATTTCACCGGCAGGACACAGTGAGTGTGTATTAATCTAGTAAGAAAGGGAATATATTCAAGTTAATCTAGTCTGAACTGGTATTTTTCTCTTATTTTAATTGTCATATGTCATGATCATGTTGTTTGTCTTTACTACTTGACTCTGACAGCAGTAATAAAGTGTAATAAAGTAATACAGCAGTAATAAAATGTGAACATTGTAAACTGGGAATAAGGCCCCAACCCAGTTCCCAGCAGAGACAGCACATGTTCAGTTTAGTGTCAAATAATCAGTGACTTCAGGATGAATATGAGCCAAAATGTGTTTTCGACCGACATAGACTTGATTGGAGAATCATTTCCACTTGTCCTCGCTCCCCAGCTGTGAGAAAAGGGGACAGACGTCCCCCTGTCCGTGGAGCTGCCGTCTCAGCAAATGGTTTGGAGCCGGGATGCCAAGCGCCTTTGAATATTTGGGCGTCTTCCCAGATATATTTGAAGGCGCTTGAGCTGAAAAGCAATGAAAGAATGCTTTGTTACGTCGCCCCCACCGCTTGAAAGAAGGAAGCGCTGCACACGTCTTTCTTCAGTGTGAAAAAGTGAATCTTATATTCAAGAGTCAGAAGTGTGTTATTTGGACAAACCGTCCAGAGGAATCGTGAGCATGTGAGCATGTGAGCGTCAGCTGACCTTAAGGGTTCTGGGCTCCGTGTCAAAATCTTGGTCGGTATGAGAGGTGAGAGTAACGAGCTGCTAATCACTGTGGGGAATGTGACCCCGTCCTAAACCACCAGGAGGGCGGCGGCCATGAGGCCAAAGTCCTCCGGCCCCTCCGACAAAAGAGCACAGTACCAATCCTCAACTATTTCCCGACGAGTTCTCTGAGCTTCATAATCAGGTTTAAGAGGCTTGCCTCAAGCTTCTGAGTATTAGAGCTCCAGCTCTGTCCTTTTCTGATTGATTTAATATACTGTACTCACTGTCACTGCTGAATCTTATAGGACAAGATCCTCATTGGATAATAAGCATTCTTACTGAATAAGCTGTGTTATATATTTTAATTGCATTTTTGCACATCAGGTTTTTATAACAAGACAAAGTGCTTTAAAACTGCTCTCTACTTTAGAAGGTTAACAGTGGGCAGACTTCCTGTCTCTCCATGTGCAGGAATTAACACACACTTCAACCAATGGAGACGTCGGAGGGCTTATAACTGAATATTTTTGCATAATCCCACTGGAATTAACTCTGTGCTGACGGCTACATGTATGTTTTTGTGGACCAAACTACAGTCAGGATGCTCATTTCTTGTCACACAAATGTACGTCTTCAGTTTCCATTAGATGTAACTGAGTATCAACACACTTTATAAAATGCAGCTATAATCTGAAAAAGTCACAGAACGGAATGTCTTCACTTCTGCCATGATTATTAAAATGACGAGACTTTAACCTGGAAGTCTCCAACCTTTATGACCAAAAGAGCCTTTTTTGTGTTTTTTCCACCAAATCAAATTTACCTGGAGCTTTAAAACATGTTTAACCTTTAAAATGAGACTGAAAAAGCTTCAGAAATAAAGTAGTTTATCTGTGTTTTGTTGCATTTCTGAAGTTTCAATTACAATTTAGGATGGTAAACATTTAATTCCATTTTCAGCTGTTTTGTACCTGATTTAAAGTTTCATTCTTCATTTGTTGTGTTTGTCTGTTAAACGTGCCGATGACTGTGTTGTATCTGGTGCTATATAAATAAAGTTGAATTGAATTGTGCAGCATTTATTAGGCAATATTAACATTTTAGAAAAGAATAGAAATACTTTATTTATCCCAGAGGGAAATTCTTTTCAGCTTGGCTCCACAGAGTTTTGGTCTCGTGGCCACAGGAAGGATCCTTTTCTATGGTTTTGCTTTTTTGTGTCATTTTTATGTTGTTTTTTTTCCCTTTTTGAAACTATAGTCCTTTTAGAATTTTTCCCCATTTTAGTTTTTGTGCCATTTTTCAAATAATAATAGAATACTAGTTTATAGCCTTTTTTTTTAATTCAAGAGATAAATGTAAATGTGAAAATGTAAATAAAATAAGAAGATAAAATGTGTATTTATGTATAATTTAGTGAAAGCTTGGTGGAGCTGGTACTAAAGAGCCACATCATCGCTCATCCAGGAGACATTCAGCCTGGTTTGTCTCTTGTGGTTTCTGATTTGAATAACTTGGGTACAGAACACAGAAAAAACTAAATCAAACACAAACTCAAAACTTTTATTACTGACACACAGAAAATTTGCAAAAATCATTCCCACCAATTAACCAAATAAATGTTTGTGCATCCCTATGATTCCAATGCAGAACTGAAAAGTTTATATTGTAAATATTGAAATGTGTTTTATCTGTTTATCAGCGTCCTGACGCGCTCGCTCTCACTGCCGTCGGCTGAACAAGGCTGCTTTCCTCCTCTTCTTCCTGGCGAACTGTTCTCTGGCTCGCTCAATCGTCCAGTGGATGGGACTGAAGGTGGGCCCTGCTGAGGTCACCGGGGGCTTTTCAGAGCGGAGCGCTGCGATGGCGGCGGCGGTGGTTAATGGCACGGCTGTCAACATCAGTGTTTGGGTCAGTTTGGTGTCAGAGGTTACGTGGCCGCGAGCATTGGCACCGGCTTTGTCTCTCCGTTTCGTTTGCTTTCTGCCGGCCTGCCGGAGGCGTTGGGTACCCGCGGTGGTAAAAAGCCCCGTCTCATTCGGAGTTTCTTCTCTTTGCGCCGTGGCGGAGCTTTCAGGCGGTTTCAAAGCGACGCGGCCGTCTGGGAGTTGGAGCACGTTTTCAGAGCTGCTCAGAGGAAGCGGTGGGTTTTCACTGGGAGGGGGAGTGAGGGTTTTCCTCCTCCTTGTCCTCAGTCTTTTCTCCTCAGAACGCTGCCTCTTTAACATGCTAAACGAACTGTGGACGGCTGCGGCCTGGATCTTCCCTGGGGGGGAGGGCAGCCTCTCAGTGACGGGGACTGACGGTGCGGTGGACAGGAACGATTGCAGACTGTCCACTGAGGAATTCTGTGGAGCAGAAAGTAGAACTGGAGAAGCAGAGCTGCCTTTCCTCCTCTTCCTCCTCTTCTCTCGGCCTCCTGCCTTCTCTGACCTGCTTCTTTTGACAGTGGGGGTTACAGTGGGGGGACTGGCAGCGTTGACGCCCAGTTGCATTTCCGTGGGGCTTTGCTGCTCGGGCCGTACTGTTGTGACGACGTTGACATGGACAAACACGTCAGTGAACTTTTCAGTCAGAGTCACTGCGGGTCGTTCCAAGCCCGGAGGAGGAGTCTTCCTGCTCTTGTCGCTCTTCTTCCCTTTTCTTGGCCTCCTGCTTTTTGTTTTCTGTGGAGCAGGAGCCGTCGTGGCCACTGAGAGCGTGACGTCTGCTGGACTCTTCAGGTCTGTAACTGCTGGCGTAGCAGAGACCGTCTGCTCGTCTGTGGTCGGTTCGTCCTTCATGACTTCATTGGACGGCTCGTCTTTTCCTTCCAGCTCAAACTCACCGTCACCAACGCGGTTTGAGTTTGAGCTGGACTGGTCCTGTCTGTGTGACTCACTGAGGAAGTTGCTCAGAGTCTTCATGTCCTCTGCTTGGCTGTCGGAGGGAGAAACTGCAGCTCCTCCCTCACCCTTGACAACTGCTTTCTGCTTTCCTTTCTTCCTCTTTGCTTTTGTTTTTTTTCCACTTTTCCTGTTCTTGCCTGGATTCTTCCTCTTCTTCTTCTTCACCTTCTTCTTCTCTGAGCTTGGCACCTGGCCTTTGTCCGACTCGGCATTTGAGCTCTGAGACGTGGAGACGGTGGCGAGGACCTTGATGAAGTCTTCGGCCGCAGTGACGACGTTTCTCAGCGAAGGCTCCTCGGGGCTCGGCATCGGGGACTGAGTCGGCTTTTCTGCTTTCTCTTCTCCTTTGCTGCTCTTGGAATGTTTCGTATGCGAAGGAGCCACCGTCAGCTGATCAATGACGTCAATACCACCGAAGTCATAGGGCACGGCCTCCCTCAGCACGGCGATGGGGTGCTGCTCATACTGCTTACACCTGAGAAGAGAGAAATCAGAGGTGGGAAGGAGGTAAAACAAAAAGCACCTCAGCTCAGTACGTCACAAATCTCCTTAAAGGTTCATGCTGATACTCACATTCCATACCAGTGGCGCTCGGCACACTGCTCCTCATACATGAAGTCAAAGCAGGGGACGCCGATGACATTGAAAAACGCCTGACCGACAATCCTGGAGGACGTGTCATTGACATTCCTGAGACAAGTTTTCAAGCTGCAGAGACGACAAAAGAATCAATCAAAAGAGGAAACACACATGTGGACCTAAGACCTTCATAAGCTACCAGCCTGTCACCACATTCAGTAAATAAGCTCAACGTTCAAAGCAACCGATCAGGATTATTGATTCCACACTAGTAATCTATCCAACTATACATTTACCAGCTGCTCCTCTGGTTAATCTCTGCCGACATTTTGCATGTTAAAAGCTCTTAAGATTATTTAGCTTTTTTTTGCAATCATTCATGAAAGAGTTTGGCAACCGCAAACAAGATTATTATTCTTTTTGCATCTTTTCATTAGAGCTTTGACCATTTTATTTTTGAACATCATGCCATGTGACATTTGTTTTTCAATTAAAATGATTTCAATAACAGAAAATGTATAATTTCCCTTATTGGAGAACCATATTTGCAAGTTAGCAAAGATATTTTGGATCTGAACATTTGCCAGAATTTAATAATTGCCATCAAGGTTTTTTAACTGGATATTTTGGATGTTCTGCATTTTTCTATAGAAGGAAAGTCGGTTTATCGAATCTGGAAGCTGGACTAATGTAAAGGCTGCTGCAAAATAACATCCTATTACAAAGTGTAGAAGCAATCTTTCCCTGCTCTGGTGTTTTCTAATTTATTTTTGCATAATTTGCATTGTAGATTTTAGCACTTTACGTATTACAGCTGCATGTTCTTCCTCCTCAAAAATCAGAAATTGTGGAGGGTTCGGGTTTAGACTTGACGCATGCAGGTGAAAACGTTTGCACTCACGCGTTATCACAGTCGCAATGGCAGATGGAGTGCCACTTGAAGTTGGTGTGGCCATAGTTGGAGGAGAAAGCGTGGATGACATGAGGACAGTGGTCGTGAATCCGGCAGCAGCTGTCAGTTTCTGCAAAATGTCCTGCAAAGAGGAGCTCATTGTCAGTCCACAGCCCCGAATCTGTTTGGCATCTAACACTAGAATGAAAGCATCTTACCCAGCTGGTCATAATTGTCCGCCATGTTACCGGCTCCGCACCATAGGGTCCCGGGATAAGTAAAGCCTCTCTTGGATCTTCTCAGAGTCTTTTCCTGCACCTCAAAGTCCTCTCTGGTGTCTGTCTGTGCGCCTTGCGTCCTCTCTGTAAACTCCCGGCACATCGAGCGCGCTTGATCCACGCGCGTAAAAGGCGCGTCGGGGCGCGCTTTCACGCCCAGCATGCACTCCTGCATGAACGACTTGACCTGGACGTGTTTGACTGTGATGGAGCAGTCCACCAGCTTCCCGGCGGGGCTGACGACGGAGCGCACCACCTCCGCTCCATCCGACACCTGGTAGAGGAAACTCCCCCCCGCCATGGACATCTTTGCGCAGAAGGTGCCGTTGAGCGAGGAGAGCATCTGCTCGCTCTCTTTCTCTGTGTCCAACGCGCCTTCCACGACGTTTCTGTCCAGATAAGACAGAACGACAAAAAAGACCGACCACATGATGCGGCGAGTGGCCCTTTCAGCACCACGCGTAACGGAGCCAGCTCCTCGCGGTCTCCTGGCGCTCTCCAGCAATCCTCCCACTTTTAAGGCGAAACCCCGGTGGTGTGATTATTAATACGATGAATGGCCACGCTGGGAGGAGTCGGCAGGATTAACCTGTTTTGCCTGGGCACCGTTTTTATTATCTATCCCACGCCTGTTGCGGATATCACACCACCATCCAATTATCTAACGGAATAAATCCCGCACAGGGTTAATGTGCGGGTGTGTAGAGCTACAGCCCGAACCACCTTTCACTGCAGAGAGAGGTGACCGAGAGTAACCCTCCATTACCCCCTCGGCTCAACCCCCAGAAAGTGGAGATTTACTTTGGGAACATGCATAGAGGAGGTTCTCTCTTGACCCCACTTTCCATGGTAACAGGCATGGGGTGACTGTGCCAGCCCGAGAGATTGGACATCTTTCAAACACCACAAAACAGGCAGTGAATTGGCGATGACCTAAATCACAATGTAGGGACAAAACTCTTTCATGGAGGAATGTGGAGAAAGGTTGTGGCTGTGGCACGCGAACTGCACCGAGTGACTGGAGGCCTGCAGAGTCTGGTGGTTGATTCATTGAAAGGACTAACTGTTTGGCCTGCAGGTACGTCAGCAGTGGCATGAATTTTCTCGTCCCAAATCGTGCTTGTTGTTGTATTGTTGCACTTCCAGTTCACAGCCAATTTTATCACAAACAATTGAAATCATGTGTAAAATTTAGGATTTTCTCCTGCAGATCAAACAATGGACTCATATTCCATTTTCCTTTTATTCAATTCACAATGATTGCAGGTGCAACATTCTTTGAGTTTGATGATAATCCGTGCAGCCATGCATGTGTGCTCATGAAAAGGCTGCAAGGTGCGATCAGGTAATGTTTGGTTGAGAAAACAGGTGAGATGCAGGATCCAGTAGTTTTTCTTGATTCTCTCATGTGCTTGAACTTGCAAGCCTATGCATGTTGGACGATAAGGGTTTGTGCTCTTTATGTCAACAAACTCATGAGAAAGCAATGTGTTTCTATGTCTGATGTCTCTTTGGTTTTGAATGAAAAAAAAAAAGTCATTCAATGAAAGATGCACGTTTTTTCTGCATCTGTGGTCCAGTGACTTTCCTCCAGAGAGAAGAAAAAGCACTTGTCGTGTCGTGTTTCCAATCACCCCAGACTTTTGTCACATGGCAGGTCTTACCCAGAGCTCTAGAGGCGGAGATCCAGCCCACTCAAGGCACTGAAATCGGATTTCTGGAAGGCGGGGAAAGATGATGTAAAATCAGCAGAGGCAACATTCGATCATAGGTCGAGGGAGGGAATAAATACTTTCTCATGAATTAAAGTCTGTAGGAGGAATGTGGCGCAGACAGTAACGAGGCTCATAACACCGAAGCTCACAACAATGGAGAGTGAAACTTGGTCAAACAAGGCTTCTCTTCAGTCCTGCTGAGGGTTTATGTGCTTGCTCTCATCCACAGACAGGTCGGCCTCATCATCCTATAAGACAGGCAGGCTTTTATTTCACTGTTGTTATGCAAATAGAAAACACACAAACATTAGAAAACAATAGAATGCAGTTGAACTGCTTCCATCCATGCTTCTTTCAAACAATCTTTCTCCAGCTCATGGTTGATGGGAGTTGAAACCAATCCCAACTGACTGCAAAAAGCCGGTTACACCGTAGAAAGGTGTAACATCCCCCCCCCCCCACACACACACACACACACACCCTCCCACCATATCTGCAGTGCAAACACAAAGACATACATTCACACCAAACAGGTTATAAGAGTAACCAGTTAACTGACTGTGGGAAGAAGCCAGATCATTTTATTTTAGTTTTTCTTTTCTTTTTTTTGCCTCCTTTGTATATAAATTTTTCCTAAAGATTTTATCTCTTTTATTCATAGATTGTGTCATCTTGTCATATTCTATTTGTACTTTACACCACAACAGTTGTCTTTTGATTTCGTTGTACTTGTACAATGACAAATCATCATATTCTATTCTATTCTATTCCGCAGTAGTTCTTTGATTTTTTCTCGTGTAACCTGCACAATCATTTCAAAGTTGAAAAGGTAACTTCCTATTGTAGTAGCATGAGAGGAGTTTTTTTATTTTTTTTATCAATGAGCAATAAAATAGACTTTTTTTCCCCAAAAAAACATTTAGCAAAATAACTGAGAAAAGGCTGGTTGTGAGGAATCCCTCACTTCTCGTCAATGAGTAAATATGAATTAACATGATCCTGTTAAACATTTTATTACCTCTTATATTAGACTGGCCCACTCTGGACTTACAATCTAATTATCAGTATTTAGGTTTTGTCAGTTTATGCAAAAACACAATTGAGTTGATAATTTTCATCTGTTGGGAAAAACTTTGGTTTGAAAAATGTGATTGCGACTCAGAATTCAACTTTAGTTCAACTTTACAAACAGTGTGACGTCTTATTGTTTCTGGGACTCTCTAGGTTCTCATCTGTCCAGATTTCTCATCATACAAACCTGAAAGGAGTGAGCGTTTTTGGATCATGGTGACTGTAAGGTCATTCGGTTTGAGACGCTCATAAAATGAAGCCGTGGGAAAGAACAGTTACTGTTGGCAGAGAGTTAACCGCTCGGTCCCGAGCTCAGCTTGAACTCTGCTGCACTAAACCTGGAGGATATTTCTCATATCATAGTTTTCTTGTTGACAGAGAAAACGTATCCAGTTTGAGAAAATATACAGTGAATACAGTGAGACTGAGGGCCGAGGAATCACCACAGGAATCACAGAACGCTCCAGTGAGAGAACGCTCATACAAATAATCATCATACCACACAGTTCCATCTATTCAGATGAAGTACTGTAGATTGAGTCAATTTAATTTAATTTAATTTAATTTAATTTAATTTAATTTAATTTAATTTAATTTTATTTAATTTTATTTTATTTTATTTTATTTATTTTTTATTTTATTTTATTTTATTTTTTATTTTATTTTAATTACCATATTTCTTTCCTCCAGTTTTTTCTTGTTTTGACTTTTTGATTCACTTTTGAACACCTTTTGAGTGTCCCTTTTAATTGTGGTATCTGAACAACATGTATTAGAATGAACCATTACTCCAACACATTTCTGATACAGCAAGTAAACCAAACAAAGCCTTAGTCGATTCTTTTGATTGAAGCTTTAAAGTTGTTCCAGTGTCCAGTGTGTTCCACAATCATTTCAGGTTGTTGAGAGTTGAAAGTCACTGCAGGGTTTGGTCAGAAGGGATACGTCACAGACCTGCAGGGATGTAAATTAATTAATTTTAAATCTGGGAGTAGGATCATGCCTTGTTGTTCGGAATATAAAGCATCACAATAAAAGTTTGTTACACAACCACAGAGTGAGTAAATGTGACATTTCATCTAAAGCAAGGTTATCAAACACGCGGCTCGGGGGCCAAAACCGTCCACAAGATCCTTCAATCTGGCCCAGGATGACTTCAACTGCTCTCAAGAAAAGTATCTGCTGTTCCTAGCTTGTCCACAAGGGGTCGCACTGATCCACTAACAGGGTAAGAAGGTTGTTATCACAACAATATTTATAGAGTTGTTTTCCAAACGGTTGTTGAAATGGATGAATGGAGCAACAAAAAAAACAAAAAAACACCACCACCAACAACAACAAAGGAGCTTCACATAAAAACAGAATAAAAAAAATCATGTAGTCAAATCAGTGACGCAGCAGTGAAAGTTAGTTCACTAATAGTTTGTGGGAAAACCCACCAGTCATGAGGATGAGTTTATAAAAACATCATAAAGGCTGCAGTGATCCTGCATTATTAGATTAGAAAAAACTGTTTTTTCTCTGAATTTGTTTGGACTTTCTTTAAGTGGTATGGACTAGCTGGAACCAGCAGATGGCGGTACTGCAACTTCAAGGACGCCATCTGCCGTTGAACCCAAGTGAAGAAGAAGAAACAGGGAAACAGTCATCAGGTATAAAAAAGCATCTGATAAGAGAGAGAGAAACAGTCATCAGGGACGACAAGAGCTGCGGGAAACAATGTAGATAGATAGAACCAGCAGATGACGGTAATGCAACTTTATTTAGGCAAACTGCCGTTAAACCCAAAAGAAGAAGAAGAAGAAGAAGAAGAAGAAGAAGAAGAAGAAGAAGAAGAAGAAGAAGAAGAAGAAGAAGAACAACAACAACAACAACAACAACAACAACAACAACAACAACAACAACAACAACAACAACAACAACAACAACAACAACAACAACAAAAAGAAGAAGAAGAAGAAGAAGAAGATGATGATTTATTTAGTTTGGTGATCCCATGATTGTATTTCATAATTTGAAAGAAAACAAGATGAGACAATATTTTATTAAATATTAAATATTATATAGTATAATATATAATAAAAATATAAAATATAAATATTAAAAATATTTACCTTCTTCCAGGTCATCATCTGAACCGTAGTTGAGAATCCTGGTTTATTATGGAGTTTCACTCTCTGACTGGTGGATAAAGTCTGCTGCTGAGCACTGCAGCGGGACACTTCCCATTATTCCTACATTATATTTAAAGTGACAGGCTCTACATGTAACAAATACAGGGAAATTTAAATTTGTAAGAATTATTTTTTTAATCTGGATCCCCACCAAACCTCAATGGTTCTTCCTTTGATCAAAATGCACCTGTGGACCAATATCTTGTTAACAGACCAACAGAAAACACAAACACAAAGCAAGAAGTCCCAAAAACAGCTCTGCTAAGTCTTTGGACCCTGCTATTGAAATTTAAATCCTGCAGAGACACTCTACCCCTAGTAATCCCCCCCCCCCCCCCCCCCCCCCCCCCCCCCCCCAGTGACAGCCTATACTGGCCACGCTCTCATTCACAGCCCAGTTTCCTGCAGGGTGGCTCTCTGAGTGCTGCTCTTCAAATGGACGTGTTAACTGTTCCTGCAGAGAGACCAAAAGGCTGGTATCTTCCTCTGATGGCCCCCAACACCAAAGGACCAGCGTTCGCCTGGCTGGACCCGTCCAGACTCTACTGCAACTCCCAGGTACGAGCTCGGGCAAAGAGCTGGGATCAACCGCCTGCTGCCGCCGCCGCCGCCACGTGATAAGGAATCCTCGTGCACAATGTCACAGTTTTTACACGCAATGTTTCTCTAGCGTCTATTTTTTAATCCCGTGCATTCAGGCTCTGGCAGACTGTGTGAAAGACCTGCTGGCTCCGTTCCAGGGTGACTCCATTGACCTGGTTGCTGGGATCGATGCGATGGGATTCATTCTCGGTAAGGAAACAAAAATGAAGAAGAGCAAAGAGTAACAGCTCTTCTTCTACCAACGTACATTATTTGAAGAGTTTGTTACTACGTGAGGAAACCTGACCTCTCTGGCAAACAGACTAAATTTAGACAGACTCTGCCTCTCACACGGCATGATGAGTGTCCACTTTTTCTTTTTCCAGAAAGACTGTGAGGACGAATGCTTCTCTGCTTGCTGTTTTTCAGGGGCGTCCATCGCCTCCACTCTTGGAAAAGGTTTCCTAGCTATTCGCAAAGCGGGTCATCTGTGTGTGGAAACCCAGAGCCAGAACTACAGCGACTACACGGGCAGGCAAAAGACCATGGAAGTAAGACTGGACGTGCTGCGACCAGGTTAATCTCCCCCTTTTGACCTTTGACCCAGTCACATGGTTTCCTGAAGAGGCTGAATGTTTGGACAGCTGCAGGACAAACAGCTGGGATCTGTTAGAAGGAACTTTGACCAGGTTTTTATTGGCTCTCATTTCCCACATTCCCAGGTTACCGGATCAGATCACAGTAATATCAGTTCAGTATGATAATGTGGATGTGACAAAGAATCACAAACCCCAAATATTTGAGACTTTATTCTTAAAAAAGACTAAATGTTTTTTGTTGAATGTCTTTGAATGAAACGGTCAAATATTGTAGGAATCCAACCCTGAACAGCATGTGACCATAAATCACATCATAAAGGAGGAAATACGACAGTTGTTTGTTTAACATTAAATTGGTTGTATTTTTCCTTGTTGCTTTAACAAAATATGACTTCACTCACTGTGAGTGAAGTAGTAAGAAGTCATTCAGGGTGCTGTGTGGAAAAAAATACACATTTATAGGTCATGAGGAAAAGTTTTGTAAATCTTGTACAGAAAGCAAGAAATGATCTAAATCCCAGAAGGTTGAAATGTGTTATTTTTATACCAATCTGTCTTTAAAAGTTACCAGATGAGATACTCTGGTGACCTGGAAATGCTAAACACTGCAACAAAAACACTAAACACTGCAAAATAAAATAAACAT